>NC_061068.1:21049777-21374536 GCF_021917145.1 Hypomesus transpacificus
GGCGGATATCGCGTACCATAACACCAACAGCAGAACGGTTATCCAAATAAAAAAGAAGTGTACAACACTCGTGTTACAGGGTTTGTATTCACACACGCACTTGATGCCATCTACCTTTACATTAGCAACAGTAACTCAGCTGGCTCGTAGCCCCGTTGCTGTAAGATGCCTCGAATTTGCCCATTCTCATCTGATCACCCTGGTTTGCAGAGGTGCACACTCATAATAATTTCAATGAGGGGAAAGGCGGATATCGCGCGCCCCATAACACCAACAGCATAACGGTTATCCAAATAACAAAGAAGTGTACAACACTGGCGTAACAGCCAGGGCTTGGTTTACACCTATCGAAAATTCTAGCCACTGGGGGACCAAAGGCAGGCTAGGGGAACTCATATTACAGTTTTTTACAATCGCTATGACAGTTTTTTCATTACCTTAAACAAGTTTTCTAAACTCTTAATGCACCAACACACCTACCACACACAATTGGCAAAACAGTTAATGTCATGCTCAAAATTACACATTGTAAACTAAACTCAAACACTAATTGTCATAACACAAAATACACTAAACATGACACCATGTTTACCAAACACTAATACATGTTCTCTTTTCACAGGAACATTTAGTCAATCATAGCACAATGTCATAAAAAACACTAACATCAGATGGAATTACAGAAACTGCATTATTTTACGTATATGTGTCAGGTCTCACATTATATAGATTATAGATGGGAGTCAGATGGCTGAGCGGTGAGGGAGTCGGGCTAGTGATCAGAAAGTTGCCGGATCGATTCCCAGCCGCGCCACATGATGTTGTGTCCTTGGGCAAGGCACTTCACCCTACTTGCCTCGGGAGGAATGTCCCTGTACTTACTGTAAGTCGCTCTGGATAAGAGTGTCTGCTAAATGTAAATAGATTGTGTTTGCAATGCATTTTCTTTTGAAGCCTCTACATTTTTTTTATTGGGTTTAGTAAATGCATGCATTTTGTTTCTTTTGCTGTAGAAATTCAGAACAAAAAATCAATGACCGACGTCAGAGTAGCTTTATAGAATGTACGGTTACTGTATTGATAAAAAGAAGACAGAAACATAATTGCTGCAGTAAAGGCTTCATTTGCAACAGGACATTACTGCAAGAAAAAAGCTGCTATTTACAGTATTACCCTAGCTCTGGCACTTCTCTGAGCGCCACCACACATTCTACACTCTTAGACAAAAGGGTTCATTGGAGTGCTATATAGAATCATGGGGGTCTTAGCCAAGGAGATAGAACCTTTTGCCTAAAAAGGGTGCTATTTTATTCACGTGAGGGTTATTTGAACTTCAACAACCGTTTATGGAACCTTTCTGAAGACGTTCATTCTTCAATGGATTTACAGTAAACATGTAACGACAATATGTTCTAATCTAGCTAATATGATATTTGCTAATTGTATATAGGTGCGTTGGAGTTGGCCAAACTAAAACAACAAACCAAGACGGATCGACAAAAGATTACATCCAGAGCGACTTACAGTAAGTACAGGGACATTCCCCCCGAGGCAAGTAGGGTGAAGTGCCTTACCCAAGGAGACAACATCATGTGGCACTGCGGGGAATCGATCCGGCAACCTTCTGATTACTAGCCCGACTCCCTCACCGCTCAGCCATCTGACTCCCTGAACATTTTACTGACCTGTTATAAAAGCATTTGACAGCGTTATAACACTTAATGGCATCTTTATGACAATTCCAAATTGTAACACTGTTGAGGTCAAAGAAAATGTTTATGACATAGTTATAGAAGCATTTGACAGTGTAATAACACTTAATGATATCTTTATGACAAGTGAAAATGTTACCACTGTACTTGAGGTCAAAGAAAATATTCATGACACTGTTATACAAGCATTTGACAGTGTAATAACATTCAATGATATCTTTATGACAAGTGAAAATGTTACCACTGGTCTTGAGATCAAAGAAAGTATTAATGACACTGTTATACAAGCATTTGACAGTGTAATAACACTTAATGATATCTTTATGACAAGTGAAAATGTTACCACTGGTCTTGAGATCAAAGAAAATATTAATGACACTGTTATACAAGCATTTGACAGTGTAATAACACTTAATGATATCTTTATGACAAGTGAAAATGTTACCACTATACTTGAGGTCAAGTACAATATTCTTGACACTGTTATACAAGTATTTGACAGTGTAATAGCACTTAATAAAATCGTTATGACAAGTGAAAATGTTACCACTGTACTTGAGGTCAAGGAAGATATTCATGACACAATTATAATGGTCTCATAATAGCCATCGTCAAAACCAACCACATATGACATTAGTATTTAATGCTAACACATAAAGCTAAATACACTGTTCTGCACATAATCACCACAATATTACATTGTCATTTAAACTTCAGGGATATCAATCAGTCCAGTTAGGAAGCATAAGCAATTATTAATCAATATTACCTGTTTTGGTGAAAATGAAAGTGACAACAGGTGCACTGGAGAGGCAACAGCAAGACAACCTCACATTAAGCTAAATATATTCTTCAAGTTTGATAATCAGGCCTTCTATGATTTGTTTATGACAGGTTATTTTGTCTCAGTTAATGTCAAGTTGTCATGACAAAGACATTGACAGGTGATTTTGTCTCAGTTAATGTCAAGTTGTCATGACAAAGACATTGCTAGGTGATGTTGTCTCAGCTAATGTCAAGTTGTCATAACTAAGACATCACAAACAATGTCAACCTTGCATAAGAAATTACATAATTCAACGAATGACACCTAATGACAACATTCATAAACATCCTTTCATGTGTCATGTCATGGTTATGACAGTGCCATGACAGTGTCATGTCACTCTTACTCACACCCCTTCAAAGAAAGTGTTACCAAAAAGTGTAATGTAACCTCCTAAAGTGAAGTTTTCATGTCATGTGACCTTTAAGACCATTAAAGATCATTAAACCACATTAATTGTCTGGTCTTAATCTCAAAATAAATTATTTTGGTACCAGGGCTTTTAGTTGCTCAGCGCTAAAATTATGGAGCTCTTCACCATTGTATATACGCCATTTGTATTTCTATTTCCCAGTTTAAGACTCAGATTAAAATGTATCTGTTCCAAAAAGCTTTTACTGATCTAACTACTTGATCTGTATGCTTGATTTGTATCGTATGTTTGTGTTTTTGTATTGTTTTGTATTTTATTCTTGTTTTTATGCTGTAAAGTGTCCTTGAGTGTCTTGAATGGCGCGTATTAATAAAATGTATTATTATTATTATTGAAGTTGCTAGCTAATTTAGAATGATGTAAACTTATCACGGTACTTTGATGGCTACGTCACAGTGACCTAGCATCGGCACCGTCTCAAGTCGGACAAAAAGTCTAACCAGAATTCACTGTTTCAAGTCAGCCGGCTGCAGACTAAATTCTCATTCACTGAACACATTTTGCACTGTGATGCACAAAATGTTAAACACAAGCGGCAAAAAGTAAACACAACTACATCACAGTTGTCATCTGTAAAACACAATGACTCAAAATTGTTCACACTTGTTTCTAATGGTGGTTTGGGACAATGTCATCTTTCACCGTCTGTAAATGTTTGCCTTCCACTATACAGCCCCTTTCTCAACCCAATTGAAGAATTTTTCTCTGTGTGGGGGTGAAAGGTCTATGACCGAAACCCTTCTCCTAAGGGCAATGGAATTTGCCTGTGGTGACATAGGTGTGAAGTGTTTTCAAGGCTGGATCCAGCACACTAGAGTTATTTTTTTTGTTCTTTCTTGACAGTACTAAGCTGTGATGGTTACTGTAATATTTTCCAATCAAACCAAATGTACAGTATTTGCATAGCTCTTTTCAAAAGCAATGTTACAGAGGGCTTCACATATGCCGATAGAACTACCCCTCAGCCAACCCCAACTCTCAAGGAAAACTCCCAGAACATCTCACTAGAGGAGAAAAAAATGCAAGAAATCTTGGGAGGAGCAATTCAGTGAGGGATCCCCTCCTCCAGAGATGGTTGGCAAAAGAGAGGTGCAGAACACAGGCTACATTTACATGTATTCATTAAGCAGGCGCTTTTATCCAAAGCGACTTCCAAGAGAGAGCTTTACAAAGTGCATAGGTCACTGATAATAACAACAAGATAGCCCCCAAAGCATTGCTTTGCATCTGAAGAAGACTGTAGGTGGTGGGTGGGGGTGTAAGGCTGCAGGAGAGACTTGATGTAGTCGGATGCAGACCCGTTCACTGCTCGGAAGGTCAGTAACAGGGTCTTGAATCTGATGCGGGCGTTGATGGGTAGCCAGTGGAGGGAAATGAGGAGCAGAGTAACGTGGGAGCGTCTGGGTAGATTGTAGACCAGGCGTGCCGCTGTGTTCTGAATCCTCTGAAGAGGCTAAACTTAGTCATACATCAGGAAAGTGTCAGTGGGTGTTGAAACACCCAAATCTAGTGTTTCAAAATCCAAAAACCATTTTCTACGGAAATCCATTTATTGTTTACACATAAACAAATGTGTCTTTACATGTAACTACATGGCCTGGATTCTGTGTTCTCCATGTTTTGTGTCTAATGATTGCTACATAGTGTTTATATATTGATTGGTTGTGTTTATGATCTGAAAGCATAGTTTGATTTTGAGCACAGTGTATATGGTTTTGGAGCGAGTGTTTGATTTTGCCAGAAGAGTCAAGAGATTTGGGAAATTGAGTTTGATGGTTTTGTGTTTACAGTTTTAAGAAAATAGTTGACTGTTTCAATAAAAGTGTTTTAGCAATCATGAAAACCTGTAAATAACTGTGTGTATATGATATATCCCAAAGTGTAATATAATAGTAAAAGTGCTTGCAACATGAGACAAATGTTTGCTTTTGAGACGTTTGTGATATCTTGAATGCAGTGCTTAATTTTGCAAGAGAAGCAAGGCATTTTGCATTTTGTGTGTGCAATTGTTGGATTTGTGTGTTAAGTTTTGAAAAAAAGAGGACAAGTAAAAAAAATCTGTGTAAGCATTTGAAAAAAACTGTAATGTAGCTGACCTCTATAACAGTACAACTGGCCCCAGCTTGGCGCCCCCTGTTGAAACGGTTTACTGATTACTTTCCTGAACCAGACTTGTACTTTAGGAATTTTGTTGCTAACACATGCAGGTTTGTGACATTGTGACATTTGTGACTGTGGCTAGCTAGCTAGCTAGCATTAGCTGCACTTTTTGTCACAAAAACGTTGCAGTTTTTCACAATTGTTAACACACAAAATGCAAACATTTTGCACAATTTTCACAACCTTAACTTCATGTACCAATTGCTTGACCCAATTTGGCACTACTTCACACTCCCTTATCTGCATTAGACTCTGACTTTCCTTGTTTACAAACTGAATTACACATCAAAACATTACACACAATGGTCAGTTGTTGCACACACTTCTCAAGTATTATATATAGTCATTTAGCAGACGCTCTTATCCAGAGCGACTTACAGGGACATTCCCCCCGAGGCAAGTAGGGTGAAGTGCCTTGCCCAAGGACACAACGTCATTTTGGCACGGCGGGGAATCGATCCGGCAACCTTCTGATTACTAGCCCGACTCCCCTCACCGCTCAGCCATCTGACTCCCGTAGGAGGAAGAGGAGGACAACAAGAAGAAGGAGGAGGAGGAGGAGGAGGAGGAGGAGGAGGAGGAGGAGGAGGAGGAGGAGGAGGAGGAGGAGGAGGAGGAGGAGGAGGAGGAGGAGGAGAAAAAGGAGGAGGAGGAGAAAAAGGAGGAGGAGGAGAAAGAAGAAGGAGGACGGTGATCTCTAATGAGATTCGGGCCACTGTGGTTGCCCATGGGCTCAACCATGGTTTGACCATGAGGGAGGCTGGCCAGAGGGTCCAACCAAATCACAGCCGCTTCACAGTTGCTGCCATAATTAGAACCTTTAGAATGGAGAACAGGTATGAATTATATTTGCCTTGTGTACTGAAATACTGCATATTAATAGAATACAGTGTGCTCACTGTATTTGTATTTTGCAGGAAAGAGACTGAAAGAGAACCACACCGTGGAGGAAGAACATGCACTTTCACAGCCAAACAGGAGCCTGACATTGTGAAAATGGTTTGTGAAAACAACAATATCACACTCCGACAGATACAAACCAGGATCCTGGCTGACCATGCTGTTTTCAGAAACATCCAGACCGTCAGCCTCTCTACACTCGACCGTAGTCTCCGCAGGAATGCCACAGGTGTAAAAGGTCCTATTCGACATACCATATGCATACATATACACTATAAGACAGACCACATCAAGGAGTTACGGAAAGAGTTTGTGCTTGTAAGTCCCATACATTCAGCACTGACACATGCATGTATTGTACCTGTAATCCAATATTGTTCCTTTTCTACAGTGTCTCACTGTACCCCACTGTGTTGACCCATCTGTGTCCATATTATAACTTTCATTATCATGCTGTCTGTTTCAGTCGATCCAGGAGCATGACACAGCTAATGAGCTATGTGAATACATATTCATTGATGAGGTTGGATTCAACCTGGTGAAGAGGAGGCACTGGGGCAGAAATGTCATTGGCCAGCGCGCCATTGTTGAGGTCCCCGCCGAGCGTGGTGGGAACATCACTTTGAGTGCTGCAATGGGTTGAGCAGGCCCGTTGACAGTACTGTACTTTACTGTTCCAAAATAAAACTTTTTTTGCTGCATGTGTGCTGTTTTATGTTTGACTATGAAAAAATGTGGCCTACACTGAGACATTTTACAAAAGTTGAATCGGCTCATTCTCCAGAGTCATTGTCATTCATATGGTGTGTGTTCCATTTCAAAAATTGTGTTTTCAATTTTGCACTATTGTGTGCTGTGAATGCTTGGTAGTGTGCAGCAAATGCTTATTGTGTGTACTGTTATGAATGGCATGTGTGTATCATTTGAAAATGTGCTGTGTGTACCAAATGAGAACACAAGTTGCATTTTGTGAACAGGTAAGAGATTTGATGGCAAACAGTGATCTCGCAAAGGGAGTGTCAGGTTTATCATTTTGTGTGTGAGGTTTTCAGTTTTGTGTGTGCAGTTTTGAGAAAGCCGGTATTGTTTTGAGAAACATGTGTTTACAATTTTGAAAAACTGTAATATTGGGGCACCCTATATAAAATAATATATTAATGAACACAAAATCTGTTTTCTGCCATGGCCATCTAATTTCTCTGACGTAAACCCTGTAATAGAAAATTACTATTCTTTAAGATGTCTATAATATTCTTTGGCCTAGAACAATTATTGCTGAGGTTTTAACTTCTATAAAAATGGCATAACCTTTTAGCCTAAGACAGTATTGCTTAAGTTTGCTGACAAACGTCTAACAATTTGACTGTTTGACCCTGGTTGTTTTGCCCATACTCCAGGGGTGTTTTTGCTGACAAGTTCTGCTTCTGTCGTCTCAAGCTCTGTTTTTTAATATTGAGCATCTGTATCCAGTTCTGCAGCCTATTTCCCTTTTTAACTTTCTGTTATTGAAGATTCCTCTTTTGATAGACATGAACTATTGAACTAATGATGTAACTGTCTGGAATTACTGTATAAAAGAGTGTTCAGATCATGACACCTTTAGAGAGCCCTTCTACTGCAGACATCATTTATGATACTGTTTTGGAACTGCTCCTCCTTGATTTCAAGAATAAACAGATAAAGACAAATTCTTCTGACTTCAGACATTCAATCATAGAAAATTCCACCACAACCCCATTGGAAACCTGTAGCCAGAGCTGAAAAGGAGAGTGTATAAGAGATTAGCTAGGACCCTGGATGATCTGGAGAGATTCTGTAAAGAGGAATGCTCTACGATTAGTTCATACTGACGTAATACTTGGACTCTAAGGAGAATCTCATTCTGTGTTTGTGAAAGATGGCATGTTACAGGTGTACAGGATTCTGAATAAATTCCTGATATTATGATCTTTTCTTGATACTGTTAAGACATTACATTTACATTTATTCATTTAGCAGACGCTTTTATCCAAAGCGACTTCCAAGAGAGAGCTTCACAAAGTGCATAGGTCACTGATAATAACAACAAGATAGCCCCACAGCATTGCGGGTAGTCAAAAACAAGAAGTACATATTGTGAACAACCAAAAAATAGTGCTAAAGGGAAGAAACCATAAGAGCATGTAGTTAAACAAGTTAAAATTACACAACATTAATCTCTAAGTGCAGGTGTACCTGTAGGAAAGCAATAAAAATAGGATTAACTAAAAAAAAAAAAAATTAAAAAAAAAAGAATACAACAGTTTAAATCAGCTACCACTAACCAACAAGAGCAACAGTCTAAGCAAGAGTCATTATGAACCTTGAGGAAACTAGCGTTGGGTTCAGCAAACCATTCCTAAGTACCATTGTACTCCCGGAACAAGTGCGTCTTGAGCCTTCTCTTGAAGGTGGAGAGACAGTCCGTGTCTCTGATGGAGGTGGGGAGTTGATTCCACCACTGGGGTGCCAGGCAGGAGAAGAGCTTGTGCTGGGACCGGGCGGTCTTGAGAGGTGGGACCACCAGGCGGTTGTCTGAAGAAGACCGTAGGTGGCGGGTGGGGGTGTAAGGCTGCAGGAGAGACTTGATGTATTCGGGCGCAGTCCCGTTCACTGCTCGACATGCCCTCTCTTTTTGCATTCTCCATACCAAGGGCCTGTTACAGTATGGCAAAAGCAAATGGACTGACTATGTGATAATGAGGAAAAGTAGTGTGACTGACTTTGACAAATACACTTTGTCAAAGTGTACACTTTATGTACACTTCTTTCATTAATATATCATAACAGTGCCTCCTCAGCAGGGAGGGTACACAGGTAATGAGATGAATGAGTGTCAAAACACATGGATCATTGGTTCATTCCAACATCTCTCAAATTAACCTTTTTAGTCGTTTTAATGTGAGAGTACTTTTGTAAGAGACAGGGAAAGATGGAAAGAGAGATAAAGAAAAAAGGGAAGAGAGGGAGAGAGCAAAATGAGAGTGAATGAAAGAAGAGAAAAAGGACAGACAGATGAAGACAGACAAGAAGAAAAAGGAGAGTGAACAAGAACATTAAAAGGATGGATCTTTGAGTTGTCAGCTCCCGGGCCATTGCAAACATTTTCCTGACTGATGATGTTCAAGAAAAACATACAAATAATAACAGATTTAGCAATGAGGGAAAATGTGTTTGTTTTTCATGTTTATTTCCCTTTCATTCCATTGGCACCTTTCATCTCTGAATCACTCTTGTGTGTGTGTTTTTTCTGTGGCAGGGAGTTAACAAAATGTGTGTGTCCTGCTCGTTGACAGCCTCAGCCTTGCTCTGGCCCAGGGGCATAGTTAGAGAAATCTCTCACTCAGCGTCGGAGCCTGCTTGTGAGAGGTTTGTGGAAAGGCTTTAACAGAATCCTGACTGGAAGGTGTGTATGTGTGCGTGCTGGTGTGTGTGTTTGTACTTGTACACACACAGGTGCTTGGGTAAAAGTGAGGGGGAGAGGTATTGTCAAATATGTGGTTCTAGGTAGGTAGTTTTTGCTTGCTCATGTGATATCATGACCACCATCACCTTCTATCTCTGGGGCTGAGGTCGCCGAGGTGGTTGAAAAGCTCCGCGGTGGCGGGGCCCCTGGGGTGGATGAGGTCCGCCCGGAGTTCCTTAAGGCTCTGGATGTTGTAGGGCTGTCTTGGTTGACACGACTCTGCAACATCGCGTGGACATCGGGGACAGTGCCTCTGGACTGGCAGACCGGGGTGGTGGTTCCCCTCTTTAAAAAGGGGGACCGGAGGGTGTGCTCCAACTTTAGGGGGATCACACTCCTCAGCCTCCCTGGGAAAGTCTATTCAGGGGTCCTGGAGAGGAGGGTCCGTCGGATTGTCGAACCTCGGATTCAGGAGGAGCAATGTGGTTTTCGTCCTGGCCGTGGAACAGTGGACCAGCTTTATACCCTCCGCGGAGTCCTGGAGGGTTCATGGGAGTTCGCCCAACCAGTCTACACATGTTTTGTGGATTTGGAAAAGGCGTTCGACCGTGTCCCTCGGGGGCTCATGTGGGGGGTGCTCCGAGAGTACGGGGTACCGGATTTCCTGATCGGGGCTGTCCGGTCCCTGTACGACCGGTGCCAGAGTTTGGTCCGCATTGCCGGTAGTAAGTCGAACTTGTTTCCGGTGAGGGTTGGACTCCGCCAGGGCTGCCCTATGTCACCGATTCTGTTCATTACCTATATGGACAGAATTTCTAGGCGCAGCCAGGGTGTTGAGGGGGTCCGGTTTGGTGACCTCAGGATCGGGTCGCTGCTTTTTGCGGATGATGTGGTCCTGTTGGCTTCATCGGGCCGTGACCTTCAGCTCTCACTGGAGCGGTTCGCAACCGAATGTGAAGCGGCTGGGATGCGAATCAGCACCTCCAAATCTGAGGCCATGGTAATCGACCGGAAAAGGGTGGAGTGCCATCTCCGGGTCGGGGAGGAGATCCTGAACCAAGCGGAGGAGTTCAAGTATCTCGGGGTCTTGTTCACGAGTGAGGGAAGAATGGAGCGCGAGGTCGACAGGCGGATCGGTGCGGCGTCCGCAGTGATGCGGGCTCTGCATCGGTCCGTCGTGGTGAAGAAGGAGCTGAGTCGAAAGGCGAAGCTCTCTATTTACCAGTCGATCTGCGTTCCTACCCTCACCTATGGTCACGAACTATGGGTAGTGACCGAAAGAACGAGATCGCGAATACAAGCGGCCGAAATGAGCTTTCTCCGTAGGGTGTCCGGGCTCTCCCTTAGAGATAGGGTGAGAAGCTCGGTCATCCGGGAGGGGCTCAGAGTAGAACCGCTGCTCCTCCGCGTCGAGAGGAGCCAGCTGAGGTGGCTCGGGCATCTGATTAGGATGCCTCCTGGACGCCTCCCTGGTGAGGTGTTCCGGGCACGTCCCACTGGGAAGAGGCCCCGGGGAAGACCCAGGACACGCTGGAGGGACTATGTCTCTCGGCTGGCCTGGGAACGCCTTGGGGTCCCCCAGGAAGAGCTGGCGGAAGTGGCCGGGGGGAGGGAAGTCTGGGCCTCCCTGCTTAGGTCGCTGCCCCCGCGACCCGATCCCCGGACAAGCGGCAGATGACGACGACGACGATGTGATATCATGCTCATCTGTGTGCTCATGTGTACTGTTTGTGTGAGTGTATGAGTATGCACTGTACCTGTGATAAAGAGAGTTTTTGAATGTTTGTGGGTGTGAGAGAAACCTCTGTCATGCCTGCAGGGGCGATTTTAGGCACGGGCAGACCGGGCAGCAGACCGGGGCGGCATTTTTTCATGTCACGTGGGGGGGGCGCACGAGCATTTAAAAAAAAGAAATCTCTGCGTGGTTTTCTCGTATTTATCATTTCAGTTTGTGGGGAATTGGCATATTGGCGCCCCCTTCAGCCAGCTGCAGGCACCCCTGCTTGCTGAGACGGTGCCGTGCAGCATTTCCTTCGTTTGCCGCCGCGTAGCGGTGCTCGTTAAACTGCAAGTGATAAACTCGCCCTGGGCGCACAATGTGCTAGGACCGCCACTGCATGCCTGGGCAAATATAAAGCATCAGGAATGAGGTCTCCCTGTCCCTCTATCCAATCAAGGAAAGCTAACCTGATGCAAACCCGATACTATGGAAGTCATCCCAGGATTAATTATTCCCACACTTCCACGAAGCTCCATGGCTGAGTTCAGGTTTGGGTGTGTGGAAGGAGTAGGAGGTAGGGGTGGGTTTGGGGCTCATATATGGGCAACCCCCCCCCCCCTTCGAAACCTTGGACTTCCACTAGAGGAAATCACTTGTTTCTCACTTCACTAAATGGTATCCACAGCCCAAGGGGGGAAATTAATGTGACGGACCTGAAATTGTATCACTTCCTGTATCAGAGAAGCCTGCAGTCCCTAGTAACGACACCTGACACAACGTCTTTTCCTCTCCCTTGTCATGGGAGGTTTAAAATGAGCCAGCAAAGACTCTCCAATCAAGTAAGTTAAGTAAGACAGGGTGTCCTCCTCAACCTAGATTTTAAGATACACCTTTTTTGCACAACGCAGACCTGTTGGTATTCTCTTAGCAACATCAAGTTGTGGGTAAATGGGAATTCAGACAATTTAATGTAGTGTTATGTAAAGTGTTTAGCGGTTTCGCTTATTGCAAAAGTGCAAAAAGGCACAATATGGGGGATTGTAAAGGCCCGTTCAAACCAAGAACGATAACTACATTTACAATAATTTACTATACTATAAAGATACAGTTTCTTAAAATCTGTCACGGTGTGTGGAGGGGTAGGACCCAAACGGAGGAGAGTCGGCAGGAGTTGCGAACAAAAAGGGGTTTAGTCTCAAAATGCTCAAAACGGGAAACACACAGGGTACACGCAGGGACAAAGGGTAATGCGAAGACAAAGACTGGACACAAAACAGGAACCTAAATACACAGAAATAAACAAGAAAATAAATAAACACGGCTGTGGCCGTGACAGTACCCCCCTCTTAAGGGACGTCACTGAACGTCTCACAAGGCCGGGCAGGGGGTCGGAGCAGGTCCGGGGGACGATCCGGAGGCAGGGTAGAGGGTAGGGGCAGGTCCGGAGGGCGGCCCGGAGGCAGGGCAGATCCGGGGGATGGCCTGGAGGCCGGAGCTTGGGCACTGGGGCGCCTGGGAGCGAGGACGAGGGGGTGCCTGCGAGCGCGGACGAGGGGGCGCCTGGGAGCGCGGACGAGGGGGCATCTGAGAGCGCGGACGAGGGGGTGCCTGGGAGCGCGGGCACCGGGGCGCATCGGAGCGCGGGAACCGGGGCGCATGGGAGCGCGGGCACCTTGGCAGGCGGCAGCCAGAATGCCTCGGGCGGAGGAGGCGGCCAGAAGTCCTCGGGCGGAGGAAGAGGCGGCCAGGTGTCCTCGGGCGGAGGAAGAAGCGGCCAGGAGTCCTCGGCCGGAGGAGGAGGCGGCCAGGAGTCCTCGGTTGGTTGGCCTGGCACTGGGCGGCACAACCTCGGGGCTCAGGGCAGGACCGAGGCTGGGGCACAGGGCAGGAACGGGGCTGGGGCACAGGGCAGGAACGGGGCTGGGGCACAGGGCAGGAACGAGGCTGGGGCACAGGGCAGGAACGGGGCTGGGGCACAGAATCGTGACAGAATCGTTCTATATTTAGCAACAATAGCAGAGTCCACACCACAATGATAACGACAACTATATCGCGGAACAATGTAGTTGGGATCATCAACATATTTTTTCCCCACCTGATGAATGATAAAATACTGATAACCAATCAGAATCCATCTGAATTTAAAGTGCCCGCGCATTTGAAATGAAAGACAACATTGCGAGAAGCTAATTGTCTAGGTTGGTGTGGACACATATACTTCTTGTTATAGTTCTTGTTATCGTCCTTGGTGTGAACAGGCCTTAAGAGGTCACAAGATCGATGTTGACATCCACTTATTACTGAAAGTTTAACTTGTGTATTGAATTGCCACTACATAGTACACATAGGCCTATGTAAATACATTTTTGCCTTTTATTCAACCATTCACACAATGGTGGCAGAGCTGCCATGCAAGGCACTGGTCTGCCTTTCGGGAACAATTTGGAATTCAGTGCCTTGGACAGTTGGACACATAGACAGAAGGAGTAGTAACATGGTAGGTATTGTAACCTTAATGTAAAGTGTTGCAATTTGTTTTGTATTTGTCTGTACATTACCACTGTACTCAAGTCTACATGAATAGATACAAAATAAGTGTTGAAAGATAATTAGAAAAGTCCATGTTATTTCATGGTGGATGACAAAATACTCAGTTAAAATACAAATGTAGCTATAGAATGTATGTTGCTACCCCTGTTACAGGATAGGAGATACAATGGGAAAAAGGAGATTGTTTTTATTTAGCATTTTATGACCTCTATACTATGCATTCTAAAATGGTTGTAACATCACAATGTTACCTATCAATTATCTTACCTCAGCAGTCAGAACCTACCAGTAATATGTAACAGATGCTGAAATGTTATCATGTATACTAAGGCATTTTGAATTCTTTGGAAAACATGTACAGTATCCTACAGCAATATTTAGTCTAGCACAAGTAAACTCCCGAAGCACATTATGAAGATTTCACAGTTGGACAGCAAGATCACTGCCGTCTCGGTCTTTAAAACATTTTGACAACTGTTTGATTGTCTCAAACATGCCTCGGGATATGACTGAGCATTAGCACAGACACATAGTGTAGGGCTGTTTTGGTAGCCCCTTTGTCACTGGTCACCCAGACACTCGTCTGGGACAGTTGTTGATTTGCATGAATGCTAAAATGACCATCACACCTTAATGACACACCTCTGGAAAGGTGGTCTCAACAGTTGAAGAGGAAGGTGGACAGAGGAAGACTCTGAAATTATCATTAAAAGTTGTGTTCTTGAAAATAAGGTTCTAAACAGCTTTTAATGTCATGTTTGATATGCTTTTGTTTCTTATTTTCTGTATTACATGCTTGTAATAATTTTAATACTGTAACATGTACATGTACAGGGTTTACAGAGTTTGTGCCTACAGCAGACCAACATGTGTTTAACATATCCCCCTGTCTTGCAAGGGAACCACTTGGTCTACTGTAGCCTTGATTAATGATCCAATTTGAATTTGTATGTGTTTAGACTACTTTTCAGTCATGTGACCGGTGTCCCCATTTTAGTCAGGTTTGGGTGTATATAGGAAGAAGTGTTACCAATCACTTCGAGTTTGGTTTACGATACAGCTCCGGTGCGTTAGGCGCCTAGTCTTCATTGTGACATACCTTTGTTAACCATTGCTCTGAAGGTATGTTTTGTATTTGATGATATTTCATTATCTTTGTATTGATTATCTTACTATTTAGATAATAAACTATTATTGTGCATTTTGACGTTACTTGTTCTCTTTGAAACGTATCTATCAGGGTACGGCGGTGAAAACTTAGATCTAGTCTGGTTGATGCGGCTAACTGATTATAAACATAGACTTTTGAGTAGGTTTTAACTTAAGGCCTCTGAGTCACTTACAGTGGATCTCCACGCTCCGAAGGAATTTACCGGGGCCTCTGAGTGATTGATTACATATCCTACTAGGTCGACTATGGTTAAATCTATATTATAGTAGAGATAAACGACTGTTTAGTGAACACGCATACTTTAGGGTCGGTGCTCTGATCAAGCAGACGATTTTTACCTACGTCAGAGTTTCATGTCATTAACTGTTTAGCGCTCGAGGTTACAGGTAACGCACTTGTGCACGTGTCTTAAAATTGGAGTCAGATATTAACGAGTCAATTATCTCCCTGAGAATCTAACCTAAGGTGAATTGTGGTTCCCAAGCCAGGGACGAACACCAAGCGTCTCTGGCCTTTCGATTCACCGACTACAATAGCTCGACAGCCAGTTGTTTTTTTACAGGTCTGCCGACTTTACAAAGACCTCAAATGTTGCAGACTCAGCCGGACAACATAACGAGATAAGAATGACATACCCTCACTCTCAGTCTGCGGTTGGAGTGGGCAACATCGTTTGGGGTCGGCTCCACCCTACAGCTCTGTTTTTATCCACAATACTATAAGCCTTTGTTTGTTCAAATGTTGCTGATATTATGTGAATATTTGTTTTGCCTCTCTTTCTTTCTCTCCATCCATCTTCCTGTATTTCTCTCTTTACCCCACCCCCACACACACACTGTCTTTCCTCCTCCCTTTTTGTCCCACTCTTTCTCCTGGAGTGTCACACTCTATTGTCTCTGTTGCAGTTCTCCTTGTCCATCCCTCTTGCTGTTCACTAACTCTACTTTCCTCATCCTGTCTGTCTCAGTATCTCTCAAAATGTTTTTCTTTTGGTCTCTCTGTTAATCTTCTTCTTTTTTTACTCTTCAGGCTGTGTGGCCTGCCTTATCGGGTGTGCATTCTCACCCAGTCACAACCACACACCTCTTCCATAATGACTTATTTGGAGAATGATAATGCAATTTTCAGCCACAAAATGCCCTTGACTGACAGCTTGAAAGTGAAGCAAAATGGCACTAAGATTGTATCTTACGATTGTGCACGGGAGACAGGCAGTTGATGGATTCACCTAACTGTAGCTTTGGTCATAACAGTGCTCTGGAGGTCAATTTGGGCTTAGACAGTGACAGAGAACGGTTGAATGGTTGTTTGGGTAGGGGGTGTGAATCCCCTATTGGAGGATGATTAGTGTATGCTGTTGTGGTATAGAAAATAGGCCTGTCATGTTTTGCCTTTGAACGTTAAAGGTGTACTCAAGATATATGGAGGGCAATACAAGACTGTTGGGATGTGTGTTTGTGTTTATCTTTCTGGGTCTATCCCACTAGGTTGGGGGGGGGTGTTGTATGTGTGATTTACAGTGCCCTCCAAAAGTATTGGAACAGTGAGGCCAATTCCTTTATTTTTGCTGTAGACTGAAAACATTTGGGCTTGACATCAAACGATGAATGTGAAACCAGAGATCAACGTTTCAGCTTTTATTTCCAGGTATTTACATCAGGATCTGATGCACAAATTAGAAAATATCACCTTTTTGTTCGAACCCACCCATTTGTCACGTGAGCAAAAGTATTGGAACATGTGACTGACAGGTGTGTTTTGTTGCCCAGGTGTGTCCTATTACATACATTATTCAATCAATAAATACCACTGAATGTCTACACTCAGGTTCAGATTGGGTAAGATAGGTTTTGTCTATGCAGACTGTATTCAGAGGTGAAAACAACATGAAAACCAGAGCGCTGTCTTTGGGTGAAAAACAAGCAATTGTGAGTCTTAGAGAAGATGGAAAATCAATCAGAGCCATTGCAGAAACATTGGCCATAGCCAGTACAACCATTTGGAATGTCCTGAAGAAGAAGAAAACTACTGGTGTACTAAGTAACAGACGTCGAACAGGTAGACCAAGGAAAACATCAGCAGTTGATGACAGAAACATTGTGAGAGCTGTAAAGAAAGACCCTAAAACAACTGTTAGTGAGATCAGCAACAACCTCCAGATGGCAGGAGTGAAGGTATCACTATCTACTGTTCGCAGAAGACTTCATGAACAAAAGTACAAGGGCTACACCAGAAGATGCAAACCACTCATTAGCAAGAAGAATAGGAAGGCCAGGCTGGAATTTGCCAAAAAGTACAGAGATGAACCTCAAAAATTCTGGGACAAAGTTTTATGGACTGATGAGACAAAGATTAACTTTTACCAAAGTGATGGAAAGGCTAAAGTTTGGAGAAAGAAAGGAACTGCTCTAGATCCCAAACACACAAGCTCATCTGTGAAACACGGTGGAGGTAATGTCATGGCTTGGGCTTGCATGGCTTCTTCTGGGACGGGCTCATTAATCTTCATTGAGGATGTAACACATGATGGCAGCAGCAAAATGAACTCGGAAGTCTACAGAAACATTTTGTCTGCCAATTTAAGGAAAGATGCAACCAAACTGATTGGCAGAGCCTTCATCATGCAGCAAGATAACGACCCAAAACACACTGCCAAAACAACAAAGGAGTTCATCAGGGGCAAGAAATGGAAGGTATTAGACTGGCCAAGTCAATCTCCAGACTTAAACCCTATAGAGCATGCATTTTACCTGCTTAAGAGGAGACTGAAGGGAGGAACCCCACAAAACTGAAACAACTGAAAGAGGCTGCAGTGAAAGCCTGGGAAAGCATCAAAAAGGAAGAATGCAAAAGTTTGGTGACGTCAATGGGTCACAGACTTGCTGCAGTTATTGAAAGCAAAGGATTTGCAACTAAATATTAAGTCTTATTCACTTAAATATGTTTTAAGTATATCTGTTCCAATACTTTTGATCACATGACAAATGGGTGGATTCAAACAAAATGTGATATTTTCTTAGTTGTGCATCAGATCCTGATGTAAATACCTGGAAATAAAAGCTGAAACGTTGATCTCTGGTCTCACGTTCATTATTTGATGTCAAGCCCAAATGTTTTCAGTCTACAGCAAAAATAAAGGAATTCGCCTCACTGTTCCAATACTTTTGGAGGGCACTGTATATAATTGACTCCTTCTATAGAGATATAATAGCTGAACATGTGTGTTTCAGTTACAATTTAAAAACATATTTCTCTCTCTGTCATACCTAACCTCCCTGCTCGATTACTCTATCCTCTTCATTTCTCACTCTCAATTTACTCCCATCTCTGTCTGCCTCTGTATCTCAAACAAGGCTTTGAACTGGGGGATATTCCAGAAAGCAGGTTATGACATACGTGTCGCGGGAACTGAAAATGGCAAATTGCGCTTTTCTGTGTCATGCATATGCATTCACGGGAGGGTCAGGGGGAAAGTGGGAGTTTCCCATAAAGAGATGGGACGAGATGTGTAAAGTGTGCCTAATTATGTATTCCGCGGTATGTACCAAAAACGCATGTGAAAGCGCAACTCTATTTTGCGATTAAAATTCTGCACCTCTTAAAAGCAGGTGTAAACCAGGATGAGGGGTTTCTCGCATATGCCTCCTGGTGAAATTGCAGCAGTAATCCGAGCTAGACGAAGACATGGGCCAAGGACACGAGCTGAAAGTATTTTAGCCACAAGGATCACACTTTTTCAGTTGAGTGAACACAAAATCATTACGCGTTCCAGATTAAGCAGCCATGCAAAATCACAGTTACTGGAATTGGAAATTTGGTCCAGATGGCATTTGTTTTGTGTCGGTGTGGAATTCCAGCCTTGTATAATATTTAAATTCGCTGTTACCTCATGAACAAGCACATCAATTTCGTTATCACTAAATCTTGTTTTCGTGTTTTGACTTTGGTGGCTGATCCATGATAGAAAGAGAGAAGGAGGCCAAATTCAATTGGTGTTTAAATGCTCGCAATTTACGGTATAGTGGGCGGAAAAAGGAGCTGATTACCCGATGAACTGCAGGTTTGGTAAATACGACGTAAACTGAAGTCTCACAGTGTGCGTTATCTGCGGGTTGGCCATGGCGCTGATAGCGCTATGTTTGCAAATGTACATACATGAGGGCCTACGTGTCAGCTGGACACACAATTAATTAATTTGATTACGTAACTTGCACCATTACCATCCTTCTGCAACAAAGTGTCGCCGTCTTCCTGTATCGGCCATACTGCTATATGTTTTATTTAATCAACACATTGAATCCTACTCCACGATCCATTTTCCTTAAAAAACAAACATTTAATTAAATGCCAAATATCTGATTTGATTCAGTTAGACAGTTGGAATTTGATTAACATCCGTTTCCCAGGAAGCAAAAAATGCCATGTGAATAGAAATTATATTTATGAGTGTTAAACAAATGCAACATTTTGAAATTGTACACTCCTACTTTAATTCTGACTTGTTATTAAGCATAACCAGCAGCCAATCTGAAAGTGGTAATTTGGTGCCTGTGCCAAACACAAAGGATTCAGAAAACAAGAGCAGCCTATGTAAATGCCCTGAAAAGGGGAGTAATTGAATAGACAGGTTATTGAGCTGTTTCCGCTCTACTTCCTGAACTGCTCCCCTCTTTGCAATCCACTTCCATTCTGGCGGGCTGCTGGGTTTGTTTTGCTAGCTAGCTCCGTTGTGCCAACAAAGCACTGATATCGCAGTGACAAAGAGGATATACAATTTACAACATGAAGAAAAGTAGTTCGGGAACGACGTGTGCGGTAGTTGGTTGCAAACACTCGAGAAAACACCTGAACGAGTGGTTAGATAGAGAGTGCTACGACCAGTTTTAAAACCTAGAATCGCCTCTAGCCTGTTACAGTTATACTAGCTACAGTAGTATGCTAATTGTTTGTAGGCTATTCACATTTTGTTGGTGTTCCTTTGTCCTATTGTTGCAGTGGATTTAATAATTATACATTCATATGTAGATATAATAATTCAAACCTTTCAAAGTGTCAATACACCCATCTGTGTAAGCCCGGCATGAGTGTAGCCAACCGGTACTTGTTTAAAGCAGTCATAACTGGGTTCATAGGAAGAATAGATAAATACCTAGGCACTTCAGGCAGTGACAAGCCACATAAATAAGGATAAGTGTACTACCTGTCTTGTCCTTCTGAACTTGTTAAATTGAATAGGTTGAACATCAACATGTAACATCAAGTATAGCCTAGAAATTCCAAACAAATTAGCTTTCAATGTTTCGTATGCCTAGGCTACTTGGACCATGTCCTGGCAATAAAAAAGGACATTATGCTACATGTTTTGCCAGGATAACTGGCAAAACCATTGAATGTTCATGAAGTTCCTGTGTGTTTATTCCTTTGACTGGGTACAACAACGCGATCAGTCAACCGACTATGTTTTTAATGTCGGGCTACGAATTTATAGAACAACTTCTGTCTGATACGTGTTGCATCCTTTAGCCAAATAATTAGCCTACATTTTGCTGAGAGATTGAAGAGCTAGACAACAAATGTTTACGAATGTGTTAACGAATCACCGACTAAGTCATCTTCTGACATTGCCTTTGCTCCATGTTAAAAGCTCCAAAATGATGGACTGGCAAAAGCTTTATAACTATAAATCTACTAAATTTTCTTTTTTTAAGTACATAGTCCAAATGGCGACGACGTTATCCACAAGTACATGCAACAACGTTGGCAACTTATCCAGTAGTAAATGTCAAATGACAAGTATGTCAAAGTAGTAGAACCGTGATCCCAAGCTAGCATAGACATCGCTGTGTTTACACCGGCAGACGCTGTGCAAACCACTTCCGGCGGAAATGAATTGCATATGTGTAGAGTTATGGTGGCCCCCTGGTTATGGCGCGTAAACTTGTGATACACAGACGAAACTTTCCCTCACATCATGTATTTCACAACTCCATCTCAAATCACAGGCCAATGCAGTCATGCTGCTAACATATAGCACACACAATTACAACAGTACTCCGTACATTACAGAAATATCTATAGAAAATACGACAAGCACGATAAGTAACCTCTACCGCTCTTTCATCCACGACGTTGCAGTTATCATTGCTAACGGCTAATGTAGCTAGCTCGCTCTTCGTGGTGTAGCTAGCACTAACTAACTTATTTCACAAACATAACATGTGAAAACGTACTGTGGTAGCAACACCGTGATAACAACATATACACATTCACATAACACTTGAACACTAATGCATTTTATATGACTTATACCTGAAAAGGGGAGTAATTGAATAAACGATGCACAGACAAAACTTTCCCTCACATCATGTATTTCACAACTGAAGGGAGGGAGCGACGTGCACCGAAACCTAGCTCAATCGTTTTACCTTCCCCCTGCTGGAGCCCTATTTTACATTTACATTTATTCATTTAGCAGACGCTTTTATCCAAAGTGACTGCAAAGAGAGAGCTTTACAAAGTGCATAGGTCACTGATAATAACAACAAGTTAGCCCCAAAGCATTGTGGGTAGCCAAAACAAGAAGCACACATTGTGAACAACCAAAAAATAAGTGCCAAAGGGAAGAACCATAAGAGCATGTAGTTAAGCAAGTTACAATTAAACAACATGAATCTCTAAGTGCAAGTGTACCTGTAGAAAAAGCAAGCCACAGTAAAAATAAAAATAAGATTAACTGAAATAGAATATTTCGCAGCGAATACAACAGTTTAAATCAGTTACCTCTAACCAACAAGAGCAACAAGTCTCTAAGCAAGAGTCATTGTGATCCTTGAGGAAACTAGCATTGGGTTCAGCAAACCATTCCTAAGTACTGTTGTACTCCCGGAACAAGTGCGTCTTGAGCCTTCTCTTGAAGGTGGAGAGACAGTCTGTGTCTCTGATGGAGGTGGGGAGTTGGTTCCACCACTGGGGGGCCAGGCAGGAGAAGAGCTTGTGTTGGGACCGGGCGGTCTTGAGCGGTGGGACCACCAGGCGGTTGTCTGAAGAAGACCGTAGATCCCAGGGTGATTGAGAGGTCGTGGGAGATGGAGGGTTTGGCCGGTATGATGAGAAGTTATTTTTTGGCGAGGTTCAGCTGGAGGTGGTGCTCGGTCATCCAGACGGAGATGTCTCCAAGGCAGGCCTCAATCCTAGCTGAGATCTGTCGGGGGGGAACGACAGGTACAGCTGCGTGTCGTCAGCGTAGCAGTGGTAGGAGAAGCCATGGGAGGTGATGATTGGTCCAAGTGAGGTGGTGTACAGAGAGAAGAGGAGGGGTCCAAGGACGGAGCCCTGTGGGACACCAGTGGAGAGCTGGCGAGGGTCTGACAGTTTGCCTCCCCAGGAGACCTGGTAGGATCTTCCCGACAAGTAGGATGAGATCCACTGAAGTGTAGTGCCAGTGATGCCCATCTCAGAAAGTCTGTAGAGCAGGATCTGGTGGTTAACCGTATCAAAAGCTGCAGAGAGGTCCAGCAGAATGATGACGGATGACCTCGAAGCCGCTCTGGCAGACTGGAGGGCAGTGGTGACTGAAAGGAGGGCAGTCCCCTATGGTAATTACTAGGGGTGGAACGGTACATGTATTCGTACCCAACCGTTCGGTACGGGCGTCATGGTTCGGTATGTGAAATTGCACGGAGAATACACGGTATAAAAATTAATAAAACTCTCGTGCAAATTAATTAATGTAATGCGGGACTACTGTAAGATATTCGTGTTCTTTAGGGACAATCTGTAGCCCCGCCTTAGCTCTGAAACTGATTGGCGCCGCTACCTGTGTAGCCGAGCTGTGCCTGAGTGAGTCAGAGATAGCTAGCAGCAGCAGCAACACTAAAGACGTAGCCTATGCAATGCTAGTGCTAAATATGAATGTTCGTAGTAAAGTATAGCGAAAAATAGCCTAAACTTTCCTAGACTTTTAGCTGCGCTACTAATGCTGAGGGCTCGCTGATATTGCTGTCTTACTAGAACGTGCATTTAGTCTAGCAGACGCTTTTATCCAGAGCGTAGTATCTATGAGTTGTTGCTAACGTGTGCTGATAAGGTACACACCCAATAAATTCAAAATTTCCAGGCCTCTCTAGTTTCTACTCTGCCACGACCTTCTGTAGCTTCTCAGCTAGGTGAGTGCTTGTGTGCTGCTCATACAGGGGCCGTGTCTGTAGAACTGACGCTTTTATTTCCCACTCAGTCAATAAAATGAGCAGTTACCGTGAGGTAGCTTTCGGTAGCACGAGAAGTCCAACCATCAGTCGTTAGTGAAACGGAGGGTGCAGCTGACAACTCGCGCTTCATCAACGTCCGTGTTTTGTTGTATATGTAAGGGACCAGGGCCGGTGTTGCTGCTACTGTATCCCTGCCTGTGTTTGCGCTGTTGCTCAGCTAGTAGCCCATCGTGTCGTGGTGTAGGAGGACTGATCGACAAGCGCATCATACATTTACCTAAAACTTGCATGTACAGTACAGTGTTTCCCCTATGTTGATTTTAATTTCTGCCACCACGGTATCAGAATTAGAGCTGTACAAAATTTTAGGCCGTCTATCAGCCGTGATTGTTAGAGAGCATGTTGGAGAATAGCACAGACGCGCTTCACAGCGCAGTTGAGATTGCGCGTGTGCATCCTTGAGAACTGAAAGTCGTATAATTTATGTTGTCAGTTCATTTAAGCCTGTTATTGTATTAGTCTATAGTTCTTGCAAATTTTTATTAAGTTAACTGGTGATTTTCATTGTTTGTATTCTTCCCCTGCTAGCGAAATTGCACGTCTGTTGATTCGATAGCGATTGCTGCCCTTGCTCACGTTTGTATTTTAGGTGCATTATTATGCTTAAGTAGCCTAGTTCTAATGAATAAATAGTGGGTATATTGTTATTATTTGCTACAGAATGCTTAGCCTATCAAGATCAAATGAAGCAGATTTTGTTTTTTGTTTTGCTTTTCCCCCCATTGTACCGAACTCGTACCGAACCGTGATGTCTGAACCGCGGTACGAACCGAACCGTGACTTCAGCAGTGCAGCAAGGCTGTAGCAGGAGGGGGTTCCAATGTTGTCATATCTGAGGGTCTTTGATGACCTATGTTGTCTCTGCGGCCGCTGAGATCTTGTCTCCACCTCTATTTCCTGTGTGTTATACACTGAGGGCAGTGATGTTTCCTCTTCAGTATCAGGTGCAATGTCGTTCTGGACATCATGGCTGTCTGTTGAGCTATCGTCACTGTGTCCTATTCGAGATTGCTCTGTTGCACGTTCATTTAAGTCTGGTTGAATCACGTCATCTGCCATGACAGGAGTCTCACTGATTCTAATAGTTGAGCAAAGATCTGAGGTGGTACGAAATAGTAACCCTCAGCATCATCCTCTTCCTCTGAATCCTCTCTGACATCGTCTGCAGTTTTCCTTCATTTCACAGGTGGGCACACTGCGGCTTCCAGGGGTAAGTTATCGCACGGTAACAGGAGATTTCGATGCAGGATCCTGGTATATTTCCTTTCCCATGTTCAGGTCTCAGCTCATAAATGGGGACATCCTCTCCCACCTGCCGGACTACAGTATGGATGATGTCTTCCCAGTGATTTCTCAATTTCCCAGTTCCACCACGAGGGGTCATGTTTCGGATTAACACACGGTCTCCTGGGTACAATCTTGAAAACTTCTCACCTTGGTGTCATACATCCTCTTTTTCCGCTGAGCCGATTTGTGTGCATTTTCCTGTGCAATAGCATATGCCTCCTGCATTCCTTGCTTCCACTTTTCAACATAGACACGATGGCTGCAACTTCCTGCTTCTGTGGGCAAACTGAACAGCATGTCAATGGGTAGTCTTGGAGAACGGCCGTACAATAAGTAAAATGGGGAAAAGCCTGTTACCTCCGTACGTGTGCAGTTATAAGCGAATATGAGCTTATTCAGAGTCTTTCCAATTAATCTTATCTTTGTCAGTGAGAGTTTTAAGCATCTGTATTAATGTCCGATTAAAGCGTTCTACCTGGCTATTTCCCTGTGGATGGTAAGGGGTAGTCTTCGATCCAGCTACACTGCAGTATTTGCTCAACTGTGAGAATAGCTAATTCTGAAACTCAGCTTCCTCATCATGGGATGAGACTGTGTTGGCGGAGTGGACGCCTTGCCGACTGCCGAGTCTTCTGCCTCTTTGTTAGGCTATCACTCATAATTCCCGAGTTGAAGCGACGCCTCCTACGCAAAATCGGGGCCAAAAGTCAAAAAAAAAAAAAAAAAAAAGGGAAACTGAAAATAATAAATTGAAGTCGTAAAAAAGGTTTTTGAATCTGAAAACATGAAATGTAAAAATATAAAAGTGAAAAATGAAAATTAATAACTTATTCAAAATTATTCCTAAATGTTATCGAAATGTTATTTTTTTTTGTTTTCGACCAAAACGTACATTTTCAATGGCAAGCTTTAGTTTTTCGACTAAAGATTTCTTTTTCTAATAAACAAAACATTTGGCCCTGATTTAGCTCCATAGGTCGCTGCCTTTAATATCGGACCACCAGCAGCTTGGTACTCCTGCACTGGTTCACGCGGCTGATGGAAAGCTGGAGCACTCTCTTTGTTCCAGGTTGTGAACTGTGACTGCACATGCGCCGGGTGATTGGGCTGCCTGTAGTCTGTCTCTTTGCTAGCAGGAGGATAAAGCTTTGGTGTGGTTTCCGTCTTATGAATGGACTCTCTGATTTGGGATATCTCTGCCTTGAGGTCTTTCAGCAGTACTATGTCGGCTTTGATTTCCTGTAGGTCTGAAAAGCCATCTGGAGGGAGTGTAGCAATGTTTTGTCGACAGGCACCTTTTTTATCTCCACTTGCATCACTAAACTGGACAGCATGGACGCCAGTATGTCGTTGTGGGGCAGTCAGTCTCTTTATCTTGCCTTTCTTTCTCTTTAGCGCATGCCAGATTTAGCCTCTCTAAAAGCAACTCATCAGAAGTAGTTGGCTGCAGCAGGTAAGGCTGGAGATCAGTTTTGATTATGTCATTTTGTAGGCCTTTGAGTACTGTGTGCATAAACATACTCTGTACCAGTGCTGGGTCATACTTGAGGCAAGACTCAGCCTCCTGCAATGCAAACAATATTTTCTGTCTTAAGTCCATTGCTCTGATTAAAAAGTTCTGTGGAGTCTCTTTATTGCTCTGAACTTCTGTAGTCAGCTGTTTATATAGCTCAGTTGCACTCATCTCTAGGTAGTGTGAGCGGAGGATCCTTCTAAGGGTAGGCAGAGACGGGTCGCTTTTTCCTTCAAGATAGCTCCGCAGCTACAGGCCAGGTACTATGGCTCTGATAACGGCATCTACTATTTCTGATTCAGGGTAACATTTACTGAGACCATTCTCGATTTGACGAGCCAAGCTGGAGAAGGTAAGTCTGTCCTTTTGTCCAGGTTTGGCAATCTGCCCTGAGATTTTATAATCTTTTCGCCATTGCGGGCTGTTTCCGTGAGCAGCTTCATTGTTTACTGTACTCTTTGTGTTTCTATATGCTCATTCCTGCATTTCAGTTTCCTTTTGCTGTACCATGAGTTTTAGTTGCTCTAGCTCTTCCTTTAATTTCTCCTCCTCATTATCTTGTGCTCTTTCTGATGTGAAATTTTTGCTAGCCTCTTGAACTGTTTTTATCATGTCCATTAGGACCAACAGATCTGACATGCCTTCATCTTCAAGTTCATTTATTTCATCACGTTTAATATACTGGATAATATAGGAAACAAGAGCATTTCGAGTTTTTCCAATTATTATTTCTCGGTTTATTCCTGACATTTCAAGGAAGTCACATATCTGCATTAACTCATCTTTGTTGAGTTGAAAAAGAGCTCCTTTAACCTCAAAACGCATATTCTCGACCTCTGGATTCATCTTGGCAGGTGAGCTACCAGCAGGGCTATGGTGATGTGTTGCCTGTTACCTTGGATTTCGCTGCTCCCTAGTGAACACTCTGTACCTCAGGATGAGGAACAGAGAGACGCAATCAAGGCATTAGTCGATGGAAAATATGTTTTTGCCGTCCTTCCTACGGGATTCGGTAAAAGTTTAATTTATCAGCTGGCCCCGATGGTCGCGAAGAAGATGGGACACAATGAAAACCCAGTGGCCATTGCGGTTTCTCCTTTTCTTTTGTGGAGTTGTAATCCTAAACGGACAACTTGTTCGTATATGCGTTGCCCTTTATTGTTTCGCTCAAAAAGGTTGACCGTGTGAACAAGTACTCCCCCTACCCTTAAATTAATTTTACAACACCGGCAAAAATCGTTTGTATTCATTCTTCAAGGATACTTCAAGTCTGCTTGTAGTTTAGTTCTGTTGACAACAACTATGCGGTGCTTAACATACGTCACATACTCTGTTGCTCTGATTGGTTGTAGATCTATCCAATCGAGCGAAGAGGCATTTGTTTTCCAGGCTCGTTTGAAACACGCCCTGTAGTCAAAGCCCAACGGAGAGTTCTCAGACTCATATTCTGACTAGAATTATGAGTATGACAACGTCAGGCTACTGACCTCTGTCATCATGAAGTGCTTCGAGCGGCTAGTCAAATCATTAATCTGCTCCTCGCTGCCCCCCACACTGGACCCTATGCAGTTTGCATACCGGTCCAACAGGTCTACAGACGATGCCATTGCTCTGAATGTGCACACCGCTCTCTCCCACTTGGACAAGGGGAATACATATGTGAGGATGCTGTTCATTGACTACAGCTCTGCATTCAACACCATCATCCCCCCAGACTGGTCTCCAAGCTTGTGGACCTGGGACTAAGCACCTCCCTCTGCAAGTGGATCTTCCACTTCCTGACGGGGAGGCCACAGGTGGTGAGAATCGGTGACCGCACCTCATCTGTACTGATCACCAACACAGGCACCCCACAGGGCTGTGTGCTCAGCCCTCTCCTGTTCTCCTTGTTCACTCACGACTGTGTGGCAACGCACAGCTCCAACCTCCTTGTTAAGTTTGCTGACGACACAAACATCGTGGGCCTCATCTCTGACAGTGACGAGTCAGCCTACAGAGAGGAGATTGACACCCTGACATCATGGTGTCAGGACAATAACCTCTCTCTTAACATCAGCAAGACCAAGGAGATGATTGTGGACTATAGGAGGCGGCAGGAGGAGGAGCATGCACCCCTACTCATCGATGGATCGGAAGTGGAGAAGGTCAGCTGCTTCAAGTTCCTCGGGGTGAACATCAGCAATGACCTCACCTGGTCTGTTCACACGGACAAGGTGGTCAAAGCTGCCCGTAAGCGCCTCTTCTTCCTGAGGAGACTGAAGAAGTTTGGTATGGACTCAGTCATCCTCACTAACTTTTACAGATGCACTATCGAGAGCAATCTGACTGGTTGTATAACAGTGTGGTATGGGAGCTGCACAGACAGGGACCGCAAGGCCCTACGAAGTGTGGTCCGTTCTGCTGAGTTCATCATCGGCAGAAAGCTCCCAGCCCTACAGGACACCTACCACACACGTTGCCTAAGGAAAGCCGGCAGGATTCTAAGAGACTGTTTCCACCTATCCTTCAGTCTCTTTACCCCGCTGCCTTCTGGCAGGCGTTACCGCAGCATCCGGTCGCGCACACGCAGACTGGACAACAGTTTCTACCCAAGGGCCATCAGGCTTCTGAATGGACACCGATATGGACATTGATTTACTGCACACTAGTCACTTATACTTTGTCACTTTAAGCTACTGGCTGCACTATCAGTAACATTGCACTACTGTACCTCACTATACCTCGCCACCAGGCTCCTGTATGGTCATTGACTTAGTCACTGATCTGCAAATTTGCACTTTTGTTCTGTTCGTTCTGCGTTGTCTTGTCTTAAGAATTTCAGTGCCCAGTCTAACCTTGTTTTGTTCTGTGTACCTGACAAATAAAAGACTTGAACTTGAAGTATATGTAGGCCTATTTATCCCAACTATCGGAGGATGGTTGCTCAATTGCTTTTAAAGTCAGTAAGAGCCCTGCGCCCATGGTTGTCTGCCAGGTCCTTCACTGTGGATTGCTGAGAAGTAAATTTCAGTCTGGAAACGAGCATTGCATGTTAGATGGATACAATGCTTTGACCCGTCTATCAAAAAAAGATGTAAACGAAGATGATCATATTACAGAGATGCTTATCGAAACATAAGAATACCAAGGTATTCAAATTCTTCAGTGATAAACAGAAAGAAAGGGGAATTGAGCGCACAGTGGACCAGTATCGGTTGAAAGTAAAAAAACTTAACATACAATACATACACGTTCTACGGAAAAGTGGAAGCTCGGGGCAAGAAAAAAATAAATTTCCATGGTTTGATGACCTGGATATTATCCTGGGTAAAAGACCAATGAGCAACCTAAAAAACTTGTGCAACACCAAATCATAACAATTAAAGATAGTATAGCAATACACCGCTGTTGCTCCATTGTTGTCCGTGACAATGTGATAGACAGTAGGCCCTAAGTGATATTCCCTCAGAAATGTTCAGTCCAATAGATGAACAATCTCTACAACCGCATGTCATTGTTTTTTTTCAAACGTCGGTTCGCTTAACACTAGTGCTGTCAAACGATTAAAATAGTTAATTGCGATTAATTGCATTAATGTCATAGTTAACTCGCGATTAATCACAATTAATCACACATTTTTATCTATTCTAAATGTCCATTGATTTTTTTTGTCCCATAATTTTTTCTCATTTTAATGCTGTTATTAACATGGAAAAGTGGATTGTATTGTTTAGTGCAAATGTTGTTGTTTTTTATTGAAAATAACATTAGGTGCGTTCGACATGGACTGACATCATGCAGCGCTGCAGCCGGATGCAGGCGGCCGACTTGAAACAGTGATTTCTGGTTAGACTTTTTGTCCGACTTGCGCCGAAGCTAGTTCACTGTGACGTAGCCATCAAAGTACCGTGAGATCGATTAGAGAACTGCCGGCTGTGTAGCCGAGCGCATTTTCTCAAGAGCAACTGCACGGGTTCTAGTGATGACACAGCTATTTCATGATTGGCCAGACTCACACGACAACTTTGATGGGTTTTTTGTAATTATTCTGACACCTTCAGTTTCGCCAATGATCAAATCCGGACTAAACAGTTTAAATCAGTTACAACTAACCAACAAGAGCAACAATTCTCTCAATAATTGTCATTGTGTTCCTGGAGGAAATAAGCTAACACCTGTTTCAACAAATCTTTCTTAAGTGCTGGTGTACTCCCGGAACAAGTGCGTCTTTAGCCTTTTCTTGAAGGTGGAGACAGTCTCTGATGGAGGTTGGGGGATGATTCCACCATTGGGGGGCCAGACAGGAGAAGAGCTTGGGTTGTGAGCGGACGCTCTTGAGAGGTGGGACCACCAGACGGTTGTCCGAAGAAGACCGTAGGTGGCGGGGGTGGGTGTAAGGCTTGACGAGAGATTGGATGTAGTCAGGTGCGGTCATACCTGTCAACACTCCCGTTTTCCCCGGGAGTCTCCCGTATTTCACACCTATCTCCCGCCCCCCTCCCGTTTTGTAATTTCTCCCGTGAAACTCCCGTAATTTGTATGGCCAAACCTCATTATATAAATATTCACATCAATATATTACTTCTATGTTGTCCAGTTGCCAGATCTTGTATGAAACGCATCCTACTCACATAATACATAGGCTATCATACAATTTTCAACCCATTTGTGACCGCAGAGCCCGTGTATATTCTCTGCCGCAACCTACAACCCAGTTGCGCTGTTGATATCTCCGCAGGTAGGCGGGAGAATTTGAAAAATACATGGTTGATTTTTGATACAGAATCACTTGTAGAAATGGCAAAAGTCTCAGGTGGTGCTACGGCAAAATAAAAAATATATAGCTGCAAATTAACAGTAGGCTACAAAGTAGTGGACTGGCCTTTTGGGAGCACCTGGAGAATTCCCGATGGGCCGAAGCACTTCTGGTTGCCTTATAATTCGCTAGCCTTATAATTTTTTTTACTACTAATACAATTTCGGCAGAAGATTGAGCGACACGGTTGGCCAGCAACACGGTTGGCCGGCCCCCCTTTCCCCCAAGACGGTTGGTCTATTCCAAATGAACGTCTATGCACACAACAGTGACACTGACATAGGGAAAGCTAGCTAGTAGAGACAATATAAAGATGGAAAACCAGGCCAATAAACGTAAACGTCATTACCTTCACTGGACAATGTTTTACCCATTGAAAAGGCGGCTATGTTTGTTCGTTTTACATAAAGCCTCAAAAACGTTTTTGCTCAAATCAGCCACTAAAAATTATCTCGCACGCTTGAAGTCCCTATAACTAGCATCACATCAGGCACAGAAGTTGCATGCATTAGCAGGGCGCTTGCTGTGGTGGCGTATACAGGACCGGTTCTGGTGGTCCGGTCTGGATCAAAGTCCAGGGCCTATTTTTACTCCCAGTCCGTCCCTGACAGTAGGCTACATGGACGGAGGAATTTAATGTCTAATCAGCAAGCCGCATCGACAATTCCCCCCCCCCCCCCCCCCCCCCCCCCCCCCCAAATCTCCCGGATTTTGGTACTCCCATGTTGACAGGTCTGGGTGCAGTCCCGTTCACCGCTTGGAAGGTCAGTACCGGGTCTTGAATCTGATGCGGGTCATGATGGGTAGCCAGTGGAGGGAGATGAATAGCCTGCAGCAATGTGGGCCGTGAGGGTGAGCTTGTCATCCATGGTAACCCCGAGGTTCCTGGAAGAGGATGAAGCAGATCCCAGGGTGATTGAGAGATCGTGGGAGATGGAGGGTTTGGCCGGGATGATGATAAGTTCAGTTTTGGCGAGATTCAGCTGGAAGTGCTGCTTGGTCATCCAGGCGGAGATGTCTTTTAGACAGCCCTCGATTCTAGCTGAGATTCCTGGATCAGTCAGGTACAGCTGTGTGTCGTCAGCGTAGCAGTGATAGGGAAAGCCATGGGAGGTGATGATCGGTCCAAGTGAGGTGGTGTAAAGGGAGAAGAAATGGGGTCCAAGGACAGAGCCCTGTGGGACACCAGTGGAGAGCTGAAGGGGTTCAGACACTGGTAGGATCTTCCCGGCTGGTAGGATAAGATCCATTTAGTGCAGTGCCAGAGATGTCCATCTCAGAAAGTCTAGCGAGCAGGATCTGGTGGTTGACTGTGTCAAATGCTGCAGATAAGTACAGCATAATGATGACGAATGCCCTTGAAGCAGCTCTGGCGGACCGGAGGGCAGTAGTGACTGACAGGAGGGCAGTTTCTGTGGAATGTCCAGTCTTGAAGCCTGATTGGTTCTGACAACATCTTAGAAAGCTTAAGGAAACGTAGGGCTATTCTTGAGGAGGGGAAAACTGTGTAAGCATTGGTAGGCTTCGAATGTTGACGGTAACGTGGCTTTAGACTATACTTTGAAGCAATTGATCATAAGAAGGGGGATTGGATCTTTCAAACAGACTGAAAGATGTATTCACGGTTTACCAGGTCTAACTAATACAAATTAATCCTGCGCATAAAGTAATGCCCGAGATTAGCCTATTCATTCTATTTAGTCCGTGGATGTAGGTGGGGAGATGGGATATCGTACTTTGTACAGTGTGATAGAATTGTGATTTGACATACAATGTTTTTATGTCTATTGTTAAGGACACATGGGTCATTCTCATGAAATACTGGTTTCATAGATTTAAAATATGAACATTTACAAAATCCATAAATAAGGTAATTTTCTATTAAAACATAAAAAACAAGGTTTTAGGTAATTGAGACTATTAATCTCAAAACATATATTGACAATATATCAAGTTTCAAGTTTTTATTGTCAGGTGTACAGAACAACTGACTGGGCACTGAAATTCTTGGGACAAGACAACGCAAGCAACCTGGCATAACATAACGTAAAAATACTTAGAACATATATTACATCTATGATAAGCTAAAATAATAACTATAACCTATACTAATCTTATAGACCCATACTAACCTAAGACAAGACTTATATTAACCTAAGACAAGTGGGGTACAATTAGTGCAATAGTGAGCTGAAAGTGTGTAAAGTGACTAGTGAGAAATGTATCAATGTAAAGTGACTAGTGAGAAATCAATGTCCATATCAATATCCATTCAGAAGCCTGATGACCCTTGGATAGAAGCTATTGTCCAGTCTGCTTGTGCGAGACCAAATGCTTCGGTAGCGCCTGCCAGAAGGCAACGGGTAAAGAGACTGAAGGATGGGTGGTAACAGTCTCCTAGAATCCTGCCAGCTTTCCTGAGGCATCGTGTGTGTGATAGAATGTGATATATATCACATTTATATAATGTTTTACCAAATAGATCAAAACAAATCTCATTACCGCAACTATCCAACACACCAAAAACATTTTAAATAGTTCATTTTTGGAAATGAATTATTTACAGGCCTGTACTGAGTTACATAAAACTTTGGTAAAAATATTTTTTTACATAAATGAATTTATTTAATTTTACAGATTTTTCTCATTACTGCAACACTTCATATGGTCTACAATCAGTTGTTTGTAATATTTCAGGGAAACCTGACATATTTTAAGTTAGACTGCAAAATTAATATCACAAAACAATTTATTTTCAAACAAAATTAAAAAGCAAAATATTGTGCATGCACCTTCTGTACATGCATTCCATGTTTTGTACCGCAGACACACTGACAGACTCAATTATCTGCTTTAAATGAGTGGTTGCAATAATCCGAATCTGAATCAGAAAGGGATTTATTCGCCATAAAAGTTTGCACAGACAAGGAATTTACTTTGGCAGGAAGGTGCATACAATAAACATATAGGGAAAATGTGTACTATCTATACTAAGGGTACATAAACTAGCAGTACTAAATGGAATTAGAATTAAATGAAATGTACAATGAAATATAAGTTGCCATAAAATAAAATATAAGTGCCAATTACAATATGAAAATACAAAAAATAAAAATATTACAAAAGATACAAATGTACAAGATAGAATTGTGTACATGCAATGTGTTCTGGTTTAAGCAGGAAGTCAGTGTCGACCCTTGGCCTTGTTGAAAAGGCCAACAGCGGAAGGGAAAAAACTGTTTTTGTGGCATGAAGTATTGGTCTTGATGGACTGCAGCCTGATGGACTGCAGCCTGATGGACTGCAGCCTTCTGCCGGAGGGGAGTGACTGAAACAGGGAGTGTCCAGGGTGGGAGGAGTCAGCTACAATCTTCCTCGCTCGCCTCAGGGTCCTCGAGGTGTGTAGGTCCTCGAGGGAAGGCAGATTGCAACCTTCTCAGCAGTCTGACAGATCCAGCATAGTTCTTGAGGGTGGCAGGGGAGACAGCGTCTGGCCCAGCTGCTTTGAGTGGGTACTGCCTCTTGAAAAGTCTGTTAACTTCACTCTCCTGAATGGAGAGTGTCGTCACTGAGTTGGTGGGGAGTGGGGGGGAGGGAAGGGATAGTTCAGGGCAGTCCAATTGTCTTTCAAAACAACAGTAGAGGTTGTTTTGAAAGACAACGTCCTAAACAACGTTCAGGTCGTTGGCCAGACGAGAGTCGCTAGTGGAGTGGGGGGCTCTGGGTTTGAAGTTGGTAATCTGCCTGAGCCTTCTCCAGACAGAAGCAGAGTTGTTAGCAGAGAACTGGCGCTTCAGCCTGTCTGAGTACAGTCGTTTAGCCTTGCTAAACCTGTTCTTCGACTCCTTGAATCTGTCCTTGTCCCCACTCCTAAATAGGGAGTCAGGTGGCTAAGCGGTGAGGGAGTCGGGCTAGTAATCAATGGGGATCGATTCCCCGCCGTGCCAAATGAAGTTGTGTCCTTGGGCAAGGCACTTCACCCTACTTGCCTCAGGGGGAATGTCCCTGTACTTACTGTAAGTCGCTCTGGATAAGAGCGTCTGCTATATGACTGAATGTAAATGCGGCCTCTTTTTTCCAGCCTCAGCCTTCTGAGTTTAGCTGTAAACCAGGGTTTGTCGTTGTTGTAGCTCACCCTGGTGCATGTTGGTATACAGCAGTCCTCACAGAAGCTGATGTATGATGTCACAGCCTCCGTGAGCTCATCCAGACTATTGGAGGCAGTCATGAACATATCCCAGTCAGTAGAGTCCAAGCACGCCCGCAGATCCTCCATAGCCTCACTGGTCCACTGTTTCGATGTCCTCACTGCAGGCTTACAGCACTTTAGCTTATGCCTGTATGCAGGAATCAATTGGACCATGGCGTGGTCTGAGTGACCCAGTGCTGCTCGGCGAACCGCATGGTATGCTTTACTGATAGTAGAGTAGCAGTGATCCAAAGTGTTCTCTTCTCTGGTAGGGCATTTGATGATTTGTCTGTATTTGGGGAGTTCTTGAGTGAGATTGCCTTTGCTAAAGTCGCCTAGCACAATAACCAAGGAATCCGGATATTCATGCTCCACGCACAATATCTGGTTGGCAAGCACACGTTGAGCCTCGTTGGCGCTAGCCTGAGGGGGCATGTAGACGCCGACCAGTATGAATGAAGCAAACTCACGTGGCGAGTAAAAAAGTTTATAAAAATGAATCCAGATCAGGAGAACAGTGCTGCAGAATCACTTTCACATCTTCACACCAGCCACTGTTAATGTAAAAACAAATACCACCACCTTTCGTTTTACCAGAGAGCACAGGGTCACGATCCGCTCTCAGCAGTTTGAAACCTGCTAGCTGTAGCGCAGAGTCTGGGATCAGTTCACTCAGCCATGTCTCCGTACAGCACAAAACGGAAGATGAATGAAAGTCTCTGTTTTTCCACACCAATAGCTGAAGTTCATCCAGTTTGTTGCTCAGTGAACGCACGTTGGAGAAAAATATCCCCGGTAACGCTGTGCGTGCCCCACGCCGACGGAGTCGCACCAGTGCACCGGCTCGTTTGTCTCGTGATGCCCTGTTGGTGAAATTTCCTGATCTTAAAATAGATGTTCTCATGGCTTTTACCAGCACATGTTTCTCTTTGTGAGACATTTGGTTTGATAATCTAGACAGGCTTTAGTCTGCAGAATTGAGCCCTGGACAGCTTGTTTCTTGGATACTGACATATACACTTGTATATATATGTATATATACACTCTCCAATGTATCATTTAAGGCCCTCTTCCGGTATACTTGACCTTTCTTGCGGCCCTCCCCAGTTTGTTTTGCCATTAATTATGGTAGAGTTGTCATCCTGGTGCAAGAAACGACTGACAAGATGTCCCATCAGTCGTCTCTGGCTGTTGTAGGGCAGGGTCTTGGGGTCTCTCTGGTGGGTAGCTCTTTTTTGACTAGTGGTTTGGGCTGGACTCTTTTTTCTTGAAGCCTTCTAAATTGTTTCTTTAAATTACTAATTGTTCTGGCCTTGATTTCCAGCTTATTTTTGCTCTCCCTTAACTCAACTTCAGTAAGGTTATGGTCGCCTTCCTTTTTCTTCCCGCTTTGGGGGTGGAAGTCGAGCAGTTGCGCCAAGATTTCTCAATTTGGTAACACTTTACAATTAGGGTCCATGAATTATCATTCATTAGGGGATAGTGGAAAGTTAACATTCGAAGATAGAAGTTCACCGTCATGAATCGGTCCAGAATCCAGGATCTGTTGCAGCCAGACATTTTCTACGGAAAATCTGGTCGATATTTCGAGTGGACTTCTTCTTAGAAAGGTGGCCTTGCATGTATTGTTCGAGTGAAATAAAACGTTTTGCAAACGGCATGGTAGTCATCAATTCGTCAAAAAGTTATTTTGACTGTAATGCAGGATTCCAACTCATAATAGAGTTTATTTAAAAGTTGTCTCTCTGAAAAAACAGTAAGTATTTGTTGAGTGAATAATTAGTTAATGATTAGTGAATGTAACTCATGTTATGACTTTACTTGAGGAGGCACATTACTATTAACAAATGATTAAGTACCGTCTCAATCCATGGATACCGCCATTGCAGTAATTAACACATGAATGACCCTGTTAACTCAGGGTTTTGGTTCACACAGTTAACTAACAGTCATAGTTTGCACGATTAACTAATGTAGTTAACTCACCTATCAGTTAATGCGTTAATGTCAGTAGGAATTGATACATGATTCCAGATTTAATTAATAGTAAATCATGTGACTCCCTATTACCAAATGATGTGTTAATGATCAGTGCATCATTAAGTACTTTCTGAGCTATGTATTAACTGATGATGATTTATGCATTAGTTAATGCATTAATGAATGATAATTCATGCACCCTTATTGTAAAGTGTTACCCTAAATTTTGTTCTGTAGTTGCCAAGTTTATACTTTAAACTGACTTTCCATCCACTGTATCCAGTTATAGAACCTCTGTCTTTCAAGCAAGGATGCTTTTGAACGAGTGGTGCAGCTACCTGATCATATTCTGAATCAGAAGGGTAGACTTTGTACTTGTACACAAATCTTCGGCAAGTCCATCTAGAATTGAGATTTTCCGTTTTGGGTCAGGACTGAGAAAAGTGCCCTGTGTTTTGAAAGCTGCATTACATTGTTCCAGTTTGAGCTCTGAGTCATTTGTGAAACGAGGCACAGTGAAAATAGCAAGCCATGCAGATGACTTCATGCTTGAGGACGACTCAGGAGAAAAACTTGCAGAAGATTCAGAGTGTGTAGATGGAGGAGATGAAGGTATAAGTGCGTCACAGGATGAGATTGACAGACCTGGTGAGGAGCACGCACTTCCACTTTGAGATGTGTCCACATGTCGTATGGGCGAGTCATTACGGTCACTTGATGCTGTAAAAAATACCACTTTCAGGGTACTTTTGTCTTGGATTTCTGATGTGAATGTCACAGATGTCAGTTGGCCAGCCTATGTTGTCTGTTACTTTAGTTTGGTTTTGACAATTGTTTGCTGTGGTGTTTTCAAATTGGTTGTTGTGGTATTTTCATATTGTTTGCTGTGTTTGTGGTTGTTTGCTGTGGTGTTTTCATATGGGTTGCTGTGGTGTTTTCATATTATTTGCTGTGATTGTGTGTGTACTGTTTGACAACAAGGACGGGGGCAGGAAACTCCCCAGCTGACAGGGACGCAGCCATTACTCCTAATTGATTCTGAACTGATTGGTTGGCCAATGAGAGGCGCTCCTTTAAAAAAGGAGTGGAGACGGAACAGAACCAGGAAAATTCTACGGGGACACAGGCAAGAGCACAAGAGAAGCGACGACCGGTATTCCGCTACTCCATTCAGACTTCAGAGGCACAACCACGGCTCGACTACTGAGAAAAGGGAAGTACCTGAATCTCTCCTGAAATTACTTGCGTGGTGTGCAACCAGAGTAGCCAAGTAGTTTTATTCTCGTCCAGGCAGGCTCACTCTGCAAATTACAAGCGGTGGACCAAGGGAGGAAGGAGCGGTACTACGCGGAGCCGACGGCGGTCCTCGACCGGAGTGGACATATACAAAAGCAGCCGTAGGCTTCGAGACGTTTTCTGATTTTAAAGGACAGATATTGTTTTTAGTATTTGGACATTTTATCTCTTATTGTACCATTAAAAACTATTTTCTGCATCTGTCTCTCGGCTGTGTGACTGTAGCCCAAGGATAACACCTGCTTTTAACCTTTAGAGGAGTGAGTTCTAAATATTACCGACGCTACCAGCAGAGTGAGTTATTTTTTCGAAACGAAAGCTAGCTAGCTTTAGTTAGCTTCCGTTACCTAGCAACCTAGCATAATACTCGTGGCAATGCTCCTACCTGCTAGTGTTACTTGTTAGCCTCCTAATTGTACATTTTAAAGCCATACTATAGCGTTTGTCATATAGTTTTTGTCTATCGGAAAATAGTCGGTTGGAATGTTCAGAATCACATGTGTGACGGTACTCTGTGGGGCCCACTTTCGAACGATCACATATATGTGACGCTACTAATTAACGGGTTAACCGTGTCACTAGTGTGACATGAACATGAGATTCATGAAGTCATTGTCAAAGTCTTGATCCATGAATTGCAATCTAAAATGTTCTTGGAGATTACACTGCTTTGCAATTTCCTTGGTTAGATCATCAACAGATGTAAGCATGCCATCCTGAAGGATCACCCTCTTGAGAGTTGTCCTCTCTAAGAATAATTCTTGGACGGATTGAAGTTGTCATTGTGGTAAGTCTGTGAAAACAAGGGGATCCATTTTTTTGTAAGTTATAATGCAACAAAATTAATTTAATTAATTAATTAAATCGCATGAGGCTTGTTGTTCTGGTCTTCCCACTTGTAGGGAAACTGGAGAATTGATTTATTGAGGCTTTCCAATGAAAAGTATTTCTTTGATATCAGCAACGCTAAGCAATGTGCAAGTTCTACAGGCACTACACCCTCAAAACTGTCATGTAGCACATCTGGTGGATAGGCATGAGAGAGGTGCTTAGTAAAAACACACTCTTTTCACTCCACAACAGCTTGTGCCATTCGCCAGTGCAGTTTTCACACGATCTTGATGAAGATCTTTATCTCTGAGGTTGAATGCACCAGACCAAACTTCTTCTACCTTGACATCAGAATTCTTTCCCATACAAAACTGACAAAATAACTCAGCTGAAAAGCTTTCAACAAAGCCAGCAATGCAATGTGCTGCCAAGTTGTCTGCCACCACACAATAAACAGTACCTTTAAAAAAGGTTCAAAGAAGATGAACAAATATGACATATTTTTCTAGAATTGAAAGGTCATGCAGAAGAGGACCAAGGACTTTCTCATACCCATAGTGCTTCAAATCCTCACTTTTGCACAGAAGAACCAAATAGATTGAGGAGAGAGATGAATTGGAGCCTGGGGGTAAATTGCTCAAAATCCAGTACACAGCAAAAAGCTTGTGTTTCTTTCGGGACGTCCCAAATGGGTTACACACCTCACAATCATCTGCAAATAAAGTCAAAGAAATTGTCAAGCCCCAGACAACAAACTGTTTTCTTTGAAGAGGGTACCATCCTCAAAAATGATCTGTAAAAATGGCTGTCACAACTAGCTGGACTAGTTCTTGCTCTGTGATTTTCAACAACTTTGTCAACAATGTCCTGCTTAGCCAAAAGCAGCTACACAGATTTCAAAATTGGAACGTACTGACAGGTGTTAGTCTGTTGTTCATTAAGACAATATTCAATAGGTTCAATAACACTAAAGCTGTCTTTGTAAAACTTATTGCGCTTATGTGCAGTACATAAGGAACCACCTCTGCCTATTGCTGAGTGTAATGGGTTAGATGCAGAGATGGTGGTGGCTATTTCCTTTATGACCGATTCCAAAAAATCATCAATGGCTACAGAAGGAACATGTACAAGATGTTCCAGTTTTAATAGAATTGCTGCTAAATTCTGAACAATGACATCAGGCAAGTTATCAGCCACTTCATTGCAGTAATCATTCAAACAAGCATTACTGGCCTCACGACTGCTACAATCTTGAACCTCATCAGGCTCTTGTAATTTTTCAGAGATGGTAACTACACCAGGCTTAAAATCATTGAGTGAATGTGGGTTGTGTTTTCTGTGTTTGTGCAACTTAAAGGTTCCACAAACATTTGACTGGAAATTACAACCAGAAAACATGCAAAGGACGGTTTCATTTCTCTTTAAATTACCATTTATGTGAATAAAGCAATCTCTTTCTGATACAAGATTACTTCATGCACACAAATAACAGCTGTAGGTGGACATTTGTCTGTCATTTACTCCAGAGTGTGCAGCATGGGTTCTACTCAAATTAATCAGTAGACCATTACATGTCTTAAATGTACATGGACAATTTGAATATGTACAAGTGTATCTCTGACTACAACCAAAATGTCTGTGCTGCAGTTTGTGATGTTTTTGTCATTTAGACCTTGCAGAAACTGCAAGTCCACAAATTTAACATTTCCACATTTCTGAAAAAGGAAAAAAACTGACACACACTAAATATATATTATGTCAAGGCGGATTGAAGCTAACTAAAGCGGCAAAACATGTTCACAGCTAATACTTGATCAGTGCAATAATAAGTGCTGTAGTGTAATTTGTAAAACTTTAAATACTATCATTGTGCCGAGCCGTGGGTTGTAAGAAAGTTTGCAAAAATATTATAGCTTTAAATAAATCCTAAAAAGGCAATACAGAGCTTCACTTATTTTGCCAAAACATAGTTTTTTCAGTCAATAAAGTTGTGGCATACCTTCATTTCACCAAATTTAGGCAGTGATGAACTGGAAAAACCATGATGAAAAACATACTGTCATAAAAAAAGAATGACAGAAAAAATGCCTAAATGTGCGTCTACGACAGGCGAATGTGGCATTATTTGTACTTGCTTCAGGGCTTCAGCCAATTTTACTGAGACTTGTGTTGCTTAGATTAAAGCACTGGGAGGTTTTGTTATCAGACATTCTAAAATGGTTAATTTGTTTAATGTACTAATACTAACCATACTACACCATACTAATAAAGCATACTATGTACCAAAAAGCAGATTTACTCAGTTTATAAATGCTTAAGGTGGCTAATACTTAATACTGAGAAAGAAATATTAAAAGATCAAATTCTGTACCTTATTAATAAACCACAGTCTGACGTTATAAACAGATTAACCCAGAATATGAACTAAATGCCATGCATTCATATGCTGGGTTCATCTGTTTATCTGCAAATTATATGTTTAATTATATTTCTATTTTTGTTTAATATCACTGTTAGTAGCTACATTAAGCCACTTTAAACATTTTAGAAAGTCCCTCATAAGTAATTTCATTACTTAGACTGAAAACGATTTTGAATTCCACCAGCAAACAGAGCTACATACACTCAAAAAAATGCTGGGTTATTTTTTTTCTAGGCTAGAGCTAGCACTAGCTAGGTGTTGTTGAGGATAGCTTGTTTTAGCCGTTACCTCAGTTTGCAACCGGCTAACTTAATTTACATTTACTAGTCGAGCCAGCGAAGTAAATTTTAACTATACAGAAGAACCCCACCGAAATAAACGCAGCTTACTGTACTGTAAACGATTTGTTTTAAATAGTTTGTATTTGAACCTGCTTCTTTTTGACTGTTTACCGTAGCTGTAAGTAGTCTTGCTAACGACTGGCTGTTCTTTTGTGAAGGCGCCAAAGTGGATGTTGATACAAATAGAAAAAGTAGTCTACAGTACATTAAACTGAAAATAAAACCGTTATGTTTTCTCCGTATTTGTATAATAATTGTATAATTAATTAATTGTAATACACGACAGAGAATCATGCGTTTTCCACAAGCACAATTAAACTTGCATCTTTCAATCGCATGGAATTGTCACTTAAAGCCGCAATAAACACATTAAAAACAATATTTGATGATTAAACAATATTAAACGCATCCCAGAACAGGCTTTCCGAAACACTTACAGAAATTAAAGAATTTGCCTTCAGATTAACTTTGTAATCAACTTTACTTACCTGGTACTTCTAGCTTTGACGCCGCCATGCACCTCCTCACCTTCTCCTTTGTTTGCGCCGTCTTCATCCAATACGTTGAAAATCGTCACATCTGTTTTTTCAAATCGTTAGTTTAATGCTTGATAATTAAGTATAGTGGAACATTACACAACTTAAGTTTATTAAACGCAATGCAATAGTGTTTTGATGGGAAAATAAATATTTTTGTGTTATTTTAACAAAAAACATTTGGTTAGAACGAACTGTGCCCCAACATTTTTTTTAGTGTAGGTAAGAGAGAGAAAGACTGTAGTGCTGAGGTCCATGTGTAAGGGTCAGTTTAGTCAGAGAACCTTACATACATGTTTTTTTCTTAAATTTAAATTTCTTAAAGTTTTGCGCATTTCATGCGATATATAGTGATATATAGTGTAAAATGAAAATAAATGTAGGGGAGAAAGAGGGAAACACATTCCCGTGTTGGGATTGAATCCCAGGCCCTTGACCCGTGAGCAACAGGACGGGGCGCCTGGACTTCTGAAGTTAGATATCGTCTCCTCTCTGTCTGTCTAATCTCGATTTATTGGTGGCAGCATTCTCTTTACAGCCTGGAACACTGCATTTCCAACCGTGGTCCATTTTCAATATTCTTGAAAAACGTAACTTTCTTCTTTGTACTTCCTGTGGAAGTACACAGAGCAGCGCGCAGCTAAACTATTGTCTTAGTTTAGAGTTTTTTTACAATCGCTATGATACTTTTTTCAAAACCTCTAAAAAGTTTCCTAAACTTTAACGCGCCAACACAACTACAACACACAATTGGCAAAACTGTTAATTTAATGCTCAAAATCACGCAATGTCAAACTACATTCAAACACTAATTGTCATAACACAAAAATACACTAAACATTACACCATGTCTACCCAAACACTAACACGTTCTCTTTCAACAGGAACATTTAATCATTCATAGCACAATGTCATAAAAACACTAACATCAGAATTACAGAAACTGCATTCATTTAATGAGGATGCTTCGGTTGGCGACTTGGCCAACCGATGCAAATCGTTGAAATGCGTGTGCCAATGGCAGTTCTGTCAATCCGAAGAACGGATTGACAGAACAGTCAATCCGTTTGACAGTCCGGGTACAACACATACATTGGTACATCACAGGTGTTAGCTTCAATTTACATTTGTGGAACTGATTTTACATTTGTGGAACGCAATTTAAATTAGCAAAACCTTTGGCGTAATCTTGAGCCTAAAGTTAAATCCGTGGCAAAAGTCATGTGCGTCAAATCCCTGCCAAAAGTCACGTGATATAGGGCTAGCTTTTTATGTGGAAAGCGATTTGCATTTCCGGAAACAGTTTACGTGTGGAAGACGTTTTACATTTGTGGAACATGTTTTACATTTGTGGATTGTCATACACACCTCTGCAATACTTCTGACCTCGTTTTGAGCCCATTTATGTCCTCCAAAAGGGCTAAAGCATTGCACACCTATACTATAACATATTTATGGTTGGCATAACTCATTTGTGGCCCAAAATCACACGTTTTCTATCTGCTAAATAGCCTAAAGCGAGATTATTAGCACAAATATACAATTTACTTCCATTGTAGATCAAGTAAAACAGTCATTTATAATGCACTCTGAGCCTTTCTGTCACTCTGTGTCGCCGTATCACATTTAAAAAAATGCCTACGCATGAGTTCGAAAGTGCGCAGCGATGTGTGTTTTCATAGATCTGAAACTGTGTAGAAACCCCCATACACATGTTTCGGCGCCCATTTTCATGCATACGTGCCTACGTACATTTGACCCCAGGTGTTGGTTCGCAAGTCAGAATTGATGTAAGCTAAGAAGACATTGCAAAACTAAAGACAGTTTCTAAATAATAGGGCTACCTGTGGCTACCACTGTCTAAACTGACATACTCCAACTTGGAGCATTGACTTGCAACTCTGAACATCTGTGTTTTATCTTCCATTTGCACATTTTTATTATTATCTCTATAGGTGGTGGTCCGAGCCCGTGTGTCTGCTTTAGTTTTTTAAATGACCTGTCCCCGTCGATGGAGGAGCTGGATTTTTGATATTATCAACGTGTTTTTTTCTTACAGTAAAACATTTTCGTTTGTTGGCACATCCAATTCTTGCAATTTTTTTCTGTAGCTTAGTTCAAAATTACCAACTTTATCAGGCAAACTACCAAACTCCAACCAACCAGAACTCGTGTATCATCTTGTTAGCTAATCAAACGGTTCTTAACAGGATCAGCTGATAGTAAAAACAACCTAGGTGACCATGCGTCAAGTAGCTAGCCTAGTAAGCATACAAGTCTCGGCACCACAATGATAGCTCGGTTGAGCTTTAATTAAATACTTGCTTTCTGTGTCACAGTCTGTCTTTAATTTACCTTATTTTCTTCATTTTTTGGCTGGTGATGGGACCCTGAGCTGACTGGAGATGGTAGACTGAGCTGGCTGGTGATGGGAACCTGAGCTGACTGGAGATGGTAGACTGAGCTGGCTGGTGATGGGACCCTGAGCTGACTGGAGATGGGAGACTGAGCTGGTTGAAGATGGGAGACTGAGCTGTGTCAACATAATCAAACAAGCGATAGGTCTCGGTCTGCTCTAAAAGTTATTTCCCGACCTTTAACCTTCGTCATTGTCTTTCTTGCTCTGTCCTTAAACATCTAAATATTGTTTTTTAATCTCTTCACTCCTCTATTGTTTTTTAATCTCTTCACTCGCCTTTATTGTACAAACTCTACAAAGGCATTGTCTCCTCTCTCTTCAGCCTCAAAAAGGTCACTGACAACAGCATCTGAAGCTAGTTTTCATGATGTTGTGTGACTTTCTCCCTCCAATGTCTGGTCAAATGGGTTGATCATTCATTTGATTGTTGACATGATGTTTTTAATATCCTTTTTATCTTTTCATGATTCATGCAGTTCACTGTGTTCAAGTGATGTGGTGCATCTATGCACTGCATATTTGTTTCGGGAGAATCCAGTCAGTCCAATTTTAGTTTTGGAGTCTCTGTTGGCTGTTTTCTCTATGACTTGATCACAGGCAGTGTTTGCAAAACCCTACTCCTGTTGTCTCTGAGCATCAAAATCCCCAGATTGTACCTGTAGGTATATGCAAAATGTGTGTCCGGCAGACTGTTCATCTCCAGCCAGTAAGAAGAAAGGCATATTGCATTATAGTTTACCTTATCGTATGAAAAAAAAACATGGGAGCAGACACTTGGACAACTTTTTCTGCAAGAATGCTTTCCTTGCTGTCAAAATGTTGCAATTGCAATGGACTCTGAACAAACTTGGACCAACTAACTTCAGTAAAAAGGTAGATTAAATATTTTGGTTTGCTACCTACATGCATACAGCATGATTGCAACTAGTTGTGGCCTTGAATACACTGCTAGCAATACAATTAATCACAATTAAAACAAAGTGTTACTGATGTGGTATACCTACTCTTGGCTAATTATAGTTATGTATGTCATTGATTCATGTCATTATTATATGTTTAGGCAACACACACATAAAACAATACTGTACATTTACTGTACATTTAGTATCTACTGTACAATGTTCTGCACATTTCATTATCAGTTAACTGTTAACTTGCTCTGATGAATAATATCAGCGCAATAATATAACAAATATGCTTGTTTAGGTGGAATGTTGCAATGTTTCTTTAGAGAATACCTGAATTAGCCATTTGTTTTACTTTTTTGCATACATTTGAAGCCCAGTCGACCACTGACAATATACCGGCTCACCAAAATGCACATGTGAATGTTTACTTCCTACTTTCCTCGCCTTGAATATCGGGGTATACGATCGGTGGATTTTATGAAGGTGTCATGTACATGAGCTTTTATTGGATGCGGACCATAGTTGTCCCGAAAACATGCCTGTGTCAATTAAGAAACAAAATGTTTGTTCCTTGAAAAATGTGCAAGAACTGGACATGCCAACAAATTTTTTAAGGATTGTGGAAAAGTTTTAAAGCGATACAGAAAAATCCAGATCCTCCATTGCCAGGGATCGTTCAAATAAACGATTTTGAGCTTCGGCCCACCATCTACTTAGCCTGGCTTCCAGCCCAACTTCTCCCCGCCCCAAAATTTTTTTTGTCGGGAAGTTGGGTCTGGAGGGTCTCGTATTGGGGACCAACTACAGAAAACCAGAATCTGGGCGAACCAATGAAATTGCCAGGGCGGGCTTTATACGATGATGGACAGATGATCAACAGTAACGTAATCACCCACGACACAAAAGAGCGCTTAAGTTGAATTCGTTTTGAACAAACATGGCTACTGCTGGAGATCTGGGATGTTATGATTCTGCCATCGAGTCTGTTTTAGAAGACATCGACAGCGCATTAATTTTGAAAGAGGAACAGAGACGCAATCAAGGCATTTGTCGATGGAAAATATGTTTTTGCCGTCCTTCCTACGGGATTCGGTAAAAGTTTAATTTATCAGCTGGCCCCGATGGTCGCGAAGAAGATGGGACACAATGAAAACCCAGTGGCCATTGTGGTTTCTCCTTTTCTTTTGTGGAGTTGTAATCCTAAACGGAGAACTTGTTCGTATATGCATTGCCCTTTATTGTTTTGCTCCAAAAAGGTTGACCGTGTGAACAAGTACTCCCCCTACCCTTAAATTAATTTTACAACACAGGCAAAAATCGTTTGTATTCATTCTTCAAGTATACTTCAAGTCTGCTTGCAGTTTAGTCAGTAAAGATTTAGCTGCCTTTCAGTTTAGTTCTGTTGACAACAACTATGCGGCGCTTAACATACGTCACATACTCTGTTGCTCTGATTGGTTGTAGATCTATCCAATTGAGCGAAGAGGCATTTGTTTTCCAGGCTCGTTTGAAACAGGCCCCGTAGTCAAAGCCCAACGCCGAGTTCTCAGACTCATATTCTGACTAGAATTATGAGTATGACAACGTCAGGCTACCATCTACTACCCTTGATGCACAACTGTGTTTTGCCTATGGCCAACAGCTCTCTGTGTCACTGACCATCTCTGGAGAAGGGGATCCCTCACTGAATTGCTCCTCCCGAGGTCTCTTCAAATGTTTCCACAAGGAGTTTTTCTTTGTCTTCCTTGAGGGTTTAGGTTTGAATATGTGTGTTTCTATGGGTGTATGAAGCCCTCTGTGTAGAATTTGATGGGCAACATTTCTTTAATTGAAAACATAGTCTGACACTGTTTTCTCCTCTGACATATTGCCCAATTTAGAGTATTAAGAGGAGATATCTTTACCTAACACAGGCTCACAAAGCTCCTTTGGCTAATTCTGCATTTGATGGAGAGAATATAGGAAATATAAAAATGCATTATAAAATGTAAACACTCCACCTGTTCTTGTTTACCTAACCAGACACATAGACTCGTGAAATTCAGATTGGTAAGATTATGTGCACTTCTGTCATTTTGTGGCAATAGATGGAAAATGTTCCTTTTATTGATAGAGACAATTGTATGCTCATACCTGTTACTCCCCCCTGCTTTTGATGCAAAACTCGCTGTTGTCATGGGATACCTATTCAAAGCCTACACCCCGCTGACTTCTGCTATTTTCCCTTCAATCAATTTCTTTGGAAAAAAACTAATTTTACTGTAATAGAGTGAACGTATATGGAGGGACCACAGCACACACCTCAAATGTTTTTCTGTTAAGTGCCTCCCAGCATATATATTTTTTATTATTTTCCGCGAGGTTTGCGTGGCCCTTTTTACAAAGAGTCTGGTAATAAATCTATGAAATTTAAAGAAAATTATTATATATTGTGTTGTAAATAATGAAGGAAGCAATTAATCAGAATATTTCCCAAACCCTCGAGAGCTGTTTCCATGGAGATCTAACGTTTTTAACGTTGCTTTTCTATTTGAAGATATGACAAGTGATAGTAAGTAGATAGATTCAAGATTCAAGTGATAAAAGTCACATGACATGAAATGTTAACTTTAGGAAATTATTTAACATTAAAATCAGTTCCCATACCCTGCCTTTGGTCCCCAAGTGGCTAGAAATTTCGATAGGTGTAAACCAAGCCCTGGGTATTCTTCTCTGCCTTTGAGAAAATGAAAGATGAAACACTCGGTTTTGAAAATGCTGGTTTAATGACATCATAAGAGTGAAGGTTACCAACTCTTTCTCTGCTTTGCCTGCACAGAGAATTTGGCCCACCAATGAGAAAATGAGCTACGACCATGCAAGCGCGATATTGGTTTTCCTCAAGACTTGCAAACGACCAAGGCATGGCAGTTAGCCCTGCCTATTTCTTCGTCATAGCATTTAAAGCTACAGACACAAAAACAGGACGTCCTGAGGAAAGCTCATTGTGGGACTGCTCGTAGTGGCTGTAATTCTGCACCAAGGCTGAATTTCGGGAAAGAAACTTCAGATACAGTATTAGGGGACCACTAAAGCCTATATAAAAGCAACTAAAAACAGCATTTCATGTCTCCTTTAACAGTTCAGCTTTCAGCTTCTCCCGCATTGTAGGCTACTTAAGCTCTTAACTTTGCTAGATGATGCAGTTGAGCTTCCACACTGCCTCTTTTGTGTGACTCACACATTTTTGAAATTCATTTCAGCTTTCAACGTGCGGGTATTTTCTAATTTCTGTATTTTCAGCAATAAAAAAACATCTTTCAGCACTCCAACGCATTTTCTACAGGAAATGCACTTTCTACTGGTTTCCTGTTTCTCTTTATTATTCCAACTCCTTAGTTCTTCCGTACGTTTTTTGACCTTTAACTCCTCCTGCATACTTTCACCGATTCCTACAATTTTGGTATCCAAGCGTTCAGCTTCTTCAGGAGATGTGTGCTCTTTGTTTTGGTATTTCTCACTTTTATACTTTTTTAAATATTAAGGTTTTTGTGCAAATTATTCTCCCTTTAAAAGTAATGGTAAATCCTTTCAAATCATTGTTGGAATGCTGCTCCAGCCCCTTCCAAAAATACCTTTCGGAAGCTTCAGTTTATAACTTTCTACAAAATGTTCACTATTTTCATCTTTTTTAGCATGGTCAGCTATCCCCATTCAAGTTTTCAGCATTCTCACTGCTGTTTGCAGTAACAGCCGTTTCTAGTTATTATTTCTTTTTGCCCCCCTAAACCTCAGACAATATTTGGACTACATAGACAAAAGTTTCGTATTGGTAGCGATTGAGTTGCTTCTATTTTTATTTACGTTCCGTTGCACGGTTTAAAAGGAAATGAAGTTTATGTAGCAAAAAGTTAAGCTAATGGTGGCTAACTTGCTAGCCACAGTCACTGACGCTACTAATGTCACTAACGTCACAAAAACTTGCGTACCTCTACCAGAACATTAGTTTAGCAGCTTGTTAACTTCTGGGAGATAACTGTGCTAACTGCTTTACTGCAAAGCAGCTGCAGAAACGCCACAAGCTAAGAGGCCAGGGTGATAACTATTTGCACATGTTACTTTGTGATATGACACACAATTGTGATGTATAATGTACAATATAAGATGATATTATTAAGGAAGTATCTATTAAGGAAGAACCTACTTTCGGAAAAAGTAGCCTACTATTTCACAGAAGCATTAGCATCATGACTTTAACCTTTGTTGCCCGGGCAACACATACTACAGCGGTCTATGATGCATCTGTTTTCAATCGTTAAAATAAACATTCCTCACAAATACATTTTCGTTGTAGGATTTGTTATGACATTAGATTACAAGTAAACGATTTGTGGGTGAAACTATCTGACTAGTGACTACTAACCTGAACTCCATTGCCACAACCTAAACTTTTTCAATCTGTTCATCAAAACAATTGATTTCATTATCGGCGCGCATTTCTCCGCGCCGGTCACCAAGCCTTTCAGCTACTGAGCTTTCCTTTTTCACTGACATGGTAAATAAACATGGCATAGGCTTATATTTAGGAAACGTGTTATTCCAACAGCCACCCCAACAGCATCCCAATATTGATCCTTCTCTGTTGTCCTTGTAAAATTGTTGCTGGGTGTCATACAACTCCCTGTGCTTTTCAACTTCGAGAATTAATTTTATGTTGTCTAGCTCCTTGTAGATCTCGCTGATTTTAGAAATTGACTTGGGGGTTCTCTCTCGGTAGGCTATGTCTGTACGCGTGTGTTGTTGTGTGCAAGGAGTGACAACTCGTTTCTCTCAAACAAATAAAACAACTACGCGCATGCTGGCTCAACAGATCAATCCGTTTATTTTCATTCGTTTTTATTAGGGTAACCACATGGAATGGACGTTCGTTACCAACATTGTGTAGTTAGGTTTTATATAGTGAATATTGTAAGCTACGTAGGCCTCCAAAGTAATATAAAAAAAAATATTATAATATCTACAACTTTACAAATGTGTAGTCCATCGGTTCCCAAACTGGGGTAGGCGTACCCCCAGGGGTGCGCAAAGTGATTCAGGGGGTACGCGGGATAATATTTTATTTGTATTCGCGTTTTCAAAGTGAAAAAGAAATATATATGTATCGTATTTTCCGGACTATAAGGCGCACTTAAAAGCCTTTAATTTTCTCGACAGTGCGCCTTATAATCCGGAGCGCCTTATATATGGATTACTTCTGGTCAGTGGCGGTCCTAGCACATTTGGCGCCCCGGTCGAGTTTTTCACTTACGATTTTGTGTGGTACACGGCACGTAATCGCGGAGTAATACATACTGTGCTTCACCATAATATTACAGTGTGTGTGTATGAGGACCCCAAAATGGCACCTGTCAAGAGACACGCTTACGACGCGGACTTCAAACTCAAGGCTATTAGTCATGCAGTAGAACATGGGAACAGAGCAGCAGCGAGAGAATTCAACATTAACTGACTGACTTATCTGACTGTTTTGTTTCACTTAATGCGCCTTATAGTCCGGTGCATTTATATGAAAAAAGATCGAGAATAGACCATTCATTGACAGTGCGCTTTAGAATCAGAGGTGTCAAAAGTATGCACATTCATTACTCAAGTAGAAGTATAGATACTAGGGTTTAAAAATACTTTTGTAGAAGTTGAAGTATTACCTCAAGCTTATTACTCAAGTAAAAGTATAAAAGTACTGGTTTCAAAACTACTTAAAGTATAAAAGTAAAACTAGTAATGTAACGGGGAAAAAAGCCATTAGTGACAAGCTTAGGCTGCACCAAAAAAAAAGTTTTTTCCAAAGGCCATAATGACTATAACATTATAGTATAATGTGATATTGAAATGTTAATGTTGAAAAAATTGGTCTGCACCTGTTTATGCCCATTGAAAATGAACGCATTTTAGTACAGTGCAAATACATTAAAGAACCACGTGTACTACTTAACATTAACATGTGTTTCATGGAGCGAAAGATATGATGACTAGTTGCCTATAAGTATTGTAATGGTGCAAAAATTCAAACTTCAGAGGCATGTTATCAATAGCCTTTATTCAAATTAGACGGCAAGTTTTTGAAAGCCATTAGCTGTGTACTTGGGTGCGCAGAGCTTGCAGCGCATTCAGAAGTTGTTTTTTCATCCAACCATTAAAAAAAATTCTTCCAAGTACGACCAGGGATGTAGAAGGGTTGTCTGGTCTTCCTGGCTACCAACCTCCTCGCTGGTGCTTGGTTGGGACATTTTGCTCGAGTTCTCTTGACTCTCTGCCACTGACATCTTAGGCTACATACGTCTGCTATTTCCTTGCTGGAGTGTGACATGATTTGCGTCATGTGCAGGAGCGATGGTTTGCGTACAAACCAATAGGGTGTCGGAATGTTATTATACTCTCATCCAACCACAATCAAATTCACTCTATCAGGACGGCGCAATTTATCTGGATAGGTTATTTTTTGGTGTGTGTTTTTTTGAACGGTGACAAGCCAGAATGACAACAGGCCAAACTGAAATTGGAGTAACGAGGCTATTTTTTTTATGTAAGGAGTAGAAAGTACAGATAATTGCGTGAAAATTTAAGGAATAGAAGTAGAAAGTCGTCTGAAAAATAATTACTTCACTTAAGTATAGATACCCAAAGTTTCTACTTAAGTAAGGTAACAAAGTATTTGTACTTTAGTGCCCTTTAGTGTGGAAAATAAGGGTATAACAATTTCAAACTGCTATCTGCCGCGGATATGGTTGGGGCAATGCTGGGGGGAAAGGCAAAAAAACTGTACAGACAATGCCTTCATCAAACAACACTGTTTCACTGCATATCAGTGACATGGCAGAGGACGTTTCAAAACAGCTACTGTGGTGATTTTTTCGGGCTGAACTCCGCTCCGGCCACGCCCCCCTTTTCAAATTCAACGCACACACTTCTGCACACTGTTTAGTTTATTTATGTCCTTATAGTTAAACATTGTTAGTTTGTGTTCTTCCGGCGTTTGACGCTGAGTACCTTGGTTTTCAGCTGTTTTGACTTGTTTGAGTTAAATAGTTATTCCTGTTACACCCTTGAATGAGTTAGTTCGACCTCCTTGTTTGTTTCTCATTTCCCTTTACCTGGCTGTATTGCTAATAAAATTCTGTTTGATCTAATTGTCCGTCCGATTCCTTAAATCCCTGTTTAAAGTGTTATATGTGCATGGAGGGGAGGGGGCGGGGGCGGCTGCGGCGGTTACTAACATAAAAAAAAACGGGGGGGTTGGTAGATGGAGATTGAATGTCTGAAGGGGTACGGGACTATACAAATATATAGTTATATTTGTATATAACTATACAAAGTTTGCGAACCACTGCACAATTAATGTAGTAAAATCTTAATAATATGTTTTTTTATTCAAATATATCAACCAATGTTTTTTTTTATCATCTTGCAGCCGATTTCGCAAGCGTCTCGCCAAAAAATTCGGCTTTGTGGGTTACTTAACTAATATTCACCCTAAAAACGACACGATGTTGGTAACGAACGGACGATTTGGTTACCCTGATAAAAACGAATGAAAATAAACGGATTGATCTGTTGAGCCAGCATGCGTAGTTGTTTTGTTTGTTTGAGAGAAACGAGTTGTCACGCGTTGCACACAACACACACACACTTGCAGACATAGTCTACCGAGAGAGAACCCTCAAGTAGATTTTGAAAATCAGTGAGAAATTCAAGGAGATGGACAACATCAAATTAATTCTCGAAGTTGAAAAGCAGTGAGTTGTATGACCCCCAGCACCAATTTTACAAGGACAACAGAGAGAAGGATCGATGCTGTTGGGGCGGCTATTGGAATAACACGTTTCCTAAATATAAGCTAGCCTATGCCATGTTTATGTAAGCCTACCAGTGAAAAAGGAATCTTCAGAGTAGCTGAAAGGCTTGGTGACCGGCGCGGAGAAATGCGAGTCTGGTGTGAACAGCTTTTGCTCAGTGGTATCCGATCGTGGCGCTGCGCATTGCGTCCAGGCAGTGTGTCCCAGGCGTTAGACGGTGTTTCCACAACCACTATAATGTAAAGGGAGTTGTGTACTGAATGTAGAGAACAGAAATTGATACTTAAGTATCGATCTTATCACGCAAGTATCAATCAGGCTACTGATACCAGTGTTGGTATCGATACTATCAGTCTTGAGATCGATTCGCCCACCCCTATAGCTGTACCATCTCGCTGAGGATCGTGAACACATTTTCATTGATGTCTGTGTCAGTCAGGGACTATATCACTGCTATAATTTCAGCGAAGCTCTCAATATGATGTAAAAAAAAAAGTGAATTGGCAGTTGCCTCCATCTCTTCAGCTACCGCCAACATTTTGACCACTGTAGCATGCAATATTTCTTTCACTGAATCTGCACGAGGTGCTGCCATATTGGATTAGTCAAAAGCAGTCGACTCAAGTTGAACCACCAATCAGAGGCTTTAACCCGCCCCTTGACTTGGTGACGGGGAACATCGGATTTATTTTGCTGCAGCAAGTTACACCGTGGATAAATGAAATGATAAATAAATAAATGTAAGGATAAATAAATAAATGTAAGTATAAATAAATACATGTGAACACATTACAGGGCTCCAGACTGCGACCAAATGGTTGCGACCAGTATTTTTGACAATGCAAGCATTTTTTACAAACACTCGCGCATGTGCGACCGACAAATTTTGAATTCATTGAGTGTGCACAATGTCAGCACATATTAGCAACGACACAGATACGACGTTCTAGTATGACAACGATATCAGTGTTCCTTCTGCATTAGTACCGTAGCTAAAAGTCTAGGAAAGTTGAGGCTATTTTTCGCTAGGTTCCTACGAACGTCTTAATCTGCCAGACAAATGGGTGCCCCTCCGTTCTTTTGATGAGCAGTTTCACGACCCCTTCTTACCTGGCGTCATGGAGCCTAGCAGCTAAATAATTATTTAGCACTAGCGTTGCTACTCCATCCCTGCCTGTGTTTGTGCTGTTGCGCTGTTATACTCAGCAAGTATTGTGTTGTAGTGTCGGAGGACTGATCGAAAAGTGCATCATACATTTAAGTCATTTAGCTAAGACTTGCATGTACAGTACGTAATGTCACATTAAATAATGTATTTAAACTCAAGCTTATATGGTGCGTCGCTGTATATCAGTTGTAAAAATGACAGTAAAAAACACAGACCCATCTGCAACCGACACAGGCACACGCCACAATTTTCCCAGAAATTGTCCCAGGGGCGATTCTAGGATCAGACCTTTAGGGGTGCTCAGCCCCCAATGAGAATGTGACATGAATACAGTGCCTTGCAAAAGTGCTAAACGTAAACCCCCTTGCTACCATAAATCCCTAATTTCACTGGATAACAATTAATACATTTATGTATTATTATGCAAAATATTGAACGAAAAAACTAAGGATGTCCCGTTCTTCATGAACTACCAGCATCAAATGATAATAAACAATATATTTAAAATATATTATTTTTAGGGGTGCTGAGAATACATTTAGGGGTGCTTGAGCACTCCTAAAAAGGGTCTAACATTGCCACTGAATTGTACCTTCTCTAGTAACATAATAAATGCATTGCAGGTCAATATAAGGTGTGCCCCTAAATTTTCTGCTTGCGCTCCTAAAACTTTCAGTCAGGGGCTACTGTGCTCCTAGTAAAAAAAGTTAGTCTGGAGCCCTGCATTAAAACGTAAATATATATACACACACAAATACATTTATATATTTAATGTCTCATTTAATTTGTATTTTATATATTTTGTATGTTAATTAGGCATTACATTATATAATTTGTTATAGCTTGTGTTGTATAATTATTTATTTATCCAAGTATTTATTTAGTTTTGGCCCCTATAATCCTCCATAGTTTTACACCGGCCTGCTAAATGTCTTTGTTTTGATTTAACTATGAGGCTGCTGCATCCCTCTTGCAGGGGAAAGAGAAGACAACTATTTAATTCTACTCTTCACTCTTAGTATTTGAGTTGTATATGAGCAGAAAAAATATGCTTTTAATATATGAAATCTTTATAAATAATAAGTAGGCTAAGCATTTTTTTAATAAAATATACAGAAATATCAGTTATAAAAATGTCATAAATAAACTGGCCCCTCTGCAACCGATGCAAGCAAGCACACCCTACAATTTCCACAGAAATTGTACCCTCTTTAGTTAAAGTTATTCTTTGGCCTTGAAAGGTTGCTGCCAGGTTAGGGTCTCATAAGGTAGGATTTTAAAGGAAACTTACCATCGCCTATCATCATGAAAGGAACGTCACAGTGCTGACCATATCCAGGCAGGGGGGCGTCTTCTGGCACATTTAAACTTGTTTCATTCATTACCCTCCCCAGTGCTGAACACCCCACCATCACTAGCACAGCCAAAATCGCAACTTGAACAATTCTTAATCTTGAATCTGCATCAACTAGTGCCAACAAGATTATTAGGGTTCCTCCGGTAGAAGGCAACCCTATTGTTATTGTTGGCTTTTTTCTTGTGCAATGGGAGTCAATGGCAGCCCCTAGACCAGTAGTGTAAAAAGTTGTGAAATTTGGCATGTTGAAACTGCAGAGCATTAGACAGAAGGTGGCGCTACAGGCCACAGCCCAATTTGCCCATTTTTTAAGTGATGCCATTTGCAGGCCATAGGGGTGGGCGATATGGCCAAAATCTTCTGTCACAGTATGAGTAATTTTATATCACGGTTACAGTATATATCACGGTATAGTAATTGTTCTGTAAATTCAATTAAGAAATTGTACAAAATAACCATATCATACTTCATCATCACACTCGATTATTTATTACAAACAAAACAACTGCCTCACATGAGACAACACTCAAAAAAGTTACGAGTACAAGCGTTCCAATTGGCTGATGCGCAGTCATGCCATCTGCGTGGTGACCTACTCACAGCTCAATACGGATCTGTAATGCCCTCCGACGAAAATTTCAAAAAGAGCGAAAACGATCAGTCTTAGTTTTACTATCCATATCTAACTTTGGTTTGGGCGTGTCAACCTCGTTAAAGCTCGGTCGATATGTTAAAGCCTCAGTTTGATATTTCCCGGCATGACTTCACTCTCAGTTAGTAAGTAGTTAGCCTTCACTTGTCATCCTAGATCAAGAATGCTCGCAACGCCACTAGTGTAATTTTACAACAATCATTTTAAAGCACGAGACATAACATTTTAACAAATGAAATTGGTTACCTGCAGAATGGGTCATCAAATATATAATTAATTAGCATCGGCATGAATGTGATCCGCTTAGACAAAATACACTACACATCGAAAAATTCCGTCAGACGCAAATGTGCTTCATTATCAAACGAAAATAACAAATCAAACTACACTAAATATCGCAAGAATGCGATTTATATGATGGCTTATATACAATACAACAACCAGACATTTAATTGACACGTGTAATACAAAATGAAAGTATAAAAGTATACCGCGGTTGAAACGCTATAGCCAAATCTCTCCCGGTAGACACATTTCTACCATCGCACGGTATATACCGTCATACCGCCCAGCCCTAGCAATCCATAAGTCCCCAAATTCTGAAATTTAGTATATATGCCTTACAGCTCATGAGGAACAAAAAAAGCCTCAGGAATCCATAACAGCCGCCATATTGGATTTTTCTGTAAAAGATTTGTAAACACGTTTTTTCGATCCTCCTCCTACAATTCCTATACAATCTTTTCCAGAATTGGCAGGTATCATTGTCAGACCAACCCTCACTCAAATCATCACTGGAATTTTGATTTTCCAAACCGTTTGTCCGGCAGCAATGCAACCAAACAGGAAGTTGTGTATATCTCAGCAAATCTTTGAGATATCAAAACCAGTTGGTATGTCCCGAGGAAGACATTACAACATGTTACCATGTGCAAAGGCAACTTCATATCTCCCAAAATGATTGATATAAAGCCAATAGAATTTATAACTAATGCTAAAATAATGCTTTACACATCCGACGGGTCAAAAAGTGATATTCTGATTCATTCACAAGTTCACAAATCTGAGAGAAAGTTGAATGTAAGATGAAAAGTAGATTTATTGTGAATATTTTAAATATGCATGCTTGGCTAATTGCTAGTAGCCTGATGTTGTCATACTCATAATTCTAGTCAGAATATGAGTCTGAAACCGCTCCGTTGGGCTGTGAGTATGGGGCGTGTTTCAACCGAACCCAGAAAAATAAAATGCCTCTTCGCTAAATTGGATAGGCCTACAATCAATCAGAACAACGTAATATGTTGTTTGTTGAAAATGAATTCAAACCAAGCGCTCTTTGGTGACGTGGTTGGTTACGTTACTGTTGATCATCTGTCCATCATCGTATAAAGCCCGCCCTGACAATTTGATTTGTCTGAACAGCTCCTGTTCGGACATACTTTTTCCCAAAATTGGCAACCCCAGACCCAACTTCCCGACCACATTTTTTTGTGGGCGGGGCCAAGTTGGGCTGGGAGCCAGGCTAAATTGCTAGGGCTTTTCCCCCAAATCCTCTCTACCTCTGCTCCTCACCGCGCGTGCTCCAAATTCTCAGACACAAAAGGAGCCAGAACCCTTGACACACACGCAAGTTTGGGGAGACGCACACACATTTGAGGGGTTTTGTAAAGAGTGGGCTGACCAAGCACCCACCTTCACTCCTTGGCCTATTGCCATTCTAGACTAGTATCCATTCTGTGGCTAGTTTGGCCACAGCTAATTCTACTGTTAAAAGAAACAGAAGGTCTTCTTCTTCAACTATATTTATAGTTGAATTAACTATAAAGTTGAATAACCAAACACAACTTGGTAATTTTATCATCTTCTTTGGCACAATTAAACTAATGACTAGACTTTTAAGAAAGCATGACCAAAGCAATTTGGTGAGGGAGGGTTCCTCCATAAACAGATGGTGACAGGGAATTTCAGATAATAACTTAAACAGACTAAGAGTAGAGAAAAAAAATTGAGAGTAAAGGTGCTAATGGCTAATGGCTATTGCTCTGCATGTCAGTTAGGCAGTGGTAGTTGTTGTGTTTGTTCAGTTAAATGTGTGTAATGTGATTGTTTGTTAAGATAATCCTGTTGGTCACTCTGATTGTGCATGTTGTGTAGTTTAATGGCACCAGGGGCCCGTTCGTCGTAAGGGTTGAAGCTAAGTTAATCAATTGTCCCTTTAGCCCGTTAACATTAGCGAGCTAACTGAGAACCGCAAATATCGGTTCGTCGACGGCTGATCCGCATCCAAATCATGTGGTTAATTTCAATCAGGCTAAACTTATCAGGGCAAGTGCACGAGCACGTCCTACTTCAAAAGGCAGGGAAGGTCGATCACCAAAACCGTGATTTTCTAACGGTATGATGGTGGAAAAAACGAAAGAGAGAGCGGTGATATTCTCGCCATCTGAACAAACTATTATAATGAGTCTCTACGAAGACAATAAGCATATTATTATGGCTAAGTCAATCACCGCCACCGCTGCCAGAGCAAGACAGGCAGCTTGGCAAAAGAATTGCCGATAAACTAAATGCGTATTTTGGTAAAATGGCTCATCTTTAGTAGGCTACCTTATTACCCCGATCAATCAGATCACATTTCTTTAAATGTGCCTACTGGCAGTAGGCTTAATGGAAATTAATCATCGAATGAGATCTTGCTAGCGAAAATAATGATATCAACTCTTTCAGAATAAGTATAAAAACAAGGCCAAAGAGTATTTAATTGATACAAATTCATAGACGCTTATGAGGATATATGTAGGTACTAGGGTGATATCAGGTAAAATGGGCCACTTTTTGGTAAATCGTTTGGGACAATAATACAATACCATATATGCCTTTTCCATGTGTTTTTATGATTACTAATGACTGTTTTTGATCATTTTTGTTGAAATGATGTAATAAAATACAATTATTTAGGCCCTACAGTTCTTGAAACATCAGCTGTGCCAACTTTTGGCACAAGCAGTTTCAGGTAAAATGGACCAGCTGTTCAGGTAAAATGGGCCAGTGAAACTGCAAAGGGAAATAGTAATTTATCATCAATTTACATTTTAAAACACAGTTGCTTATACAGCCACATAACATTTAAACTGCATTAAACAAACATATTCATATGTGCCATAATAAAAAAAAATGATCCTGAAGCCCAGACTCGTCACAGTTCCATATATATGTGACGGTGTGCCCTCAATACCCAGCTCGACCAAAAGGCTCTCATACTGGTTAAACCACTGGCTAACCACCTCTTTGTTGAGTCCAGCAGCCCGTGCTGCAGACAGGACCTCTGGCTTGCGCATCCCAAGCTCTGGGTTGCGCTTTAGAAAGATCTTAAACCAGTAATATCCGGCCCTCCCTGCTGTCTTGGCGAAACCAGATATGTTTATCTTGGCTGCAAAATCAAAGGCCACTTGCTGGACATCATGTTTTGTGAAGGAAAACCCCCTCTGCGCCAATGTCTTGAGGGTAGCAGCAAGCTCCCTTTCTGCCTCCTGTGGAAGATAGGGCTTCCGCCCTGACACATGTTCACTGCCAGTCACCTTTCCACTGATGCGTCTTTGCAGTGTGGATCGCGGCACACCCCATGCTCTTGATAAGAGGTGCACACTCACTGTAATTCCTTTCTTCTCTCCCTCCATGTATTCATCTAAGGCCCCCTTCATCCTCTCCTCTTTCCACAGATTGTAATTGTTTGGCCTTCCTTTCCATCCCTGTTTTATCTTTGTATCCTTTCCTCGCTGGTCCTTGCTCCTCCTCCCTTTTCTCTCTTCCTTCTCCCTCTCTCCTCTCGCTTCCTTCTCGTTCGCCATACTCACAGTACATAAAATATCTACTACCATTATTACTGTTGGGGGGGTCGTGGTATGACACACACACACACCCTCACCCTCACACACACACTCCAACACATGTGTATGTGTGTTTGTGAGTGACACAGATGATGGCCCATTTTATCTGAAACCATGTTGCCAATTCTACCTCAGTGGGTTAAGGTAAATTGGACCACCAAGAAAAACATCCCTTTTTCAAGAAATATGTTCATATACCAAACTAACAACATTATTTGTGACTGATGCCATCAAGACAGATATTGTGCATAGTTTTTTCATGCGCATGTTTTTTTTTTTATAGATTTATCATCCTTATAATAGTTTAGTTAGATTTGGTATGCCAGGCTACTTACCATGCAGCTTACTGGTGCAGGCTTGTTTGAATTATTGGCCCTCCCACCATAGCAACCATAAAGCAATCAAATCCCCTGTTACTTGTCAGGGCTGGGACCCCCAAACCTTAAATGGCCCATTTTACCTGATGGCCCATTTTACCTAATATCACCCTATATATGTGTATATGCATGTAGGCCTATGTGTAAATCCCTCTTTGATTTCATTGACTGGGACATGGCCAGGGTATATGATTAATTGATTCATCAGCTGGTTAAGCGCCAAGTACACTTTTCTTACAGCAACGCATGCTGTGGCTTTGCCAATGTTTTCTGCATCGCTTATACTGTATACAAATGTAGCCTACCTGACGCGAAAAACCTCAAGGCTATGCAGAGAGTCTGAAGCACAGTAAAAGTTTCAAGTAGCTTTATTGTCCATTTCTTCACGTCAAGACATAAAAAGGAATCGATATGACGTTTCCCACTCTCCCACAGTGAAACTTAAAAAGCACAGGCACAACAGATAAGACATTTCTTAAAACATAGCGTTACATATTCACATACAGCAGCATAAGCTCATAGAGCATAAAACTTGCTGCGGCGTGTGATATTTGCAATGTACGGCCCGAGAAGGTCTTGCAAATAAATGAGTCCTTGTCGGCTGAATCTATATCGCTCAAACAAGAACTCATCCGTGTGAAATAAAGGATCTTGGCGATCGCGAAGAACTCTATTGGTATGGAAAGCTAATCGAACTAGAATATCTCCTTGGTCAGCTGGGTCTCTCAAAAAGGGAGCTGCCAATTATTTTCCGGGGGTGTGGCAAGCTTATCCAGCTACACTTAAGTTAGCCTGCTCTCGAGCAGGTTAGTGCTAATTGATATGTTACTATGGTGATTTATCGAAAGTTGCTTCCACAAACCAAAAAGAGCGGCATGTTTTATCTTAGCCTGAAAATTAGCTTGCTAAACTGCTTAGCAAGCTACGACGAATAGAGGGTTTTCACCGACGTCACGGTCTGGCTGGTAACCCGGATGTGCGGCCATATTGGAGGCACTCTGTGTAAACAACTGAACGGAGTACAACCAAAGAACGTATATTCTATACTCTTTGGTACAACTGTAGCCATGTCTAAACGACCGAAATGGTCATCAAAACGCGTCCAAGATCCAAAGGCATGTAGGGAAGGACTTGGACCACAAGAAAAGGGTCGATATTTTGAGAAATTAGGATTTATTGGCGGTGCAGATCCCTACCAGTTAGCTCCCTCTACTCGGATCCGTGACAACCCGGTGATCAGGGTTGCCAGGTCTGTGTGACAAAACCAGCCCAATGACCAATCAAAACCAGCCCAATGGTCGATAAAACCAGCCCAAAAACCAGCCCAATATCAGAACTCAAAATATGCCCCTGCCAAACCATATACACTGCTTTTAAAGTCCAACAGCATTGTTATCATTGCCAAATGTATTGTAATATCTACAAAGTAACACCAATTTTGTAGAATGCCAGCATTAAAAGCGGTTTTCTCAGGAAACTGAGAGCATTAGGCACGTGTGTACACGCAAAGTGCGTGTGTGTATGTGGGCGTGTCCCATGTCCATGTGTGTACATGCTAATCTGGAGTCAGTTTGGTAGGATTTGGGTATAAATACATTATTTCATTTAAAATATGGATTTTTATATAAAGATATTCATGTAATTTGCATGCAAAATACGTCTACCCAAACCAGCGGACAAAAAATTCAACCCGCGGCAACACTTCAAAAGTAGCCCAATTCCGCGGGAAAACCGCCAACCTGGCAACACTGCCGGTGATTCTGCCTTCAGTTAGATATCTCGATATTGTTAACTACCTGGTTTTCTCGCCGAACCCATACACATGCAGTAGTTTGATATGAATTATATTATGTCAACTTCAGCTTTACAGTAAAATAAGCGCACAGTAAAAACAATAAAAGCAGTCATTGTTTTTACTATTTACTATTAAAAGTATTATCATTACAATTGAAAATTAGTTTTGAGCCGCTGAAATAAACATTTCACAATACCTGACAAGAAATGTGCCGAACAAATCCGTATGTTGTCCAGATTTTTCCCTCGTAGATCTTGGTTGAGCTTTGCCAACCACAAGCGCCTCCTTTCCTCTGACAATCTCTGGCATTCCTTTCCCTGGTTTTTAATAACTTTTGGAAGTCGATAATATACCAAATGTTTTTCACGATCCGTCCTATTTGTACAACCTGAGCACAGGTGGCTTACAGAACACACTTCAAAGTTGTCACTTTCAAAAGGGTTGCATTTTGACCTTGTCAGGGCAAGATGTCTGAAAGTTGGTACGCATGCCTTATTGCTCATGGGGAACAAAAAAGTCTCAATAACCCATAATGTCGGCAGCATTGATTTGTCTCTACGGTCACAATTTGTGAAGAATTTCAAAAAATGCCTTTAAACCAGACATTGATCCAATTGTTCAAGTTCAAGTTCAAGTCTTTTATTTGTCAGATGCGCAGAACAACACAAGGTTAGACTGGGAACTGGGAATTACACTGAAATTCTTAAGACAAGACAACGCAAGCACCTGGCATAACATAACATATAAGTACACGGAACAAATTTACATCTATGCTGAGCTTAGATAAGTGAACTTCCTAAATATACAGATAGCAATAAATAAACGACTATACTAACCCTAACACTAAAACCTCCTAAATTACAGATAACAATAAATAGTACGCTATACTGACCCTAATGCACAAAAAACCTGTTTCAACCCTATAACCTATTCTAACCTAAGTGGAGTACAGTGCAATAGTGCAAATTTGCAGATCAGTGACTATGTCAATGACCAAACAGGAGCCTGGTGGCGAGGTACAGTGAGGTACAGTAGTGCAATGTTCCTGAAAGAGCAACCAGTAGCTGAAAGTGACAGTGACAATTGTCTTGAAATGTTGTGTACATGTATGAAATACATGTCTGTGTCATGTCAATTTTGTAATGGTTTGCAATGTTGAGGAGGAACCTTAACATTGCTTAAAAAACATGATTACATAATTTTTGGGGAGCTTGGATGACTATATTTTTCCCGTCTATGGCTCCAATGCAATTTGGGAATTGTCAACTTCCCCAAAAGCCCTCTGCAATCTCTCTGCATGCTGCCTCTGTTGGTCTCAGCATTTGTGTCTCCATCATCTTGATGACAATTGCCCTACATGTCATATAGACAGAGTCTGCCACTGTTTTGCATTCTAGCCTGTAGGCAAAAGCCAGACTCCTAAAGGACTCTTCGGTGGCAAGCAATCTGTAGGAAAATAGGTAATTTGTTAACTGGTGTACAACATACATGAGTTATTGTTAGTTAAAAAAAAGTATGTTATTCAATTATCTGGCAATTTATGTCAACAGTTGTGAAGTGCCAAGGTCGCTGGAAGGACGACCTAAGGGACTAATAAAAAAAATAAAAAAAGGTTCAACCATGGAGTGGATCGGCAGCAGGACCCCAAAAGGAGTGGAAATACTCCCAAGCCCTTTCTTTCCTTGTTCCCCACCTTCAACCCGTACAGTGCAAACACTGAAAGTGATACCCAGCACACTATTTTACATGTGGCACAAGTTCTAAAGATCTGAAATGTTTTTCTCATTTCAAGAATCAGCATACATTTACCTAGACTATAAATGATTGTGCATTTAATTTATGTTTTTGCTTTAGAAGCAGCCTAGACCAGGTTGATGTTGAAGATTGGGAGGCATTGGACCTGAGCGGGATGTGCGGGATGAAAACGACCAACAGTCCCAATCAGATCAACATTTTCAACCTGCTTCTTCAACCAGAAGGGTAGGGCTGTGCAATTGTTTTTTTAAATAATGTTGTTAAATAATTGTAATTTGATGTTGATTAAAATAATCGTGATTATCATTTCTTTTCCATAATCAAGCAGCCCTACAACAGACCTGCCATGCTCAAGAGGGCCTCAGCACTTGCAGTGTCATTTGACAATAGGCTGCTGGCTATGGTCCAGGAGTCTACACAAACGATGTTTCATCGTGTGCCACAGGAATAGGATGAGATGTTACATTTTGCCCTCAGTCTGGTGCCATTGCTGAACAAATAAAGTGGCTGGGGTAAATTAAGGGCAAAAATTCCCCTCTTAGAAGGTCTCCAGGGTGTCCATAACCGGGACCAAGGGCACCGGCAGGCACAGATGCAGGGCCCTGGTCTAATGAGGCCATGGGATCAGACATACCGACCATCCCATCAGAGCCATCAGAGCCAACCATTGTATGCACCACCCGCATATGCACAGTTACAGATGAGGTACAGACCAAGATGTGAGGAGACTTTGGGGGAATGTGGTGAAAGTACTGTGCCCTCACCCATCCCTCACTTTACAGACTTATAGTGCAATACATTGTGATACATGTAAATAAGTATTTCCTTTGTGTTTCTCTGTAACTTGTCAACACCTAAGCCCATAAAGTTTGTTTGAAATTGGAGTAAGTAAAGGCGGTGCAATGCCCCCTGGGCCTTGAGCCTCCAAAATAGAGACCCATTGAGGACCACCCTGCTCTCTCCCCAAAACCCCTTTAATAGTGTATTTTGTCACTTAGTTGTGACATTAACAAACATGCTACCAAGAGCTGTAAATATAATGTCTACATACATAAAACTATTATTTTTACTAGTTGACCATGCATAATAATCATGGCAAAGGCTGGTGTATTGGCTTACATTTACATGTATGCATTTAGCAGACGCTTTTATCCAAAGCGACTTCCAAGAGAGAGCTTTACAAAAGAGCATAGGTCACTGATCATAACAACGAGGTAGTCCCAAACATTGCAAGCAGCCAAAACATGAAGCATACATTGTGAAAACAAAACAAGTGCCAAAAGGGAAGACCCATAAGAGCATGCAGTCATACAAGTTACAAATTAAAACCACTTGAACCACAAAAAAACTGCGGGACTGTACCTGTAGAAGAACAAGCAATAGTAAAATATTTCACAGCGAGTACAAGACTTAACTTTGTTATAACTAACCTACAAGAGCAACAAGTCACTCAATAAGAGTCATTGTGATCCTGGAGGAAACTAACAACAGGTCCAGCCAAGCATTCCTAAGTGCCGTTGTACTCCCGGAACAAGTGCGTCTTGAGCCTTTTCTTGAAAGTGGGGAGACATTCAGTGTCCGTGATGGAGGTGGGGAGCTGGTTCCACCATTAGGGGGCCAGGCAGGAGAAGAGCTTGTTTTGGGACCGGGCAGTCTTAAGCGGTGGGACCACCAGGCGGTTGTCTGAGGAAGACCGTAGATGACGGGTGGGGGCGTAAGGTTGCAGGAGAGACTTGATGTAGTCGGGTGCAGTCCTGTTCACTGCTCGGAAGGTCAGTACCAGGGTCTTGAATCTGATACGGGCGTTGATGGGTAGCCAGTGGAGAGAGATGAGGAGCGGGGTAACATGGGAGCGTCTGGGTAGATTGCAGACCAGGCGGGCCGCTGCGTTCTGAATCCTCTGAAGAGGGAGGGTTGCACATGCTGGGAGACCAGCGAGTTGCAGTAGTCCAACTTGGAGGACCAGTGCTAGCAGCTGGGTGGAGTGCTCAGACAGGTATCTCCTAATCTTCCGGATGTTGTAGAGGGTGAATCTACATGACCGGGAGACTGCGGCAATGTGGGCCGTGAGGGAGAGCTCGTCATCCATGGTAACCCCGAGGTTCCTGGCAGAGGATGAAGGGGTCACCGTCGCAGATCCCAGGGTGATGGACAGATCATGGGAGATGGAGGGTTTAGCCGGGATGATGAGAAGTTCTGTTTTGGCGAGGTTCAGCTGGAGGTGGTGCTCGGTCATCCAGGCGGAGATGTCTGTGAGGCAGGCCTCAATCCTAGCTGAGATCCCCGGATCAGTCGGGCGGAACGACAGGTACAGCTGCGTGTCGTTAGCGTAGCAGTGGTAGGAGAAGCAATGGGAGGTGATGATTGGTCCAAGTGAGGTGGTGTACAGAGAGAAGAGGAGGGGGCCAAGGACGGAGCCCTGTGGGACACCAGTGGAGAGCTGGCGAGGGCCTGACAGTTTGCCTACCCAGGAGACCTGGTAGGATCTTCCCGACAGGTAGGATTAGATCCACTGGAGTGCAGTGCCAGTGATGCCCATCTCAGAAAGTCTGGAGAGCAGGATCTGGTGGTTAACCGTGTCAAACACTGAAGAAAGGTCCAGCAGAATGATGACGGATGACCTGGAAGCCGCTCTGGCAGACTGGAGGGCAGTGGTGACTGAAAGAAAGGCAGTCTCTGTGGAATGGCCAGTCTTGAAGCCCAATTGGTTGGGGTCAAGCAGGTTGTTCTGAGAGAGAAAGTTTGACAGCTGGTTAGATACAGCACGTTCAATTGTTTTTGAGACGAAGGGTAGCAGTGATACCGGTCTGTAGTTCTGGAGGACGGCAGGGTTAAGGGAGGGTTTTTTGAGTAGAGGGGTAATTCTGGCCTGTTTGAAGGCAGAGGGAAAGGTGCCGGAGGTAAGAGAGGAGTTGAGGACATGGAGAACAAAAGTTATGATGGAGGGGGAGATGGTTTGAAAGAGAGTGGAGGGGATAGGATCAAGGGGACAGGAGGTGGGGCGATGAGAGAGAATGAGGTCAGAGATCTCTGCCTCGGACAGAGGAGAGAAAGAGTTTAGACATTTAGTTAGGTCAGTCGTGGAGGGTGAGAGGGTAGGAAAGGTGGGTTTAGGGAACCGACTGCTAATGTTGGCGACTTTTTTCTCAAAGGAGGAGAAGTCGTCTGCTGTCAGGGTGGAGGGAGGGGGTGGGGGAGGTGGGTTAAGAAGGGTGGAGAAGGTAGAAAAAAGCTTGTGGGGGTTTGAAGCAGAGTTAATTTTATTCAGAAAGTAGATGGTTTTAGCACCAGTTATGTGAGAAGAGAAAGATTTAAGGATTGAGTGATACTTATCAAGGTCCAGACCATCTTTGGACTTGCGCCATCTCCTCTCAGCTGCCCTAAGGGTGGACAGCTCTTCACAAATAACATCCGTAAGCCACGGGCAGGAGGGAGAAGATCGCGCAGGCCTGGTTGACAGGGGAGTCAAGTGATGCAATTAGAGTGGTTAACAAGGAGTCGTGGCAGTGAGTGGGATGGGACTAGAACTCGTCAATGGGAGGGAGGGAGGATGTTACAATAGAGGAGAAATGGGAGGGGGATAGGGAGCGGAGGTTGCGCCGGAAAGTTACAAGGGGAGGGGACGTAGGAGGGGTTGGAGGGAGAGAGACAGAGAATTGGATAAAGTAGTGATCAGAAGTGTGCAGAGGTTAAGTCAGTGATACAGTTAAGTGTCAGGACGAGGTCTAGCTGTTTGCCTGCCTTGTGGCGTACCTCTAAGTAAGTCTCTGCTTTGGTTTGACTGCCAGTCTGTAATTGGTGTCCTGTCGCTGGAGAGCTGCACCAATCAGTGACAGGATGTGGTCCATCTGCAATGGTGTCATTCTCAGGTACGCTCAATGATATTCGGCGTTAAAACGCAACTCTGGTAGAAAGCCCCTTGCTCTTGCCTACGCTGGTTGATTGCAGTCACCCAAGTTTGTTTCCTCTTTATTCTCTGGAGGATTAGAAGTAAGGCAAGTGCCTTTGGCCTATTCACTGCAGACACTAATAAAACAACTGTTGAGGTTAGATTATTCAACAACGCTCAGCTATCATCTATGCTAGCCTCTCTGCAATTCCGAAGTTTAACATAACTTGCTATATATCAAACCTACTTAGTCAGACTTCTATATTATCTTGATCTTCTAGATGTAGAAGCTGAAAACACTAACTATTTCATATGCAACTAGTTAGTTTGTATCTAATTAGTTTGTCTCACACCAACGTACGTTTGTATCAAATGGTTTATGGTTTATGTCCGTTGATGGTTGCTTTGTTAACTATGTCTGCCTCAAAATTAACGTTACACAAATCTTGTTTGATTTACGGGTTACTGTACACTTCATACTTACCCATGTTACTGTGATCCAGATGAACGGGTGCAGATGAACGCTGGTTTATAAAATAAATAAACAAAGACAGGAAAACAGATAACGTGTCACGGTGTGTGGAGGGGTAGGACCCAAACGCAGGCGTCGGCAGGAGTTGCAAACAAAAAGGGTTTATTCTCAAAATACTCTAAATGGGAACCACACAGGGTACACGCAGGGACAAAGGGTAATGCCAAGACAAAGACTGGCCATGAAACAGGAACCTAAATAAACAGAAACAAACAAGACACAGGTGGACACAATAAAACTAACGAGAACTGAACGAGACACAGGTGAAGACAATGACAGGGAAACACTAGGACAGGGCAAAACCAAAAACAACAGGGGGGCACGGCTGTGGCCGTGACATAACAGATTCATCTTCAACGCGTCCAGTGTAGCCGGTTAAATAAAAGATCCGCTCCATGAACGTTCTATTTCCGCACGGCAACATTTCCGTGCTTGGTGTAGCCGTAGCGTCACGTATGACATTCTGTATGCCTGTGCCAGACCAGGGGCCTGTACTACGAATCAAGATCAACATGCACTGGATTACTTTCAGTTACCCGGCTACGCAAAGCCAAACAATCGCAATCACGATAAGCAGTACTACAACGGTGGTTATCAATTCTCTAACTCAACCCATATCTTTCCAATCTAGAGACGTGCGCGTTCACATAAAGGGGCGGTGTTTGCACCGTATGTCCAATTGCAAACATGGACGAAACAAGAACCGCATATTTCAATCTTCCAAACTTTTTCTACTTCTCCTGCGTGAAATATTTGTAATACAAGCATATCAGGAATACAGACATATAATACAGTCAAAATTCAACAAAATCGCTGGTGCCAAGCTGGCAGAAAATAGCAGACGCTATAAATGCGTAAGCTACATGACTTATTGAAGATGTGACCATAATTACACGTGTGCATTCCACAACGTTAAACTTTTGTTGCTGTATTAACTGTATTAACCCTGCAGTGGCAAACGATCGTGGGAGCAAATAAAATAAAAAATATAAAACCATAATTCAAAACAGTGCCTGAATTAGTCCCTTTTGTAGGATATTGTATAGCAAAAAAAGGCCTATAGAACAATGAAATTGCTTGCAGCCAACAGGAAGACAAATAATGCAACTGGGGGGAAGGGGCTCCTCCACAGGACTTCACTCCTGCCGAGGAGCTGGCCCTCTCCAGCTATCAGGGTCACCCAGGGGCGGACTGGCCATCGGGGACACCGGGAGAATCCCCGGTGGGCCGACGGGGTTGGGATGGTCCAAAATACCGGCCCACGTCCATTACCAACCGGCCTTTAACATCGCCAGCATCTCATATTATTTCACGTCACAGCTTGAATACGTATAAATTGCTCTAAGACCTTTTGTAATCTAGAATCACTGACTGAGCTTTATACTGGTCCCCGCGATCTGTATTCACACTCATGGTGCCGATTTTTCTGACGTGTATTCTGATGTGTTCTTACGGACTTCAGAAGTTTAACGTAAGAAATTAAACATATATGATGTTATTTCTTTGTAATCATCCAAAATAATGCTAAGTGTATGGGTATTTTTCCAAGTAAGCCAATGACTGGTTGATACGTGCAATGCATTGAGTGGACAACGCGCCGTGTTTTATGTGGGCCGCGCGCCGTTTACTGAGTTGGCCGGTCTGACAGTATAACTCCCGGGCCACTTTTTTCCCCCAGTCCTTCCCTGGGGTCACCCCATGTTGGAAGGAGTGGAAGGGGGCATTTTTTCAGACCCTGGTGGCAGCAGGTTGGAAGCCCAGGCATATGTATGTTTCAAGTTATCTATGTGACCATGTCCATTCAACAATTATTTATGAATATCGTAGGAGTGAAATGTATTACTGTTCTCTGCAGTGATAGGAAATACAGTGGTGTTGCTGACACCACCCACTGTCGGTCCACTGTGCCATACAGAGGTAACAGTGAAACTAATAGTCATACGCCATTTACTTTCTCAAGTGCAGATCCTAGATGATCAGGAAACTTTGTCTACCTGCTCATTTTGGGGGTACACTTTTAAATTGTATTTACCACTTGCAACACAGATGGTGAGAGTGTGTGAATGTGTGGCTGTAATTGAAGTGTCTGTAATGACTTACTAATGGTGGTGGTCTCAACATAAGACACAAGTCCTTAAAGTGCTCATTTCAAATATGACTCAATTGATTAAATTGCTATGGTGTTAAACTCAGCAAGAAGAGGAACTTCTTCCTCCCCCTGAGCCTAGGGCCTCCACTTCAAGGCCAAGACAAAGACGGCGACCTTCAGATTACCAGCCCGATTCCCCACCGCTCAGCCACCTGACTCCTCTATAAGCAATGAACTTTGAAACACAGTAGTCAAATGGACACCTTCAACTTTCTCCAAGTGTGCGTGGCAAAGGGACAATGTTCTTTATTTGTTTCAGGTTGGAGCAGACAATGTGAGGGCCCTGTATAAAAGAACCCTGGAGCTCGATTATAAAAGGATTTTAATTTAAAAAACAAGGCTGGAGATAGAAAATATGAGAGGAATATGAGAGGAGATAGTGACTGAATGAATGACACTAAACTTAGTTAAACTGACATCATTTTTCTGTGTCATCATTTCCTTCTGTGTGTGGAAGGAGGGTGCCCACCTGATGACTCCAATGAGGCTTTTCAACCCTTTTGTCCCACAGACAGCACCACGACTCTTAACCGGAAACACCTCGAATGTCTGCGTCAACCCACTTCACATCTCAGGAGTGCAAATCAACCAGGGATTGTAAGACCTAGTCCTAAAACAGAACTGTTCCTAGGGAAGGGAGAACACAATGAGGATGTATTTTTTTAACTTCTTTCTACGTTTTGGTCTTTTTGTGGCTTTTTTGTTGTGCCTTTTGAGTCTTTTGTGGGGGTTTTCACCACCTCACTTTCAATGTCCTATTTATTATCTTAGAAAAATTGTATAAAAGTGAATGAAACATCAAAATTCAATGAGTAGTAGTGAAATGATCATTTATTTAACTTGTGAAGAGCATTGTACAGATACACGTTGTTCTTTTTGGTTTGAAATGTTTTGGTTGAAAGAAACCCCAATTTCTGGAATGGAAATGATTAGAAAATGGGTCAAAGCAACCCAAGGACAAAAGGGTTAAGAGGAGACACCCCAGTGAATAGGGATAACATATCAACATGAAACTTCCCCATGTGATAACTAATAGTAGGTCAAATATTGTTTTCATAACTAGTTTCCTGTAAATGTATGTTTAAATGAGCAAATGATGCATTAAGTTGTCAAATATGATATCATTTTGCATACATTTCCAGAATGGAAATCAGAAAATTGAGTGAAAATCTTTGTTTCATTTTGTCAACATATTGGAGTCCAAAGTTTTTACAAAGGGCACTTTGGATATCTCTTTTTCATCACTCCATTAATCAGAATATGGTGGCAACAGACATTAAAGAAAATCCGTAGCAAATTGCGCGGCAGACCGTGTTCTTGCTCAGGTTCTCCGCATCACCCACACTATAAAAGTACCCATAGAAATAACGAAACGCTATGCATTCAGTATGTGGGACTGAGTGCACAGCTTCAATGTGTCGCATTGGCAACATACGACTCAAAAAGCTGGTAATATGGGTAATTCCCTCTGCTAAGAATCTATATCTTTCTTAAAGATACTCATGAGGGAATGCGAAAGGGTTTGGTCGGTCTCTAAATGTTCTGGCTCTTCTGAGCGCAACTCTTACTATCCGGGCACCAAGCTCCACAGGATCTTCTATGAACGGTGACGACATTATCGTCATGAAAACCTGGGTTGAACCTGAAGTTACCTCGCTAACGCCAAATCTTGATTCGTAGTACAGGCCCCAGGAAATAATCTGGAAGCTGTCTGAAGTCACAACATTGTTTAGCATTTACATAACCACCCCCCTTCCTGTAAAATTACCCTACCACACACTTTACCGTACTGGCGTGTCTTAATCTTTTGCCAGGTGGTACTTTCGTGACTCATGATGGGATAGTGTCTGATAGGTCCCTGATTCGCAGTCTACCAGGTAGAGAGATGGCCAAACTGAAGCAGTCTGGAAGCTAATTGTCACTGTCACTGTGTCAATGATTGCCCTAGTGGATAGCAGCAAGTAATGAGGGAATCCTAAAACAATACCTTGAAAGAAAAAAAAAGTAGGTATAATTTGGGAAAACAACAACTGTTAAAGCTACCTGGTATGAGGGTTAGTCTCTCCAGTACCTCACAGTTCTTGTTTTGGATTCATCAAGCTTACCTAGTAATTCTAGGCAAATTTCTTTCACAAGAAAGTTTTTCATCAAACCAGGCTACATATTTAATAACACTTTCAAAATCTCAGCAAGGTGGCCATCTCTGATTTGGCCACAAGGCCCTTTCTGGACAGTGAGGCTGTCTGTCTCCTGTGGACTCCTCAGCTTCTCAATAATTCAGTGGTTAGAGGATATGTCAGGTCTGGTATAATTACCAGTGTGCGGGCGACAGGGTCTTCTGTCAAGGACAAGATGGTACAAGGCCTAACAGTGTTGGGAAAAAAAAGAAGAAAAAATGCTAAGACACCATCTATGTCATGTAACTAAAGGGCTAGAATTGGACAGCAAGATTATAGTTGCCTGCTCAAGTTGTATGAACTGCCCGAATGTTTTATATAATACAGTTATACAGGTATTGCATTTGGCCAGCCTTGAAATCTCAGGCTTCAGATGCAATGTGACTTTTACAAAGAGGTACGGGTCTAAACTTGTGTGGTTGGCCAAGCTATCTGGAATCCTGTGAATTTGTATTTCTGCCAAGATATGACAATGCAATAAGTCAGATATTGTGTTGACAGTTACAAGATTCCTCTATGTGTTAAGGGAGCGACTATAGAGGACCCAATGAGGACAATGTAATGGCGGGTTGGCAGGGCAGTAGCCATGTAGATGGGGCAGGCAGGATGATCCCGGAGACACAGGCAAAAATACTAAAGTTAACAGGGCAAAAACACTTGTACAACTCAAAGGGAGCTAGCGCAGCCGAGAACGGGTTACTACCAAGGTAGACAAAACAATAATATGGGAATGAATTACTGGAAAAACCGGGCTGGTATACTGCATGGCTGATGACTTGATGGGAGACAGGTGTAGAGACCAAGGGAGTGTAGGATGATGTCATCGGGGCCGCAGACCGGAGCCACACCCACCACAAGCGCACACACACACAGGTGAACAAACAGGTAGCGAGAGATACAAGCTGCCACTAGGAGGTAGTGGTGGAAGGCATGACACCATGTTGCCCCAAGAGTAAAGAAACCTCAGGTGTTAGTATAAGACGATGGTCTTTCAATATATTACATTGCACATTCTGGAAACAAGTCTGGTATTCTGCATTCATTCATTGAGATCTTGGCACAATACTGCTGGAGGACCACAGTTACTACAGTATATGCTACATTACAAAATATGAGGATTTCAAGGACAAAGGGATGCTTCCCAATAGCAAACAGACACAAAATGTCCTCAATTGAATTGGAAAGGTGTCCAAACTACAATACCAGTTTCCCCTATGTTGATTTTACCGTGGCGGCCAGCCACGGTTACATTTCTGCCGCCACGGTATCAGAAATGGAGCTGTACAAAATTTTAGGCCGTCTATCAGCCGTGATTGTTAGAGCGCATGTCGGAGAATAGCACAGACGCACTTCATAGCGCAGTTGAGATTGCGCGTGTGCGTCCTTGAGAACTGAAAGTCGTATAACTTATGTTGTCAGTTCATTTAAGCCTGTTATTGTATTAGTCTATAGTTCTTGCAAATTTAAATTAAGTTAACTGGTGATTTTCGTTGTTTGTATTCTTCCCCTGCAAGCGAAATTGCACGTCTGTTGATTCGATAGCGATTGCTGCCCTTGATCACGTTTGTATTTTAGGTGCATTATTATGCTTAAGTAGCCTAGTTTTAATCAATAAATAGCGGGTATATTGTTATTATTTGCTGCAATATGCTTAGCCTATCAAGATCAAATGAAGCAGACAGTGTACATGCTTCCGAGTGGCCTACCTTAAACTGTATATTATTTAAAAAATCCTAGGGGAAACACTGAATACTGAACAACAAAAATGTCCTGTTATCCCACTTAGTGGTGGTGAGACCACAAGTCTGGAGAGACTGCAACTCCACAAATGTCCTGCTTATGACTATGAAAAAACTAAAATGTCAAAGTTTCTTGACTCTAGGACAACACCTATTTTAGAAGTGAGTACTAGTCTCGTAATTTATTGATGTTCTCAGATGAAGAGATAATTTTTACAACCTATTTTGGACCTTTTTGAATACTCACAGATCTTTGCTATCCCTCAAGTTATTTAACAAATTGTAACATACCCCAAGAACGTGTAAGAGATTCAGTCGACTAGCACACTTTTAGTTACTGTAAGTGTCAGTAAGTAAGTAAGTAAATAAGTACATTTTATTTATAAAGCACACTCAAAACACAGCAAGGCTGACCGAGGTGCCGAACAAAAGCACAGAAACAGAATCCCAAAAAATTAATTTACACAAAAATACACAGTAAAACTAAATACAAAACAGTCAACAACAGAAAAACAAACTGAAAAGTAACGCAAACGTTACTTTCCCTTGTAACTAATTACTTTGCTATACAGTAACTATTAAGGTTATGCAGTTACTTCTGAAATACGTAACACGTAACTGTAACTAATGACTCATCTTTGGTAACGTTCCCAACACTGGTTAAAACCCAATGAGTGAGTAGTTGAGGAACTAGTTCTCATTGTGTTGTAGGAAGACAGTAGGCTATACAACCCAATGTGTCATTAGCTGCAGTTAAAGGAACATCTCAGTTCCTCAACTACTCACTCATTGGGTTTTAACCAGTGTTGGGAACGTTACCAAAGATTAGTCATTAGTTACAGTTACTTGTTACCTATTTCAGAAGTAACTGCATTACTTTACTAGTTACTCCATAGAAAAGTAATTAGTTACAAGGGAAAGTAATGTTTGCGTTACTTTTAATTTCCTGCTTCTTTTATCAAATTAATGCACATAGATAGGCCTAGTTATGATGTTTTAGTGTTGCAGTTCCACAGTGTGGGACAAGACAACTGTAAAATGTTATATCATTGTATGTTGCTAATTAGTTGCCTGAAGGCAACAGACTCAACTATTGACATAGGTCGCATGTCTTCGACAACATACCTGTCAATCAGTCTGTTTCTGCCTGGCTTACAGACTAGAAATACTAAGCCTTGGCTGTTTTGATGGAGTGGCTCCAACTGCATGATCAGCGCAGAGCTAGCACTGGGTTCTTTCGCGATTAGCTTTGTGGAAGCGTGTTGTTTTACTAGGTGCTTGTGACGATTATAATTAAAATTTTTGCAGTGGATAAAGTTCTCGCACCTGCACACAAACTACAACTAACCAGTATATTTTTATCCTTGATCTGGACAAGGGAAAAATAATGTAGATATTTCCATGACCAAAAGCTTGCACGGTCCGAACTGTCGGCCATTGTGTGGGCAAGTCTAAAACGCGGATTGATTCATTCATACACTGCGTCGCCGTAAACTTGTTTAAGTTATATTAAAAACTGGAAATTGGGGAATTCATGCAAGAAAAAAGTAACGAGTAACAAGCCCATTTCAATTTCCGTAATGTAACTGCTTAATTTAATTGAGAAAAGTCATTAGTTACATTACTAGTTACTGCCAAAAGTAGTGGAGTTGCAGTAACGCCTTACTTTGTAACGCGTTATTCCCAACACTGGTTTTAACCCAGTTGCACTAGTTTAAGTAAGGGATAATGCCCAACAAGGTGTACATTATCACCTGAAAATGGACGATGCGGAGGCGTGAATCGTCCGACGCGCAGCGTATTATCAGGTGATAATGTACACCTCAAAAGGCATTATTCCGCTTACCCTGGTCACTTGTCAATTTTTTGTTTTGTGAGATAACCGCATCAAAGTTGACATATTATCCAAACAGTAATTATAATTTGACAGTATGTTTAACAACAAGACTAGCCAGTGTCGTGGGCCAAAAACTGGATGAAGCACCCCATTTAAGGTCTATCCGGTACAGCTATGGAACACTACAAATGTATCTTGACATATGGCCTCTCAGCATAAAACTAGAATAGCACTATTGATTACACGATCATGTAATAGAAATAATCGTGATCAGAGGTCAGAAGAAGAACATTACATATTTGAGTAAGAGAAAGATGAGCCTTGAACCATGGCTCTTTCAGGGGCTTGCTCCGAACATGTCAGGCTGTCCTGTTCGGACCACAGCTAGCACCAGATAAGTAGCCTAAGATATTAACTAAACAGCAGATAGACTTTGTACTTTCATTGTGGATAGAAAGGGTCTTCTGGGACTGGGGCAAACTGACATACATTGTTTAGATCGATAATGGAAAATTACCCACACAGGCATGGGGTTTAATGTACGAATTATAGGAGTGCCTATCAAATGTATAAAATGCTAGCTGGAACTTAAGTTTAGGTAGGTTTTCTCATGGCAGAGAGACCTAAGCGAATGTAGGCTATCTTTTGTTCTTTGCAAAATGTACATCTGAACTTGGACAGCCCTCCACAAGCTTGATTTCCTTTTGCAACCTGTTCTTAGCAAAAGCTAGCCACCACACCAGCTATCGAGCCATATCATTGTCCCAAATCAAGATTTTTTACAAAGAAAATAATCTGCATGTCTTGTTGGTCGCAGCCTGTCTGAAGTAGCCTACCGTAGATTGACTAGCGAGGTGAATAGCGAAGGGGATGTGAGATGAGCTGTTACGTGACACTGACAGTAAATTCAGAAAAGTAAAATTTTCCAAATAGAGCTAGGTTAAAAGAAATATTGAAGTCACTCATTGTTGTAGCTAATTACATGGTAGGCTTTGACTCCGTCCCTGTTGTTATGGTTACTTATTTCAGAAACTTTGTACAGGCTCATACCATGTAGCTAGCGCAATAATTTAACGATGAACAATCAGTTAGGCTGGAACTACTTAGTAGGTTTCCGTATAATGGATACCCCTACAGCCAATCAGAATCCAGTATTCAACGTTCTAAATTATTGCGCTGGCTACATAGTATGAGCCTGTACAAAATGGGGTGGGGTGGGGGGGGGGGCGCTGTTCATACATCTCGTCTAGGGCGCCGAATGTGCTAGGACCGGCACTGCAGGCAGCTACTAGACTACACACGTGACGTAACATAACATTTTGATCGAACAAGTCGCAATAAAGTGCTCACATTAAGGAAAGTAAGGACTGTGTTCACAACTAGATATCAGTTTTTAGTTGATGTTGTCCAGTGCCCCTTTGATGTCATGTGCATGTCCTGGACAAGTGCCTAGTTGCCCTAATGGTTAATCAGGATTTGTCGGCAGCTGGTCCAATTTTTTCGAGAGACGCTTGCAAAATCGGCTGCAGGATCATTAAGTACACCAGATTAGTTGATATATTTGAATAAATTAGCATGTTTTAAGATTGGACTACATTCATTGTATACTACGGTGAACATTTGTAAAGTTGTAGACTTAATAATTGTTTTTTTAATATAAGTTTGGAGGCCTACGTACAATATCTATAAAATCAATCTATAAAACCTAACTACACAATGTTGGTAACAAATGGCCGTTCCATGTGGTTACCCTGATAAAAATTAATGCAAATAAACGGATTGATCTGTTGAGCTAGCATGCCCGTAGTTGTTTAGCGAATTTTGGGGACTTTTATTTGAGCGCACAATAGTTTTTGGAGCTTTATGTAACAAACATTTTACGGGTCGTTTTTCAATTGATAAAATCTTGTCAACAGAAGAATTTTTCAGCCCCACGTACCTTGCGTTTCTTAGCCTGGTTTAGCCAAGAAGCTTATCCTACTAATTTAAAAACTATTTGATCGGTGGAATATAAAAGCATTATAGAATCTAAAATAACAGCTAGCTGGCGTCAGTTACTTGTAAAATGCATAGATAATGTTTAACAGTAAAATCTCAATTTAGCTTGCACCTAAATTCAAACATAGGCTATTTGAGTGTGTTAACATTAGCAATAACGTCAGCTAGTTTGAGGTGTATGCAGGCTAACCATTAAATTAGCAGCACAGTTCCCGTATTTAACAATGATTAAACATGGACTTACCTGAAAGTGATGCACGGGCACCATCTCGCAGTGTCTTTCTTTTTTTCTTCCCCAGACTATCTTTTTAAAGGGGCGATTGATTTCAAAACCGATTTTACCTTCTCATTGTTGAATAACGACAGTTCGGTGGGTAAAATGAACATACAGTGAATATCAAAGTCCATTGACACCTCTTTCCTATGCAAATCTCCAAAAGAACAAATTTGGGTGCAAAACGCTACCTTTTCAACAAAGCCACCGGTGTGACGTAGGACGGGGGTCTGTATCTTTTTCACGCCCCAAAATTTTCATCCAGACCAGCCCGAGGTAGCGTTTATCTCCGATACTAGTTTAGCTGCGCGCTGCTCCGTGTAGGCTACTTATAAGGAATTACAAAGAAGAATGTTTTGAATTATAACAAGGATATTAAAAATGGACCACGGTCGTAAATGCTGTGTTCCAGGCTGTACAGGGAAGGTTAACAGTCACAGTCTTCCCAAGGAACCAAACATTTGACAGGCATGGCTGCTGTTGTCTATGAGAAGATCCCGGCTAAGTTCGACACTCATTCATTTGCTTTGAACATTTCACCCAAGACAGTTTTGACAACCTCTGACAATTTCAAGCAGGATTTGCTAGGAAGCTGAACCTGGAAAGAGGTGCTGTTCCGACCGTATGCTCATTGCAACCGCAAGCTATAAGGACAGTATGATGTTGTGCTAACAGTTATTAGCAATGCTAATGTTTCCTGTATATAGCATACCAGGTAGAATGCTAAATACGTTTCTACACACATTAAATGACTCTAGCTAGACTAGCTGTAGCCGGCATTAGAAGGGAAGCTTCCGAAAAAATAGCCAGAAAACAAATAGCAGTCTGATTTATTGCTAACGCCTGTCTAGATAATCTATTTGAAGAAACTGGAGAAAGGCAGGTGCTAGATATAGGATACGTTAGCATTGCTAGTAACTGTTACTAGTAACACCTAGACTGTAGGCATGTAAACTAGTTTAGCTTGCTAATGCAAGAGCATAGGTAGAATGTGTGATAATTTAGCCTAGTTTATTGGCAATGGGGCTAACGTTGTTTCATGTTCCTGACTGTGTTTCATTCAAATAAATAACCTGTGTCATGTAAATCTACAATTCATGATGCATGTTTGTCCAGATCTTTGTCATGTTATTTTTCAGCAAGATATCTAGAGCTAGCTAACTGAAGCAGAGTAGAATCACGATATGGTTTGGTTGCTAAGCTGTAGCCTAACATTCTACCCACCTAAGTCAATCCAGTTTATTTCAACAACAGAAGAGGAAACAAGTAATGTTATCATTTCAAATTATATGTAGTCAATCTGTTGAGAACAGTGTTGTGTAGACATAATAGATTTAATTGCGTGTTTTTATTTCAAGTCTCCAACTTCGGTGTTTCAGTGAGTGCTGCTGTTGGCCGTGTTGCGTTTTTGCTCCCCAGCTTCACTCCTTGAAAACCAACCAATCAGCGCGCAGATTATCAAAATATTAATGAGCATACCATAAAAGGAGAAAAGCTAGTGTTTTTTCCCGGGAACATTTCAGAGTATCTATCAGGGGGCATACCCTATATACATACCCTATTCGGAGACCTTAAGGAACAGTATGAAATACCCCAAAAACCCAGTCAATCGCCCCTTCAAGCCCATTTTAGAAAAGTTGACCTAGCCTACTGTCAAAGTTCGTCAGGCAACTGAGATAGGGAAGGGCACCCACAGTGAGCTTGGGAAGTTGCGTGTATAGGCCCATTTTTTTTTGGGGGGGGGGGGGGGGGGGGGGGTGGAGGGGGGGACACACCATCGTAACTTTTTTTTTAGCATTTAAATAGGCTATATCTCTTGTTCTGCCTGTTTTGTAATATACGTGCCTAATATTTCTATACAAAAATAATATTGGCATTATAAGTATTATAAATATGATGATTTTTCAGTTGGCTAATTTTTGGTGCCCCCTCAGGAGTTGGTGCCCTACGCAAAGGCAGGGGCAGAGCCAAAGGGGGGGCATGGAGTGGCACGTGCCCCCCCTGGAATCTGATTGGTTCTCAGGTGCCCCCCCCTATTTTCATTGGCTCTGAATGATGTCAATCTCAATAAGAAATCATGTAAGATCCTATAGCGATCTGCCTGGACAGAACATGACAGAAGCCATATATATTCCCGCTTTTCCTAAAGGTTACACTCAGTGGACAGCGTAAACTGAGGTAGGTTTTGATGGTGTGTGTATATAGACCAATTTTCACCCTATGTCACACGACTGTCAAGCTGGCTCAACTGCGCATGTCGGTTGCAAAAGACAAACTTCTCCCAGGTCTAATACACTTGGAGTGTAGATCAAGTCCTCATATATCTCTGTCCACTGTATTACAGGGTTTGAGATTAACTTTTTGAGGCTCTTGTCCTTTGGACAAGTACATTTACGTTTCACTTGTCAATGCACAAAAGTCACTTGACCCCGATACCTTTAAATAGCCTGACCAAGTGATCGGGCAAAACTAGCCTGGCTAACGGAGGTCACTTTCTCAGGCAAATGATGAATGAATCAGGCTTGTTTAAAGAAATCCGAGATGGCTATCTTAGCAGGTTCGTATCTACGATAGGCAGTCCTCCCTGACGTCTTGGTGTAGAATGGAGTGAAATACAACATTGTGCACACTGCAAGTGAGTGACGAGTCTGACTGAGGCTAACGTGTAAAATGGGGACGCAGTCTCACTCGGATTGCCAGTTTATTGAAAAAAATTATCGGACCAGCTGGCTAAAAGTAGAATTCCCATATTGAAAGCTGCCCTGTTCGATGTAGAATTTAGTTTAAAATGGTAAAATAAGGATCTTTGTGACATAACGTGAAGACATGGTTGCCGCTCTACTATGCGGTCTGTTCTGGGCAACATTCTCACTCAAATGTCAAGACTTTCGTGACCCAAATCAAAATTCTGATGCGACAAATCAATGGGGAATCGCTTTCTCTCTTTAAGGCTGTCCTCCTCAACTTTTTTGGTCTTTTAAAATCGAACTATTTGTATGATCCGTGTGGTCCTTTTGCCGTTTTAAATGCTCTCCTTTCCCGGTTTTCTGCAGCCACATTGCGCGTGCATCCCGAATGTTTACAAACTAAAAAATGGTCTATAGCAGGGGTCGGCAAGTAACTTGGGCCACGGGCCAGTATTTTTCCTCGCCACTAGACGGCGGGCCAGAGTCTGGGTTACTGCCTATTTAGACGCTGCGATAGGTGCCCTTGCGATACGTGCACTCGCAACAACTAGGCCTATATGGAGAATGGGTAGGTCTACTACAAATAGCTAACGATAATAAACCATGTGCATGAGCCCATTGGTGGTCTGTTAACGAACTGTATCAACATGGTCGTCACTGTCATCCCAACGTGGTGGGTCGTCATCGTTGGTGCACATAAATACTGTCATCAAGTGAGAATAGGATTACTAGGACCTAGTCAAGGTTTTAATGTGAGGTGAAATCGGAACTTCACATTAATGCGAGCAAAAATTTAATTTTTTACCTGGCTTTTTCAGTTCCTCCTGGGATCTTATCCCTTCCATTTTATTTTTTTCGCTTCAGCTTAATCTAGCTAACTCCCTCCACAACAATAAATTATGGTTTGTGTTTGAGAAACATGCGCGACAACTGAACTGCACTTTTTAATGCACGGTCTGATCATGCGCTTAATTAGATTAAAACATAATGTAGCCTATTAGCTTACTTTTCAGTCACACAGTAACTTAACAAACTTAAGGCATATCCTGTTATTCGGTGTGTGAAAAAAACAAAGAGAAAGCAGCATCTTCTGGCCCAATTTATAAGCGGGCAAAGCGGCCCACCGTGAATTCTCCCTATTCTCCCGATGGCCATTCCGGGCCTGAAACTATAAATTAATAAGCAATGTCGTGGGGGGTGCTATCGGGGTGCTTTGGTCTTTCTTGGGGGTGCTGAAGCACCTGCTAGCCCCTTCCTAGCGCTGCCATAGAAAGCGCTGCCCATGATTACTAACCATAACTGTGCTTTCACCTCAGGCGATCTGTCAGCCGTGAGGTGTAGCGATCATATGGTAGCGATGACATGGCGAAAAAAACTTCAGAAAAGTCAATAAGTGTATTCGACTTCATGCAGCGACGGCAGCGCCGACAGCCGGCTGCCTTGAAGCTGAGAATGCCATTGGTTACTTCAAGTCAACCGGGCTGCAGGCGACGCCGGCGCTGCATGAAGTCGACAACATCTAATGACACCATACCCAGTTTCCGGTTTCAAAATAAAAGTCGACGGGGAAAAAAACGTTATAAAAAATATATCATTGGAAATATTTTGACGGGCCAAATAAAATCGCTGGCGGGCCACAATTGGCCCGCGGGCCGCCTGTTGCCGACCCCTGGTCTATAGGATAGGCCTACATGAATTGTAATTATACAATATTATTTAAATTGCACATTCCCCAGATAGCACAATTGTTATTGCTGAATTGGCCTTTTGCGGCGACAATATTCTGCAGCATTACTGTAGATTTTTCTTAGGACCCGCGCTCATTCTCAAGACAACCAGTTTGAATGTTAGCACTACACTGGTGGCAATGGGCTCTGTTTACAGGTTAAATATTTCGAAAGAATAGAGACATAATGAGTTGGCAAGCTTATAAAACTTTTGCCTCAGACAAATGCATTCTATTTGAAATTCTGCAGGTTTTTGTCGGAATTCGGCGCTCGCGAATTACCTTTGGGCCTGCTAATATCCCACTGCAGGTGAATGCAGCACTAGACGACTCCAACCCACCATCCCCACTGCGCCGACTGAGACTGAGGTGAAATCAGTTTTATATTCGAGATTCAACAGGCATTCATATTCGTACCTGCGTTAAGGCTCCGTGTCATATTTAGGGACCGGGGTAAAAGAGTATATAGCCTGAATGCCAGAAAACCAAGCAGCCATTTGAATAGACATTGATTCCAAATAAACATTGATTTAATATGACTGAGATTAAATCAGCATATATACTTCTGCCACGGGGGTGCCACCCCTCAAAATCTCCTGCCACCATCTTGCCACCCCATGAATATTTTTCGAGATCCGCCCCTGCGCAAAGGGCGTAGTGCGCGTTATGGGAGCGGCGGCAATGGCTACTAGCAGGGGAGGATTAAGGTGGTCAGGGGCCCCAAGGCTGCTCTTTGTGTGAGCCCCCCCCCCCCCCCCCTCTGAAATATTGTGCTTTACTTGAAATGGTCCACATGCAAGTAAGGTGAACTGACATACACACACATTGAGACAGCCAACTCTACAGTGTTTTCTTTACATTCCTACAGTGCTAGAATCAGCCCTAACGCGTGAGTTCTAAATATTTCCGACGCTTCCACCAGAGTGAGTTATTTTTGCAAAACGGATGCCTAGTAGCGTTAGCAAAGAACGTATATATTCAATATACGTAAGTGGAAAGAATACCAGATATAACCCTTTGCCTCCACAGCCTCAAAACAATTAGTATGAACGGAATGTAACTATAAACAGCAAAGCAACAGAATACCCTGCATTCACAGTTCAACTGCAAGCTGGTAATCGCTTTAAGCTTTATTAACCAAAAGGTAGGCTACAGCATCTGTATCAGTGCAGAACACCATGCTTTACTGAGGCAAAATCACAACATCAGTGGTGGAAGAAGTATTCAGATCATTAAAAGTACTAACACAACTCTCCCAAATTCGCTGAAATATTACCGATGGCCGATGCTAGCTTGCAGTCTGTGAAGCTAAATCAGGGCCAAATGTTTTGTTAATTTGAAAAAAAAATCTTTAGTCGAAAAAGTCGGTTGAAATTTAAAATGTACGTTTTGGTCGAAAACTTGAAAAATAAAACCATGTATTCAAAGAAAAATAAGTGTACCATTTTTAATAATAAATAAATAAATAAAATGTCGATTACATTTTGGAATAATTTGTAATTAGTTATTAATTTTCATTTTTCACTTTCATATTTTCACATAGTTTCACATTTAATGTTTTGGGATTTTCTTTTTTTTTTTTTACAGTTTCAATTTTTAGGGGGGAGTTAGATGTTTTTTTTTAGTTTCAGATTTTTTGCCCCGATTTTGCGTAGGGGGCGTGACTTCAACTCAGAGGCGGGAATTGTGAGTGACAGCCTAACAAAGAGGTAGAAGACTCTGCAGTTGGCATGGCGTCCGCTCCGCCAACTCAGTCCCATACTTCAGCGTATCTATGACACGGGTTTACACATCTATTTTGCGTTCCATATATACGCCAAATCGGAGATCACTAATTACACGTGTGTGGTAAATATTGAGAGGATAGTTGTCTCGAGTTATAAAGAGTATCAGAAATCATTTTTTTTATCTCCACTGCCCACCCTTTCATAGCTGGCAAGAACCTGGCCTGTATAGACACATCTTATATTTCCTGTGTGTGTGTGCCTATCTTTTTTTCTTATTTATATTTACAAGAATGCTGCTTGGTGTTGGTGGCAAATAATAATTACTGGTTGTTATTTAAAGGGGGTTGAGGTGAACATTACCCCACAAAAACGTATAAAAAATACATTTGGAAGCTTCGATATCGTGAATCTCCGTAAAATCAGAGTCTGAAGGATGACGTATAATGGATAAAAGAATTAATAAAGTTCTGCGTGTGATAGAGACGCATTTTCTGTTGATAGAAATCATGGAAGGAATTTTAGTATAAACTGCATGCAAAACAGCGATTTGGCGTATATATGGCACGCAAAATAGATGTGTAAACCCCAGTGGTGTAGTGGTCCCTGGAGAAGTGGGTATACTCTTAATTTAGATTTTTTTTTAAGCCGCCCATACAGAAAAGGATAAACGCCCTGTTTTATAAATAGTGACATAGGGCAATTCCATGCGAACGTCACCCTTACCATAGAAAAAAAATGTTGTGCCCACACAAATATAACTGTTGTTAAAATGTTCACTTAGGTCTATATTTTGTTGCATGTAACCACTCTTATCAAAATTTATAGACAATTGCACTCTTTTACATAATATACAAGTTGTGCACTCATGCAAAAAAAACATTTGTCAAATGGCCGTTTTGTACCATTTCAAGAACGGGGTAAATGGACTCCAGTTTTCAATAAAATGTTACCATTTAGCATTTTCCTGATTGACAAGGGAATGATAGAGCATTGTGTATGCTCAGCTCGAGTTAAAAGCACAACTCCTTAAATGCATTAAGCCTCTTGTTTATGAGTCAGTGAGTTCCATGGCCAAGTCACGTCCGTAACGTTTTGTAGAATAAGTTTATGCCTATCAAACAGTGCCGATGCTACAACATCCAAAGTTTCTGTGCAAAGCTTATTTATACCAATGGTTAGTTTAATAAAAACATCTTGCCCCTTTGTTACTTTTAAAAACTTTAATGATGCGTTATGGACGTGACGTTACGGACGCTACACAATGTAAATCTTCACAATACACTGTTCTCAACACAATGGAAATGTTCTGAATCATGGGTAACTTGATATAGCCTAAACATCTTCAACGATCGACATCTTCTCCAGTGATACTGAAATTTCGAGTAGCCTAATTGTCTTGCCGTAACTGTCTTTGCCATAACCTCGATCCCCGCTCCATGTTTGTAATATTTACTTCCTACTAGAGAGGCAACTCGAAAGTGCTTGAGGGACTCGATTGGTTTAGGCATTTAAGGCGGCCGATCAAAGATGTCTTAAAGGGGTCATTGACTGTGTTTTGGGGGTATTTCACACAGTTTATTTTTAACTCAATGTTTTAATTTCAGAGCTTAATCAATAGTTTAATGTTGAAAATCACTATTCATGTAGGCGTTTTATGTAATTTGCAGAAGACTGGTCCAGACACGTCACATCCATGACGTTCAAACGTCATATCCGAAATGCTGGTTTCCCAAAAAAGACAAATATTTTAAAAAAATATTTTTTTGTGTTCATTACTCAAAATCATTTGTAATACTGTGTGAGAGTATTCACAGCTAAAGATGATTGTGACCATTCTGAACTTTTATAATAGTAATTTGACAACAACTCCATCTAAAAAAAGATGAGGGGTCTTTTTCTTGTACCCAGCGCAATTGACACTGACACAAGTATCATTCCTATTTTGCACTCAACGGAAAGCAGACTTTTCCCTTCACAGACGCACGTCGGTAAATTAGGGAAGGAACTTGCGCTCCCAGGGCAGTTCAGCAAAAAGAGGGGCGTGTTCCGGCGCAAACGTTCCTTGGTGTCATTTTGCATTTTGCAAAAAATAATTCCGCCACAGAACAGAAAAAGGTTAGTCTAAAGTCAATGGCGTGTTATTCAGATGCTATTTTAAGGGTGCATGCTTGGCCCGTGCGCACTACTGGCGAGGCCAGGCTCCTTTTCCTGCAAGCTATGTTACATTTCTTCCATGTCAATGATTGAAAAGAGTTTCATGAGTCTCTGTATGTGAACTTGATTTTTAACGATTGTGGCAAATTCCGTTATAATAGCAATCCGCAAGATAACAAGCGCGCCTGCTCTTAAAGGAAATGTGAGATGTTGCTCTGATTGGTTTATTGCACGTTAGACCCAAACCACACCGATGAGTAATGTAGCTACTTCAGACCAACCCATTTTAGATTTGCGCCAGGCGCAGAGTAATTTATCCCGCCGGTATAATAGCAACAACACCGGAGTCCCGCCCACAAAGTCACTTGCGTTTCACTTTTTGATACTTACGTTTCAGATTGTTAAAATAGGGCCCAAAATGTCATTATCAATGCTATTTTGGTGGCCATCTTGAAAATCTGTGACATTTCAGATGGTTTTCTTAATGTTAAAACTATTTCACAAGTTATTTTAGATGTTGAGAAAAGCGCTGTGAAAGTTTGATTCTTGATTTCCCAACAGATTCTGTGTGTATTTCAGACACGTCACATCCATAACAGAATAATGTCACATCCATAACGCAGGTTTTTCCTCATAAAATTCTGCATAAAAGACTAAATGTTTTCAAAATTGCTATTTTTATGTTCACCTAAAACTCCATGATCATGTCAATATCAAACTTTCTACATTAGACTTAAGGGTTCACAGAGTTACAGAAAAAAAGTACAGTCTCCAGAAAATGACTGTCATTTCTCGTCACATCCATACAATAAAGGTGTTTAAAAAAAAAAATTTTTGCAAAAAATTGTTTTCCTCCTCCATTCTACCCATTGAGTACTTTCAGAATATGCATGACTAATTCAAATATTGTAAGAAGTAGAGATGCTCCGATCAGGTTTTTTGGTGCCGATGACCGATCACTGAAATCAGTATCTGCCGATCCGATAATACCGATAACCGATCACGGTGTTGATTGAAGCATTATATTTATTGTGTAGCATTATTTATGAAATTAATTATTCGTAACAACATTGGTATTGTATTTTAAGTATTTAAATTACGAGACGAGAGTATCATGAATCGACTATCATCCGTTTTATTGCAGGAAACATGCAACATTCCACTGTAGAAGCTATCTCGCTTACTATAAAATGTGTAAATAATAATAAATATTTAAATAAAAAATATATAAATCTTTGAAAGTCACAACAATAGACCGACGATGCGTCTTCCACTTGCGATGACATAAATTATGGCACGCTGTGCCAAAAGTCCCTCATGCACAGCGAGCTGGAGGGTGTGCGCCATGCACGGTAGGCTAGGTAAACGCGCGTCCCTCATGGCCTTCTCCATGTTCCTGGCGTTATCCCGCAGAATGACGTGCACCTTTTGCTGTCGGATTCCCCATGCTTTGAACATGTCAGTGAAAGCTGCAGCAAGAGCCTCCGCGGTGTGCGATCCGGGAAACTTGTGAAGCACCACTTTGGTCAGCTCGAAGTTTTTATTGATAAACTGCGCAGTTAGGCTCAGCATAGACATAGGACAGACACTCGAACTCCAAATGTCACTCGTGAAACTAACTGCCTTGATGTTGTCCTTCATAAGGCTCTCGATCAAGGCATATGAATTCCATTACCTTTGCATTTAATTCCTTTCGTCTCTTGTTGTCATTGCTGTATGGTTAATGTCGATTCAACGTCTCTGTTACGGTCAGCTGAGTAAGTGGCGTTTGCGAAGAGGTTGCACGTTCGTTGTCTTTATCTGCTTTAGCGCTAGCCAACATCGTAAACTCCTCAAATTCCTTAATGTGACAAGCCTTCAAATGCCGTATAAGGTTTGTGGTGTTGAAACTCCTTGGATGCGTTCCTCCACGGGGAACTACAGACGTTTGAGCAGACGTTGCAAACTGCAAATGTATTATCTTTCTCCGACACCTTGTAATATTGCCAGACCGGCGAAGCCATTTTGTCTCAGTGGTTTCACCTACCCGCCACCGAAGATGGGGTCCAATAAAATTTAATAACATGGAGAGACAGCCAATCACAAGGTTTTTTTTTTTTTAAGAATAATTTCTTACCATTGGCGTTCTCTAACGTTTTATTGAAACGTCTGTGATAGTAGTTCTCGCAGATTTTATATCATCTGATCGGCCATGTTTGATCGGCCGTTTTGACAACGCCGATCAAAGCCGATAGTGGGAATATCGGCCGATATGGATCGGCGCCGATCAGATCGGAGCATCCCTAGTAAGAAGCTTTGTTTTACTGATACATTTTTCTTGTCATTTTGAGTACAAATGTCACATCCATAACGCTGGAATTGCCCCATACTCTATTTAGTTTACCCGAAAATGATAAACCCAGTATTATTTACACACTGCCACATGATTCCTGCTGCTTGACCTCAGAGATAAGGATTATGAAAGTACTAACCCAATATTTACCCACAGACTGGTGAGAGACAACTATATAATTCACATTTACATTTAGTCATTTGGCAGACGCTCTCATCCAGAGCGACTTACAGTAAGTACAGGGACATTCCCCCGGGGCAAGTAAGGTGAAGTGCCCAAGGACATAACGCCATTTGGCTCAGCCGGGAATCGAACTGGCGACCTTCAGATTACAAGCCCAATTTAATAAAAAAAAAATGGTTTACAACATATCCATGAAAACCACAGTGACTCTCAACCCAGTGCTGGGTTTCTAAATAAGTGCTCATATCACAGTATTTTCCAGACAGACTTGCTTTCTGCTGGGGTTTTCACACCGCATTGCCTTGAACGCATAGAAGAGGCAGCACAATGTCTCTTCAACCAGGTCCAAACATGAAAGTAGGGGGGCCGTTGGAATTAATCATCATCAAGTTTGATATGTTTGAGATCAGTAGGACAGCCCTCTTGTCTGAGCTTATATTGTTCATAAGGCTAAAGTTCCTCTCACACTCTGCTGTGCTGACAGGGAATGTTTTCAAACAGTTCATGAGTGGTTTTAGGTCCTTGGGCTCACTATTGGGCTCTTCCAGTAGGTCTTGCATCCCATTCAGTGCGTCTGTGCACAAGTTAAATCGCTTGCGCAGTCGCTTAACTTGTTCTTCACCATGGCGAATGCTGGGGTTTGATGGCCATTTACTCTGATCAAGGATGCTGAAGTCCTTGATGACCTCATCTTCGAAAGACAAGCGTTGCTCAAGGTGGTTCACAAAACTTTGTAAGAACTGGCCTGGATTGATTGACTTAGGGCTATAGAGCGATACTCCCCAGTCTCTTTTGCTTCTAAAGCCTCACAGTACTTTTCACCTGGACTCTCTTTGAATGACTGTATCACTCTGAGCGTTTCAGCAGATGCTCTGCTCTGAGGAGAGTTATAGAATGAGCTTGAAGCTCCTTGTGACAGGAGACTTAGTTCATGGAGAGTGTCATACATAAGCCCAAGGTCACAGATAAATTCAGGACTTTTAACACGATATAATAAACCTCTGTACATTTGCTTCTCTTTGGTGGACCTCATCTCATCAAAACACGCATTCTTAAAGTGCTACACAAGACCCCCCAGGGATGTCGAAACAGCACGAACAGTACGAAAGCTACTGGCCACCCATCGTACATCCAAGACTCTGCCAATGCGAAGAAGTTGTGAGCCTACTTCAGCTGCTGCATCTTTGAGCTCACATTCATTTTTGTTTGACATACTATACAGAGAATATAGCTTCTGCATAAATATTTTTAAGTGATTGACACCCGTTACCTCATCAACTGCATTTGAAACAGCTAGATCAAGTCTATGGTTCATACAGTGCCATACAAAGAGCTTTGGGAATCTCGATGTCAACCTGGTTGCTAATCCTTACTTCTTTCCTAACATGACACTGGCCCCATCAGATACAAATGTTACCCAGTTTTCACAAAGCCACTCTTCTGTAAAGCCAGCATTCGTTAAACAGGTGAGTAAAGCCTGCTCTATGCCATCTGCTCTCTGATTTTCTAGTTCAACAAGTTCAAGGAATATGAACTCAGGGCTTTCTTCTTGAATTGACGCTTTAACAAAAACTGTCATGACAGGTTTGTGACTTAAAGAAGAGGCCTCGTCAATTAGGACAGCTAACTTAGTCGATAATGCTATTATGCTACTGACAATTTTGGTCTGCATCTCACTGGCAACATGATGTATTATTTGTGTTGCACTGTAACGTGAATTAAGTATTGAGCCCATCTTTACACCATTCAGTTCCTGCAGCTCAATGAGGCTCTCATGGTCAGAAAAGGGTCTGTTCTTTTTGGCCAAATGGTAGGCTGTTCGGAACACAGCTTCGGTTTCTTTCATGTAGGACTCAGTCATAACCCCCACTGCATTCTCAATAGCCGCTTCTTTCTGTTGTTCTTCCACCTTCACAGCTTGAGTGTGTGCCTTGGACAAAGCATGTTTCCTGACCTTATTTTTCAAGACTGACAGACTTGTTTCTCTACTTGCCTGAGAAGATTCAAAGTTCATCCATTCTCTTGAAAGTGATACACCTTGCTCCTTGTTGATCGCAATGGAGTTCACTCTGCTACAGACCAGACATCCTGTGAAGCATAAACAAACAATGTAACTACACAGCTGTATGTGTGCATGGTCCATTTCTCCAAAATACATACAAGTACACACACACAGACACACAATATTAATGTGTCTCCACTGTTTCAGAAGCTACCCAAACTAACAATATACCTAAACTTACCCAGTTTTTGTTTTTGGATCCCAACCAAGGGTTCTTGGATTTAAAATCCTCTTTTTGTTTGACAGTCCACGGGTCAGGCCAGTCATTATTGATGTCTAAAAGAAGAACAAAAGTGATTGAATTATTGGATATAAAAAGGCATGTACATTTAGCTTAAAGTATAGATAATCTAGCTTTTTCATGTTGTTTTAGAAAGTTTCACATAAATCTGCTAAAATCAAGGATAAACAATGCTAGCCTAACCAATGATATGTGCTTTGAGCTTAAGTTGCCATGAGTATCTGGCCGTTTTCAGAAATGAAATCGGTGATTGGACGGCGAAGATATTAAGGCGGGAACCATGAATTTTATTTCCCATATTTGAATGGATGACAGGAAAGGGATTTATGTTAGCCAACGTTAGCTAGTCACTACAGTAGTGAAGAACAGTAACTGATCTTCAGATTGTGTAGTAGGCCTACCTAGCAGCTAGCTAGCTGTGCTCTTGAAAAGCCTTCCGGCTATCTCTGGTGTACGGGTATGGATTTTGTGTACAAGATAAATGTAAATGTCGGGAAATGAAAGTTGGGGCAGACGCTTAGCATATTTTAAGGGACAAAATAAAGTTGAAAGTAATAAATATGGATCGCAGCCAATAATTTTGTATTTTCCAAATATCTATTCCAAATGTCTTTCTGTCTCATTGAGGTGTGCTGTGTTCATTGCCATGACTGTGTTTGCTATCATAGCTAACTAGCACCACTAGAATCAGAAAATACTAAATTAAAAAAGTCTAAATTAATAAAAAAACACTATAAACAGAAAACAATGGTATTATACTATTATTATGTTAGTATATATGACTACATAGCAACTGCGTGCTACAAAAATCTTATAATATAGAAGTGAAACCCACCATTTTTGACGTCTTCATCTCTTTCCCTGTCGGCATCCTCTTCAACGGGGAAGGGGAACGGAGCGAGTGCGGGCACTGGGCTGATGTTAACGAAGCTAGCGTTAACTGTTAACAGCTCCGGTGTAGCCTCAATATCAGTAGCTGAGCAGGTAACGTTAGTTTCGCGAGGACGTTTGTAATTGTGAAATGAAATAGTAATTTGAATGGCTCGCTTCATTTTACATGTTCATACATTTTTTGTAAAAGCAAAGAATTCAAAGTAAATTAAAACAGTTTTTCTCCCTTATTAGGACCCGCCCTACTCTGCCTCTGATTGGCTCATCATCAGTTCTCACGCGAAAAACCTAACCAATCTAACCAGGGAAGGCATCGAATACGAGCCATTGGCTGTTTATCAATCCGAAGAACGCTGAGAACGCAAGAACATTCTTTTGAAGAACGTTCTGGCAAGCCTCCTTGCGAGAATGGTCTTGCAAGGACGCAAGGACGGAGAATGAATAGAGATGGTTAGGGTTTTCCTAGACTGGCAGCATTATGATAACACTGACTAACTACAAAAACTAGATAACAAAGCTAAAAAATGGTCAGTCTACCTGTAATTTTACGTTTTCTGTATCTCTTGCTAACTTACATTACCTGTTAACTAGTGTCTGCACTGCACTGAGATGCTACTAGCTAGGTTATCGACAAGTCGGAGCAAATTTACAAATTAGCCGTTTCATCAATAAAATAAGAACATTTTCAGCGACTGAACTGCCTATTTCTTGTCACATTTTAATTCAGATGCTGATTTACACGTACCGTTTAGCTGAAATATGAAAAAAAAAAAAATACAGTTGTGAGGTTTGTCCGCCTCGCTTGACATCTTGCGATGACTTCTGGGAAATCAGAAGCGTTCTCACTGGTCAAGTCACCATCCGATGCATCCTCGATAAAAGGGGCGGATCAGGAACATTTCCGGGTATTTTTGGCGTTCTTGGTGACTTGTGTTCTTTGGATTGGAACCGTAATTGGGCAATAAAAGATTACGTCAAATGAGTTCGCAAGACCACAAGAACGGAAAAAAACGTGGATTGATAAACAGCCACTGACATTGAGCCACTACTACATAATGCGCACCAGCTGTGATTGAGAAGTGGGTATAGGCAATGCTGACTGAAAAGTAAGTGGGTATATGCTGTATACCTGTGTATACCCTGGACTACACCACTGGTAAACCCATGTCATTGATGCGCAGAAGTATGAGACTGGGTTGGCGGAGCGGACGCCATGCTGACTGCCGAGTCTTCTGCCTATTTGCTAGGCTGTCACTCACAATTCCCGCCTCTGAGTTGAAGCCACGCCTCCTACGCAAAATTGGGGCCAAATGTTAAAAACAACTTTAAAAAAAATATGAAACTGAAGAAAAAAAACTGGGAAAAAAACAAACAAACAATGAAACAAAAAAGTAACATTTGAAGCCGTAAAAAAAAAGTTTCGAATCTGAAAACATGAAATGTGAAACTATGTGAAAATATGAAAGTGAAAAATTAACATAAATAACTTATTCAAAATTATTAAAAAATGTATTCGAAATTTTATTCAACCTGAAAAAATTGGTACACTTATTTTTTCTTTGAATACGTGGTTTTATTTTTCTAGTTTTCAACCAAAACGTACATTTTCAATGTCAAACTTTAGTTTTTCGACTAAAGATTTTTTTTTCGAAATAACAAAACATTTGGCCCTGATTTAGCTCCATAGCAGTCCTCCTGCTGTGGATCTTGTCTTCGACTGGATGAAGATTCAGCAGCCTTGAAGGATCCATTCAATTTCGGGATTTGTTTCAGGATATCTTGGTCACGTTGTTCTTTTAACCTTTGTATTTTGTGTTTTTGTGCTCCACTTTAATACTTTCTTTCGGTCAGTCTGCCACTATGCCATCTAGCAATAGCAGTGAGTAAGCAGTAGCTGATTGGACAGATGTGACCCAAATCACATCTACCCAATCACTTGCTAATTAAAATAGAAAAAGTTTCTTATGGGTCAATTAGGGTCTTTATTTTGTTCCCGCTGAAGTACATTTAAAATATTAAAAAACAATCCGGCCAATCCGGGGCCCCCTGCACACGTGGGGCCCCTAGGCTGCAGCCTGGGCAAACCTGTGCATTAATCCACGCCTGGCTACTAGACTACACAAACACTGTTTTTGATGTGATTTAACATAATATTTTGATCGAACGAGTTGCAATAAAGTACTCAAGGAAAGTTAGGACTGCGTTCATAACGTGATATAACATTTTAGTTGACATTGTCTAGAGCCCCTTAGATGTCATGTATGCTACGTGCCCCTGAGCAAGTGCCCAGTTGCCATAATGGTTAATCTGGCATTGACGACATCAAATTAATTCTCGAAGTTGAAAAGCACAGGGAGTTGTATGACCCCCAGCAACAATTTTACAAGGACAACGTAGAGAAGGATCAATGCTGGGATATAGCCAATGCTATGTTTATGTACCATGTCAGTGAAAAAGGAAAGCTCAGAGTAGCTGAAAGCAGGGTTGCCAGGTCTGTGTGACAAAACCAGCCCAATGGCCAATCAAATCCAGCCCAAAACCAGCCCAATATCTGAACTCAAAATATGCCCCTGCCAAACCATATACACTGCTTTTAAAGTCCAACAGCATTGCTATCATTTCCAAATGTATTGTAATATCTACAAAGTAACACCAAATGTTTAGTATGCCAGCATTAAAAGCAGTTTTCAGGAGGTTTTCTCAGGAGACTGAGAGCATTAGGCACGTGTGCACACATACAGTGCGTGTGTGTATGTGGGCATGCCCAATGTCCATGTGTGTATGTGCTGATCTGGAGTCAGTTTGGTAGGATTTGGGCATAAATAGCTCTCTCGTGGAAGTCGCTTTGGATAAAAGCGTCTGCTAAATGCATAAATGTAAATGTAAATAAATGATTTCATTTAAAATATAGATTTTTATTTAAAGATGTTCATGTAATTTGCATGCAAAATAGGTCTACCCGAACCAGCGGACAAAAAATTCAACCCACGGCAACACTTCAAAAGTATCCCAATTTCGCAGGAAAACCGCGGACCTGGCAACACTGGCTGAAAGGCTTGGTGACCGGCGCGGAGAAATGCACGTCTCGTGTGAACACTTTTTGCTCAGTCGTAGATGATCGCAGCCAGTCTGTCCCAGCCCTCACACCTCCGCATCGACCATTTTCAGGTGATATTGTAAGCTACACCTCGTCGGGCATTATCTGAGAATTGCATCAGTCTCAACATTTACTAGTGTAGAAGGACAATAATTAACCGTTATGTTTATCACCTGTTTACTCCCCTTATAATTCTAATTAAGTAACTCTCCTAAGTTTATTATTAAATTAATAGCCTACTATACAAATAATTATGTAATTGCAATCATTGAACACAAGACACCAACACTCCCTGACCAGGATCTCTAGGCATTACCACCTTGTTAAGTGGACCAGGATTTGAACAGTCTCGATAAAAGTTCTGTAGGTAAAAGTTAGTTTAGGTAACAAGGTTAACAGGCTTTTTTTTGCTGTTGAAATATTTACCCATAATCAATGACATGTTGACACTATCCAAAATGTTCTTCGAACCCACTTTGCCATTTAAGCAAGTCATACTGATGTGTAATAGCCATCATACATTGCCATTTGTTCATTTGTCTTCTTTGTTTTTTTCCTTTTGTTTTATTTTGGCAAGATCATGAGGTCTAGGTAAGAATATAATTGCTGGTAAAAAGGGTATTGGTATTTATCAGAAAGCGGTATCCAAACAGGTTACTGTATTCAAGTACGGTCAGATTGAGATGTGCCAGCTGACCTACTTTAGTGAGCAAAACCTCAAGGGTCTGATTTTCAGTTTTAATATGGTCCGTTTGAATCTCTTCCCCCTCCTCATCCAGTAGACTGGATGCATCATTAGTTTCCTGTTGTTCAGGCCCTAAACCATGGGTCACGGTTATAATTACATTGATTTGTATCAAATATGCACATGTAGCAACAATAAAAGCATTTTGAGTTTGTGAAAAGCAGTACTTTTTCCCATCATTATTATCAGTCATTAAACTAACCCTGACAGCTGTTCTTCCTCTCTTCACCCTCTCCTTCACTCCCACCTCTCTCCACAGTCCCTGTTAACAACATACTGATGTGTCTTAGACAGAAGTCACAACACAAATTCCTGTAATAATAATGAAGTGTGTCTAGTTCAATCAAAATGTCCCTGTTTGCCAGCCTCCCTGTGACACACACCTTAAGGCAGAAACATCAGAGACTGTGGAAGAAAGGCCAAACGAGGAGTTTGAAACCAGAGGAAAAATGTCAAAAAAGTCTGTCACTAATTAGGTTCTTTTCGCTTACCCCAGATTTTAATTATGATTGTGCGCTTCAAGTTTTGCAGATGAAATAAGTGGCTTCCCTTCTCCCTTCTTCTTCTAAAAAGAGGGGGTTAACTGAAGTCTCTAGCTAACTAGCATAGCATCTCTAAAAAAACTGTAAACTTGGCTAAACCAATTCAGACATAAAAGTTTTATCTTCCATATGCAAGGTGTTCTCTATTTTGATTAGAAGCACATTATCTGGCATATTTTCAGATATCGTCTCACAAATATGTGATTAGATTTTGACTGGGAAAACGAATGTAGTTTGACTCCTGCGAAGATGCATCATCCACTAATAATTGGATGTTACAGTTTTTTTCAATCGCTAAGAAGCGCTTACCCATACTTCGGATACTTTTTCTAAACTCTTAACACAGACTGACACCTACAAAACACAATTGGCCAAATGGATAATTTTCTTCTCAAAAACACATTTTGTTAAATATATACTAACTCTCCATTTCAAGACAGAACACATGTTTCTCTGCACACACTGACTTTACCAAAACACTGGAAATCTGACTCAAAATGAAAATATTCTGTCAAAGAATAACACTTGTTTTCACTTCACAAGGTACATGCAGTCAATCAAAGTACACCAGGTTTCAAAATACTGGCTATTGTTGACATTATAAAAACGGCATAGACTTATGTTTCAGGTATTTGCATTGAAAACATGCAATCCACCTTTTACACTAAATTTCTTGGTTGGGAACTGTATGTCCACATATATAATAATGTTCACATTCAAACACATTTCAGTTAAAAGCAAATCTGTTCTTTTTTTTCTTACAGTTTACTACGTAAAGGAAGTACAGTAGAAACACAGTATACAGTAATAGAACAGAAAAAGTTTTACAGTAATGCTTACAGTGAACAAAATATTGGTTTGTTGAAAGATGCGTATAATGGAGGCAACCATTGACCGCCTCAACTTGGGTTGCACTCTTTCACCAGCCTCTCTTACAGTAATGAAAGACCGTGGTTGATTACATGGTCAATGATAGTGGTACGAAGTTCATCACTGACTACTGTTCTTGCAGCCCTTGGAATGCCACCACCATGCATTCTTACACCTCTACCTTGCCCTCTAATTGGGCCTGGTCTTATCCCCAGCCCTGCTCCTCTCACTGTACCTGCACCTCTCCCTCCATCTCTCACTGGGCCTGCTCGAATCTCCCTGGGCCCCTTGCTCTTCCTCGTCCAAACATTACAGTGTTTGTATTTGTCTGTTTCTGTTTCCTAAATCCAACAACATCTCTCCTCAAAGTCCTTCTTTTATAGTAATTGAAGGAAATAACCCCTGCCTCTGAGTCTAAGCTACACTGGAATCAGCTGTGGTTGGCCCACTTTACACAACATAAATCAGCTGTGTGTCCATTTTTCAATTGCCTTTTTTTTGTTTGTTGCTGAGATATGTTATTTTTGAACTAATATCATTGCAGAAGCAGATGTTTTTATACTGTATCTAAGGTTTGGATAATTGTTTTTGCTATTGTGGGATGTTGTGTGTTAACATTTGTAAATACTACACAAACAATCCATCATTTTGTTGGGAGGTATAGCTTGTCTGTTAAGAAAATGTAAGCGTTGTGGAAATGTCTTCACTGACAGCATATTGTGTGAAAACGACATGAAATATGTGAATTGTATGGCCAAAAAAGACTGATGCTGTGCTAATTGTGTTAAGAGTTTAGAAAAAGTATCCGAAGTATGGGTAAGCGCTTCTTAGCGATTGAAAAAAACTGTAATGTAACAGGAATGACTTAACATATTCCCAGAGGACTAGATTTACCGTTAATTGATTACTGAGGTCTATGAAAAGATGCACATTAAATCATAACCAATGAGATGCCCTATAAGGTTGCAGCAATTTAAAGAACAAGTCTCTTGAGCCTTTTAAAGCTTCCCGCAACTGAAATGCACTCTGAATTAATAAGTAAGATAGAAATGTTCTCAACTCATGTTACCTTACTTAACATTAACATTATTTATTCAAAAACTCAGCTTCCACACTTTGTTTTACCCATCTTGTCTCTTGACACACTCCTCTAGTTAATCTCACATCCTCTTCATCTGAATTACAAAATCACAATCAAAAGGTAAATGCTTGTTTCAGTCGCATATCAAATAAGGCAAGACACTTATTTTAATCATGTAAAAATGATATACACTTTAAACAAAACGTGCATGTATTACCCATCTCAGGATAAACAATCAGCAATTACAGCTGTCACAGTCCTGACTGGACACATTGCATCACCATATGGTCCCCATATTGCATCATGTTAACATTAAGAGTGACATACAACTTGTGCAGCTCGCTGCCTCTGTACAGTAACAATTTAAATGTCTGTTAAGACCTATGCTTCGCTACCACTAGCAGCTTCCAGATGGCCCAACTGCCTGTGCTTCCTGTTTGCGCAGGTCTTAATGAGATTGAAGTGATCACCAAGTTATCAGACAGGCTTAGGTGGATGATGACCTGCTAGTGTGCTAGCTGTTAGTCACCTTGTGGCTTTAGCTACCTTGTTAGCTAGTATTATAGCAGGGCAATTTAGCTTCATGGGGTCATGAGCAGTCTGGCCTTAGAGTGTCTGCTTAATTTTTGGATAAGGATTGTTCTGTTTTGGATGGTGAGGTATCTTATTTTAGGACGTGAATACCCAGGTTTGCGGAAACTGCAACGAAAAGTAATTTGGGATGTTTGATACCTGTATGTGTATTTAATCATATTGAATTAATTAATTTCACATGGGGATCACATGTTTTGTTTGTTTATGGATGTTCTAATGTTTGTTTTTGTTTAATGTACATGAAGGCAGTGCTCAGAGAGCATGAGACATTTCAAGGACAGTGCCTTTCTGTCTGACAGTCATTTAAAGAAAAAATGATAGAAACATTTGAACATGTTTGTAAATTTACCCAAAGCAACGTTTGATAGTATAAATTTAATTTAAACAGAACAATCCATTCAGAATTCACACAGAAAATAACATTTTGAGACACTGAACCACATTTTATAAACGTTGTCTTATTCAGGACCAAGATAAATAAATGTTTGCCACTATACAGTTTATTGGATTTAGAATTTGTCTTTATTCAAGCTTGTGATTGTCAATGAGTAGCCCTATTTTCCCCTCACAAACAGGTCCACACACTCACATACACATGCACTTTGTCTCTGTTTCACACACAAACTCTTTCTCACTTTCACTCACTCACTCACTCACTCACTCAACCACTCAACTCAACTAACTCTCTCTGTCACACACACACGGCCAGGAGTTGTAGTGAGTGTCAGGCCTTGATAGCTCTTCCAAAATCACAAGAGTTCAATCTGTAATGTGAGCTGCCTGTTGGAATAACTAAGTTATCCCAAAAGCTTTGTTGCGGAGTGATATTTGGAGCCATACAAATACAAAGCCCAATACACACTTTGCTCAAACTATTCATTAAATGATGAATATCTAAATCATAATTTCAAAGTCACTTTCAGTTTCTGAAAGATTAATGTTTTGTTAAAACTTTTTGTATTTAGGAATGTGATATTTTTTGTTATGTCTACCTATTGAGACATACCAGTAATTTGTATTTGTGTTAAACATGATATAACAACAGCATCAGTTCATTTCTCGAACTCATGAACTGGGAATTCGAAGACATGAGCTATAATTCTGCCCACAAACGAATCAATTAGAAATACAGTACAGTCGAAGTTGAGTCATCAAACTAACTAATATTACAGTTCATGACAAAATAAAAGTTGATCATAAGTTACTTGTTTGTTTGCTTGTGAATTAGGCTTTAAATCTGTTGACCTGACGCCACACCAGACTACCACACAGTGCCCTCCATAGGCTTTATGAGGCACTGACGCAAAATAGCGCATTCCATGGACTGCCCGCTCCCGTTCACATCGAGGCTCTAGTGCCTCGAACCCAGGGGCTGCATTCCTCTCTGTTCACACGAAGGGAGCCGCGAAAGCGAGCAGTAATACTCCGTGAGAAGAATGGAAATGTCCCTAAGTTCTGGAATTTAACAATGGCAAGGATATCTGATCCAAGGATCACTTGAATTTGTAAGTTCTACGACGATTTTGTACGGTTTTCAAATAGGACGGGCGATGCGTTTTTGTCACTAATGTGGGTGATTTCACTCCATGTTGCGAGTTTAGCGTTGTTTTTCTTTGACTACACTAGGTAGAAGCTTGCTTGGTTCCTTTGGTGTCTGCTTCTCCACGACTTTATTGAGTCTTACGGTTTCCAAACCGAGCTAATAAAATGTTTACATTTGTCGTTTGTGAATATAAATGGCAACCTGCGTATGCCGGTGTGAATGAGTGAACACAAGTATTTGTAGTTGGCAATGTTTCAGAGCCGGAGACTGCTTGGTCTCAGTTAAAACTGAGGGTGTTGAATCTTACATTGTGTACAAAAGGATAACGATCATTTCTCAGAAACTGTCCACAGCAAGTGAACATAAAACCAGGATCCACCTTTACGCAAAATTTAAACCAGAGGTTATTGTTTGCTTTTTGTTTGCCTTTTTCTCTCTTACTAAATACTTTAAAGGACTTTAATCATAATCGCATGGAATTGCAGAAGGCTGGTTGATTCATTAGAACGAGTTCTTGTGGCTGTTGCATTGCCTCGGAGAAGGAATGCCACCATACATAATTAGGCTATAGGTATTCTCTGACAGACAGTCACAGGGGAATTTGTCTGTGGTGGAGTGGAGTAGTTTTTTGGGCTCATGCATGTATTTAGACTGAAATTCGTAGGACGCTTCCTTGGAGTTTTCCGTAGCGATAATTAAAGTCGTTAAATTACTCAGCTAGGTTTCTAAATGGACAGAATTGAGTGATGCATTTCTCAAGGGATGTGTTCTGCGTTGAAAAAAAAAATCGATTCCTCGATTAGCGTTTAAAATAATTAGAAATTGTGGTAGTAGTGTGAAAAGGGCGTTAATCTGCTAACGACAGAGAGGCAATTTGTATGCTTTGTTATTCGACAGCGATTGAATTCCCCATTGAGAAGCAATAGAATGATGAGGGTTGTCAGTGGGTGTGCTGGTGTAGGTTACGCAGTGGATGTCATCTAGTGAAAATTGTCTTATTGCTGGATTTTATTTCCTAACTATTAGAACAAATCTGATTAGCATGACAAGCGAATGTGTTAAGGCATCAGAACCATGTCTGTGAAGTCGTGTATATTTTACGATTTTTTGTGACATTTTAGTCTAGCCTAAATATAATGGGAATTATTTAACATTTCATGAGTTACGAATAAACTATTCCCCGTTTACGCTAACCAACATCTAATTACGACGGAAGTGCATTTCATGTTTAGGCTAATATGTTAAAGGAAGAGGAGTAACAAGTTGAACGTGACTGATTCTAGGTTGATTTAGGTGCAGTTCAATGAGCATCTCGGAACCCGTCTCACATTGATTAAAAAAGGGCTTTTCAAATATAACTTGATTTGAATTCGTAATATCTCATCCGATTTCAATTAGGGCAGCACGTCTGGTCCCAAGCCATTCAATGTACCTAATATCTGAAAATCAAATGGCGTAGGCATAAACGACATTGAGTTATAGGAGACCTGTTTCAAGACTGTAGTTTATTTAATCTCCACGCAATGTATTAATGCACAACTGACTATCAATGTTGCCAATGTGGAATGACTTGTGGATCTCCTTGCATGAGCTGGGACCACCATAATTCGTTTTGGTGAGATTGTATGTATTTTTTAATCGTCTACCACTTTTGCAAAACGTATTTTTCACAATTATTACACAAATACATGAGCAGAATTTGATCCTTAACAGCAGTGCTGAATGGCAAATTAATCTGTAAATGTTGCAAGTTGAAGCTATGAAAGTAGGTGTGCTATACCACATGGGCTAGTTATAGGGTTATTCTACTTGCACTGTAGAACAATGCAACTTCTGTGTCTGTGTACAGTTGTCTCTGCATACCTTTCATTCTGTATAGTTGAGTGATTTCTTCCCTTCATTGTACAATATGCATGTAGTGTATTCATTGTATGTTGGTCCCTTATGTGACTGGACTTGGCACTAAACAGCTCCTTTTACAAACTTGACTGGCAGGCATTTTAAACTAGTGTGACAACCCTATCCTAGAAGCATTTCCTACTTTGTCTTAGTCCTCCATAACTGTGACACTCACATACTCCCCTTCCATCACTTCCATCTTTCACTTCCTCCCTCCCTCCCTCTGCAGTCCAGTTCTTCATCATCACAACCCTCCAGCGTTCTGAAATACACCAGGCACCCCGTCCTAACCCCTATCAAACGTCTCCTAATTGTGGGTTTTGCCTCATTAACGCAAATCCTTTAGTGTTCTGGTGAAATCAACGGTAACCGTGACACTTACTGCCCCTTGCCTGCTTGCCAGCCCCACGTACAGTCTTGGTTCTCTCTCCTCAGAGAGTAGGAAGTATTTAGCTTCAGTGTAAGGAGATACCTCCTCTAGCCAATATGAGGTTATGTCAGTGTCTTTGGAGAAAGCAGGGGGACTCCATGCGACCAGTTTAATTTCGCCCTCCTTTTGAAATGATTGAGGGGCTTCCTCGATAGACTGCAGTAATGGAGGATCTGCTTTCATATCATGCCCGGTGGAGATGGACATGTTTTTATTACATGAGTTTTCATTTGTGTCAGTCACGTTAAGGAGGTTAGGGGGAGCGACTTGTCGTATTCATTTTTCTTTTCTGCCTTTTTTCCCTCCCTGCTGCTACATGGCTCATTTTCCAGCTTCAACAGTCTTTTTTTGTTCTTGCTGTCATTCATCAACACCCACCAGGTTTTCTTAGGTTCTGCGTTTGCCATCTTTCTCGCCTTCGATCCACTCCTAGTGATCTCTTTCTGCCATTACTCCGTCATACCTTGGCTCTCCCCGTTTCTCTATTCCTCCTGTCTTACCTACCATCCTGCTCTCACTCTTGCTTCCTTCTCTTACACTCACCCCTTTCAGCAATGCCCCTTCCGTCTTGAACGTTATGATTCTCTCTGTAAGGGTCCCTGCTGGCCCTGAGGCTAGGAACTATTCAGTGCAGCGGCGATATTAAAAAGCACTAAAGAGAGCACCACCAGCTAAAGCAAAGCACCATCTCAATTGAGCAGAGGCCCCACTCACGCCGCAGTCGCTCACTCCTCGCCAACCAATGTTAGGGGGAAAAGACCTCACTACAAGGCAAAGCTTGTGCTAACACACTACCAATACCTCCAAGGCATATTTGAATGACTGGTGTCTGTATTGGAATTACCTGCTTTACACACAGAACTGGCTGAGAGGATGGAGTGTGGGAGTGTCAGGGTAGGCAACTGCAAAGTACTTTAGTGTTTGACACTAGGATGAGGCCTATGTTGCACAAGTCTGCTGAAAGTGTAAGTCAATACAGGTATAAACCAGCATTTTAATTAGAATTATATTACATGGGCTCAAAAGTGGTAATGCTACCTGTTTACGCTCTAACAAGCTTAGGCCAGCACTTCATAATACTTACTGATAATGAGCAATTCTTGTAGCCGTTTTTGGACATCCATGGCTGTAATGATGTTATGCACGTGACTGCAATAATTCCTATTTATCAATCGTGTGTGTGTGCGCGGTGGGGGGGGGGGGAAGGGGGGGGGGGCTGTGATACGACTGATATGTATGATACCAGAAACATTTTAAAACATGCACCAAGATGTGTCTCTCACGCCAAACCAAGGAATAAATACTTCTACTACTGCAGAGAAGAGCCGTTATCTCGAGAATCCAGTCCCAAGATTTTCTGCACCACACTCATCCAAGCAAATGGTCTGTTATGTATAATTAATTCCCCCTCCTTTTCTCCAGTTTATTTTTATCGCCCACTTTTAACCATTCTTCAAAGGACCCTCCCCCGCTTCCTTCAGTGTGTGTCGAAGTGACAGCTGCCTGGATATGTGCTGTTTTGAAGCAGTCACTGAAAAGGGCACAAGCATTAAGACGACTCAAAATGGAAAAACCTTTTGCCGTCCTGACAACATTAAAACACTGGATCATACGGTCTTCCACTAATCTGCCAGCAAATTGAAATAAACTGCAGGTATGTTTTATAACTGGCACAGTTTGGAGCGCTATTTAAATGGTTTGCTTTTGTTTAAAGGGTTGTTGATTTGGCTAGTTTTGTTGAAATGTAAACTAGCTGGGAGAGACTGTCTGAATAGTGTAAACAAATACTCCCAGGTCCTATATTGCACTCCTCCTGAAAGGACTGACAAAGAGTATTGCATTGGTATGTACATACACTTCAGTGTATGTCAATATGATTATTGATACTTTTCCCACTGCTGAGGAATGGCCGCGCCCCAAAATATGGAGCCGATGGTCTCAGTGGATCTGCTCAGACCCGATTCCTGGAGGAATTTTCGGCCTTTGAACTGGTTATACAGTTAATCTGATCTCCACTTATCAAAATGCTGTATGCCTTGTAAAATAACAAGTCAAGTTGGAGACAAAGCATTGATAAAACTATGTTTTTATTTTTTGTGGCATTTGTGGCAACTGTCTCAGCACATCTACCTAATGTCTGTGCTTTAGGTCAAATAGAAGTTAGATTCAGTAAATTCAGCCTAGGGATCCACCACATTTGTTGACTCCTGACTAGTTCAGGGGCCAAATGTACAAATGCATGTATACATGAAAGTGGGCACAGAAACGTGTATGGGTGTTTCTACACAAAGTTTCAGATTTATGAAAAAACTTGAGAATCTGTGTACGTTCTGCGCACTTTAGAACCCATGCGTACGCCATGTTTTGAGATGTGATACAGTGGTGATTGAAAGGCAGAGAGAAAGCGCATGCATAACAAATGATTTTAATATATCTACAATGGGAGTAAATTGTATAGGTTATCTTTTTTGTTGTTGCCAATTTTCTCGCTTTAGCCCATTTAGCCAGAACCAAATTGTGTGAATTTGGGCCACAAATGAGTTACGCCAATGAGGTCACATACACAGATACACATACATACACGTACACACATACACACACACACAGATACACATGCCCACACACACACACAAGTCCAACAAAGGTTGGCAAAGCATCACGTTCTTCACATCTCGTACAGTACCAGTCAAAAAATGTGGACACATTTTCCCATTCCATGTGTCCAAACTTTTGACTGGAACTGTATTTGTCATGTACTATCGGTGCATAGTGCTTTAGCGCTTTTGGAGGACATCGCCACTGGGAGATTAAGGGCAGCGGGAGGGATTGTGCTGAATTATTGGCCCACAATGATGACTGGTTGATAAATTGTTATAAACACCTGAGAGCCATTCTTTTTGATCTCTGTACTGAGTGAGCTGGGCCCTGTGTTGGAATGCCTACAAAAGTCAAGCACATCGACTGTAAAAGTTCTCTGCAACTGGGACTTTTTAGTGGGAGCTGTCGGGAATAAGTAAATCCACCCTAAATCGTGTGATGCCCAAAGTGTGGGAAGACATGATCCGCCTGTCCCCAAGGTACAATATATTCCCTTATACTTTGCAAATGTAATCAGTGCTAACGACTGCACACGTTACAATCAGGGCACAATGGGTTGATAAATTATTTTTTTGTAAACTGAAAAAATTTGACTCCATCAGCATTCAAAAGGCCATCCAACAAAATGCTCTTCCTATTTTGCAAATTAAGATCTCCATTTCACATTCAGTAAAGTTAATCTTTTTGACAGTTTTAATGCCTTAGCCATTTTTCTTTAAGAATCATTTATTGTTCACAATGGGTTAATTGAGAAGTTTATTGAGAAACCTGACAAAATATGGGCGATTCAACAACATATATAAGGTAAAATATGGGAGTTGATGGGGTGTGGACAACAAGCTTGTTTACGTGCGCACAAACACAAGTGGAATTTATAAAGACAAACGTGTGATAGGCCTATCTGTCGCATAGGCAGTGTCCGTATGCATACTTTTACGGAGGAGTTTACACAGAGTTTGACACATTTGGTCCCAGGTGTTTTTAGCTTGAAAGATAAGATCATACAAAAATATTCCCATAGCAAATTTAGTGCTAACTTGTAACTTGCCAGCAGAGACAGATTGACATCAATTAATTAATTTGCTGAATGTTGTACATTTAGCCAAATATGATACTAACCATGCTTAAAATATACTTTAATTTATGATCGACAGCTACAGTAGTTTGCAACTAATTTGCAAGTGTAATCTAACTTCAATGTAAGCAAGACAAGTTTGTTGATAACGGCCTAGTGTGACACCAGTGTACGGTTGAAAATATGTATGTGGGTGTCTCATAATTGCACACTGCTTTGTCTGTGTGTACAGTCCACATAAGAAACCCACTGCCATTTTATATCTGTGTGAGAGTGGTCTCAAGTTCACTCTCACAGTCCGACATCCTTGACATTCCTTGTGATCTGAATCCCCAGCATCAGATTCCGTTATGAGATAAGGGTTAGGCTGTTCAGACCAGATACGTTAAGAAGCTAACCCTGACTCGACCTTAGACATGACACAAGCCCGTGCCATGGCCCCAACCCGACACAAGCAGCCTCAGCAGATGAAGTTTCCTCTTTGGCATGCTAACGTGCCTGTCAGCAATTCTACACATCACCTCCCCAGACTGTTTCAGCCCTCCCCAAACTCCCTTTCCCCAGCATTCCATCCAACCCGAATGGCCTCCTTATTTTTTTTCTTCCTTCATCTGTGGAGACCGTTCAATGGAAGTTCGTCCTGGCATTGATCAGCAAGTCATCTCTCGTTGTTTCCTTGTAAGACAAATCCCTTCACCTTCTTCCATTTCCTCTTCCACTCTAGTCTGTCAAATTCCTCTTGTGCTAATTCCAAAGCTATTTTGAGTATTTTGGAATCGGGAAGGCAGGCAAAGCCTACAGAAATTAAGTTAGAGATTTCGAAAACACTCCATTAGTTTACGGGGTATAGATGTGTGTGCTTAGCCTGGTCCTAACCAGACCCTCGCACATTTCATTTGTACAGAGGGTCTGGGATCGCTCTATTGACAAACGTTAACTTCCTTGAAGGCGGATCCTCTGTTAAAGTTTAAAACTATTGGATCTGCCCAGATCCACTCAGATTTGCCATAACCAATCGCAAGTGTTCGCCTTAGCCATCTCCTTCACCACTACTGTAACGGAGCTAGCTGCCGTAGCTGTAAAATCAAACTTTTCCCGAACCCCGTGGGGAGGAGGGCCACAACATCATGGCCACCAACAAACTCAGCAAGGAATGTTCTTGCTCCGGCTTTAACCTAGGGATATTCGGCAGCGTTGCCACAACCGCAGAATAGTTTTGCTCGCATCTTTCTCCGCCGCCATTACTGAACTACTCAAACTAGTGCACGACATCAACGTCATCGTTCTCAGCCACTCCCTCTGTTCGCTGATTGGACCTACAAAAAATGTGTTTCTGGAAACCGACTTCAGAGCCAAGCTCCCAGACCTAGTACAGAAGCAAAATCCAAATTGAGTGGAAGTACGTAGGAGGACAGAGCCAGGCTAGTGTGTGCTGCTTAAGTATGCTAACGTAGGGTGACCAGACGTCCTCTTTTACCCGGACATGTCCTCTTCTCGAAACCTAAAAAATGCGTCCGGGATTTTGCCTCGTTGGATATTCGTGTTTCTCTGGGTCTTTCACCAACTATTACGCCCTTACAAGTTCAGGAAAGGGTATCTCCCTTACGTTCCACCTTCTTGCGCGAACTCTGACTGTAGAGTGACTGTAGAGAGAACTGTCATTTTGATCAGATAGTGCAACATGCAATACACGACCAGCACCGCCCCCCCCCCCCCCCCCCCCCCCCCCCCCCCCAGCAAATGTGGAGAAGGTCATATTTTCATTTCTTTACAAAAACAGTTCATATGCATAGCCAACATCTTGCCAATGTTTTGTTTGAAGTCTATTTTGGTTTAAGTTATGGGGCACTACTTATATTCTCTCTCATTATGTTCCCATCCTTAAAACAATTAAAATGTTTGCACTACACAGAGAATGTCGGTGTCAAAATGTTCGTCTTGGTGCCGATTGCGTATCTTGTATTCGCTCAAATGTTCCGTTTGGCATAATTTAAGTTTTTGTGGAGAAATGTGAAGCTACCGGTAAATAGCTATCCACAGTTACAAATGTCACAACGTCACAAACCCACGTGCGATTACCCATAGTAGAACATTAGTTTAGCTGCTTGTTAACGCCTGGGAGATAGCTAGCTAACTAAAACTGCAAGACAGCTGCAGAAACGCCACAGGCAAAGGCCAGGGTGATAGGCCTCACATAGCCTATCACCATTCCCCTTGCATTAAGGGAAATAAGAGAACCCTGTTTCATTGTACACTTCACATTCACATTGTACAAGTGTAAATGAGCAGCAACGAATGTATGCTTTTTAATCTATGCAATCTTCATAAATAATAAGTATGCATACTTATTTAATTATATTACTTGCATACAGAAGTATCAGTTGTAAAATGTAAGCAAAAAAAACTGACCCATCTGCAACCAACGCAAGCACACCTCAAAATGTCCCCAGAAATTGTACCCCCTCTAGTTGCAGATATACTCTAAATGGATAACAGCAGAGTAGTGGTTGTTAATGGTGCTCAGCTGAGTCTGTCAACTGCGTCAGGCAAGTTTGGCTTGTTAATGAGAGGGACTGTGCGAGGAGAAGGCACACTGAGTGTGTGTTTTTGTTTGTTTGTTAAAGGCAGCGCAGAAACAATCGCTGTGTGTGCACATTCTGTTACAATGCAGACAATCACATGTGCATACATGAAGCAACCAGAGGTGTGTGTGCTCCTCTTCTTCATTTGTAATATCATGTTACACTCCTGACCGTGGGAAACATTAAACGGGATAGTTTACACAAGCTCACATGCATGTTTTATGTTGATTATTGTTAGTGATGGACTAGCTTGGTTCATCAATGCTTGCTGTCTCTTCTCTGCTTCTTTCTCTGCTCTGCATCTCACTGCAGTGCAGTACCTGATTAAGTCTTGGCCCCCCTTTTTTGTTGTTGTATCTACCAAGGGGAATTTAAATAATTCACCAGTCTGCAGTTGCAGCCTGTAAAAAAGGCGTAATACAACACCAGCCTGTAAAAAAAGCTTAATTCCCAGGGAAAGCCTGACTGGCGGTTAGCTGATATGTCAGGTGCTATGATGGAGTAGGGTGCAAATGGCTAATTTAGGACAGCAGGAAGGACTGAATGCTTGTTTGAGGGAGGAGCAGCGTCTGCCCTGCCTTACACACACATACACAGCACCAGTACGCTTATTTGTCGGATATGCAAAAGTGTTCATTTATTCATTTTGTTTACTGCATGTTTTTCCCCTGAGTGCTGGACACTCTTTAGAAAAGGATTGCAGATTGAGGCTTGTTTGGCCTTGGCTTCTTTCTAAGGTGTGTGTGGGTTTAGGGATCTAAAAAAGATCATACTGAGGTTAGCACTAGGGATGTCACGAGAACCGATACTTACGGTACCTTCCGATGCTAAAATAACAAAACACCTACGATGCCCATTTTTTTGATGCACCGTAAGTACCGTGAGCGCCGATGCCAGATGTTAGCATCGGTGCTGCGCCTTCAGGAGTGTTCCAGTCGACGTTTACATTAAGAAAAACAAGATAACAACTGCTGCTTTAGCGATCGCCCCGCTTCGACTTGTTGACAAGAAAGGCAAAAAAAGTAGTTTGCGTTTGAGGCAGATGACCGTGGCGTTATAATTAATCCGCAGAAGCCATTATGCAAAAAATGCTACCGCAGTCTTCAGACCAAGGGGGAATACTTCCAATTTAGCTAAGCACCTGAAAGATCGTCATCTGGATTTGTTTGTGGAGAATTCAAGGCAAGTTCTGATTCAGTTCCAGAAGAGGCGCAGCACCGATGCTAACATCTGGCATCATACAAAATAAATCAATGTTCGTTGAAGTCGCAATCAATCAAAAGAATGCTCTTTTTCTGTTTGTTTAATCTGTCAAACTAAAATACACGTTACATGATGTTTGAGATGGTGGGCACGTGTGTTACAATGGCTTATGTACATAGTTTAGGTTAGCTGTAGTTTTAACGTTAGCCCATAGCTTAGAAGATAAACTCATGTCATGTTCATCTTGTTAGCTGAATGGCTTAATTGCACTTTATTATGTTGTGCTATGCTCTATTGCACATGTTTTGTATGTCTTTGTAGGACATTTTGCTATTTTTCAAATATTTTAAAGAAGTTCATGGTTCAAGTAGCCTACATGGAATCTTAGACAATCCTCTTTTTTTTACCATGGTATCGAAATTGGCATCGAGAATCGTGTTATTTTAATGGTATTGGCACCGACTACTGAATTTTTGGTATCGTGACACCCCTAGTTAGCACTGTGTTCAACTAACAAGCTGAACCATTATGTACATATTGTTCACTGCTGGCAAAGCAGGCAAAATGTTGAAATGCATGCTACATGTGGTGATGAAGTCCAACAGGAATCCCTTTCGTTTTTTGGGGTTGAGTAGAGTACTTTGAGTCTCTCTGTAATGTCTAAGGGTTAAGTATTTAGTTGTGTTAAATATACTATTGCATAGCCTATAGGCTTGAGCAGAAGATAAAAGTGAATTATTTGTCAATAAATGTTCAGTACTTGAGATGGCAGCACTCCCCATCGGATTTGGTTCTGGTTGTTGATTAAAATCATGAAGGTTGGATGGGTGCGGGTCGATTGATAAAAATTGCAGAAAGGTGTTGCTGACTTATAGACCCACACATCACTAGTGTGTACGTTTAGTTTTTGAGAAGAATTATAAAGTCAGCCCCCCCCTCACTTAAAAACTGTTTTTGTGTGTTGGGGGGATTGAAGATTTGTCCACCTTCAGTCCATCATGTTTAGACTTTGTTTAGCTTTCTGAAAGTTAGGTTCGAGTGGATTTGTTTAAATTATTTTGAAACAGTTCCCAGCCTCTCACCTCAACCTAAACTCCTGGACAGTTTTGGGGCTAATCTTCATTGTTACGTCTCTGACTTAAAAATCTGATTCCTGGCACTGATAACTCCACTTGCCACAGAGGATTGGAACCTATGCTGGATAATGTGAGGTATCTTTTGAAAGGGTTAATAACAAGTCGCCTGCCATTTTGGTCTCCATTGGAGACTGGAATTTTTGCCATTGCATAGCAAGCCGACCATATGCACGGCTCTCCAAGCTTCCTCTAAAGCTACAGCCCTGTACTAATGCAAATTGATGCAAAAAAGTCATACTGTTCATAGGTCCGTGAATGAATGAAATGAAAACAATTTCAGAATGACGTTTGCAAATACAGACTTACATTGATTTCTCTAGTCAAAAACACGCTCTAAAGTTAGGCCTATTTCTCTCTTTTTTATATATGTTTTACTTCAAACTAATACCAAAATGGCCGTTACGGACAGACGCACGCATGGAGTCGGACGGATTGGTTGAATTTATACTACTCTGATGGCTCTGCGTGCTGAAAGCAATTCACCGCCAGAACAGTAGATAGCGCTGCACTGCGATGCTAGCTACGTTATCGAAAAGTCATAGCAAATTTACAAATTAGCCGTTTCATCAATAAAATAAGCACATTTTCAGCAACTACATTGCCCATTTTTCGTCAGATTTTAATTCAGATGCTGATTTACATGTACTGTTTAGCTGAAATATGAATTGTAAAAACTTGCAACAATGGCGGTCAAAAGATTCTGTTCTCTTGTTGGTCACGGCAACCCCGCCCCTGCCCCCGACTCAAGCAGTTCCTCATACGGACCAATCACAGCCAAGGGGTATCCGTAAAATGACGGATGGACGGATAGTCAGGAAAATCAGGAGGTGCACGCAGAGCTCCGAGGGCACGGAGAGGGAGTTCCCTGTGTGCCTGTCCGTAAAAACGCAGAAGTATAAATTGGCCTTAATTCCTATACCAGACCTGGCCTGAATAAACTTCAACCAAGAAGGGTTCCAACTGTGAGGCTCTGGAGCTTTAAAGTCAACACTCCCTTCTCAACCCCCTGGGAAGAAAGGCTGCTCAAGGAATAAATGACTGTGGTGAGACAATGCTGGAATGCTGGGGAAATGGGGTGGGGTTATGAGATAGATGGGGATAATGTCTGGAAGACTATGGAGGTATGGGGTGGGGGTGCGGAGCAGGGGGGGTCAAAGGTTACTCACGGATCCCTTGTTTAAGTTGGAGGGGCTGTGGCTATTTTATTGGCAGGGACTCTTTGAGGCAAGCTACTGGGAAGGGGGGGGGGGGAGGGATGGCTGTGTGCCATACATTGCTGTCAATGATGGCTTCAGTTGGGGCCTGGTGACCTCTGACACAGTGAAGCTAACAAGTGACCAAGTCAGGCACAAACATTTGGAAGAATGCTGAAACAATATGATTCAGCAACCCATCTCCATTGTTCGATGCCACATTCCTATCAAATGAGGTGTGTAACCTGTGACTGTTGTGATGTGCTGATGCATGGCTGCTAGGGGAGATTCTTTCTCTCACTCTCGGTCTTCCTCCCACCCGTCTTACAAAACCTATTTCCATGATTCCCCCGCTCCCTGTTTAGAGGAATGTGGCTGTTCCAGTTGAATGATATATTTATATAAATATAGAGATTCATGATACTTTTATGTCAATACTTTACCCTCTATTTAAAGGACTAAAAACTGATGGCTTTCAGTGACCTTTTTCTTTTACATATTATGTTTCCACATTATAATACTAACAGTTTCAGCTTGATCCTGCTAACCCCACCTCATTTTGCCTTTTAGGAACTGACATCATAGCCAGAACTTGGCCTCAGCTCTGGCATCTCTGTCTAGTTTCTGAGACTCCTTAGTGACATGAAAGCCACATGTCCTAAAGGAGAAATATACACAAAAATGTTCCTCCTCCAGGAAACTGAAAGGGTGAATCGAAAGAATAGTGAAGAATTTGGCAAATGCCAACTGGCGCCATGCAGAATGAAGCAAACTCACTGGAGAACAATGACTTTCATAGATAGAAAAGACACATTTTGTGTGTGTGCTGGGCAGGGGGAAGGATGATACACACCGAGAGAGCTGACTCGAACTTTAATTAAGCCCTCATCTCGCTATCAGAACAGCTGCTGCCTCAAATCGCCCTGCCGGCTTTACGGCTTTTTGGAGGCTAAACAGATGTTAGGTTCTTTTTGAATGCTGTTATTTGTATAAGTCCCATTTCGGGGAAGTGTGAGATTGAAACCTATCCCACTTCCATCGCCAGCCCAATGAATTCAAGGAATTTGTGTTTGGTATTAGTTACATATATAAACTTTTTTGGAATATCCACTAAGGGACAAATCATGTTGGCTTTTTTGTACAGGTGGTGGACAGTATCATCCATATAAAGATGGACCCAATTAGTTAATTTAGTTTATCAAGTGTGTTCCAGCAGCAAAGCTTGGAACAACCAAAAACTTGTCGGAGAGAAAGTACTTAAAGTTTATTTTATATATACAAAATATACACAAAACTATGCTAGTGGATATATGGTCCACATAGCACACTGGCATTCAAACAATTCCAGTACTTTTAACACTAAGATGGACAAGACTTGAGTTCACATCAGAAATCTATAGCGAACACTTTAAAGTGATTGTGCTCACGAGTATGTGATTGGTTTCCGACTTGTTGAGAAGCTGTCTTCCTGGTGTCAACCATAATGAAAATGGAGGTTTAATCATGCAAAAAGGCTGACCAATCAGCAATGGTGAGGAGAGGACTGATTTGAAGGGTCTATTCAAAGCACTGCTGCAGCTCCTCAGAGTGAGTCTGGGTTTCTGATTAATGTGCGTTTCGGTCACCTCACCTTTACTCGGTGGCCCTATTCACCAACAATTGTCTCAGATAGCCTAAATGGACAGATCCCAGGAGTTTCATGGGTTGACTGTGTCAGACTGGCAAGTTTGACACTCAGACACACACAAGCAGACACACTTGAGTTGACTAAATGACTACAGAGCGTCAAGATTCTGAGGTAGAAAACCAGCCCACTGCTACTAAGCCTTGTGGCAAGTTTTAAACACTATAGCAGTTCTCTTTCCCCTGACTGATTTTCCCATAGAGGTCAGGTCAGCTATACCCAAATCTGTCTCAGAGTAATCAAGTCTGGACCACATCTTAAGTCTCAGGCACACAGACATCTAAAGTTGTTACTACACACTACTTTGTAAAAATTACAGCTAGTTACAAGTCTAACCAGATCCTTAAAAATACCTCTTAATTTAAAGCAACAGTCTACCACTTTAATCTCATTGTCAGTAGGCTTTGCTGTCAAATTCCGTGCCTTAACACAGAATTTAAGGACACAAAATGTAATTGTTCAAGGACGTTAGGAACTTACTGTACATGTAACAAAGGTTAGAGACAGATAGGGTATTATTGTGGAACACACACAATTTAATGTATTTGTATGTTATCTAGCCTAGTCTACTGATAACACGTCAATGTATGACAGGGAACAGGAAAATGGTTGAAGCAATATTTCTGTTCCCGCCCACACCTGGCCTGAACAACGCTGAATTGTAGCATTAGCTTAGCATCTAGTTGATCAATAGCAGCTCATCGGATTCCATAACTAATTGACATTGGCGAATGGTTGACTCAGCTAAGTGCTAATAGTTAGCCGAGTGAGCTGAGACGTCTAATGCATCTGGAGGGTGGTGAAGTTATGGATTCTTCGTAGTCAGCCCCTGTTATGTTACGGAGTCAAGCTGGACTCAGCAAAGATATTATACAATACTAAAGTGTCTCCCACTGGCCTATTGAACATTTACCTATAATCTTAAAGAGTGAAAGTGTAATGTAGAGGAGAGCATTTAATACAGGATTTGCTCAGGCATTTTAGTCATTGTAATTCAAGACAACCAGATTACAAGAGTGGAAATGGTTCCTCTGATGCAGAAGGATAGAAAAAACTGCCCGCTACACTGCCAGTGTGCTCATGTACATCTGCTTATAATGCTTCTGATCGAGGCAGCATGTGTGGAGTGCCTCTCAAGTGGATCGCTGCCCCCGTGCTTCTCTCTCTCGTTCTGTATCATTCTCTCTCCCTTCCTAGACCCCGTGTTGGCGTGTGCTGATGAGCGTGGAGTGGAGACACTCGTGTGGCGAGGGAGTAGAGAGCTCCATTTGTTGTGTAAATGCCCTGCTACGCCGTTAATTGACTGAGCGTCGTTCTTTCTCTCTTACAAAGGCTGAACCCTGCTGATCCAGGGGTTCCTGGCCCGGGAACCTTCAGCGTGCCCCCCCCCCCCCCTCTCTTTTTCAGGGGGCCTGGCGGCAGTGTGCCAGGTTGGGCATTGCGTGCATTTCTATCTTGCTTTCTTTTGTTTGCTCGTTCACTCGCTTTCTCACGATCTTGCTATTTTCCCTTACCCCTATGGTGAACCTAGCCAACCATATTGTAGAAAGGTGATGTGTTGATTTGATCTATGAGCGATTTGATTGGAATGTGAATCCTTTGCTGTGAAGCAAGTTGCCCATGTGTCATCAGATGGATCAATGGGATGATGGTTCTGAATATGAATATATAGGTTATACTGTATTTGTATATGATACTCAATTTGACTCAATACTGAAAATTGTAGATTGCCATCTTGTTTTTATTTCTCTCATGCCAGGACATTTATTTTCTTTGTCATGTCTTCTGACTTCTGTAGTTACATATGAAACAAATGCTTTAGATAAATCAGTTCCACCTATCTGCTGTAAAGGTGTGTGTGTGTGTTTGTTTTATTGTATGTGTTCCCTAACCAGAGAGTCAAGGTGTGTGTAGCTGTTGACCTTGTACCCACATATGTGGGTGTCCCTGGTACATCCCTCACGCTCATTAGATTAAAATGTTCAAACTCAGTTTTGTCTCTGTCAGGCTACCAGTTGTGTGTGCATGCACTTGTGTGCCCCCTGGACTAAGTCAGCCCAACATCATCTCCCCAAAGGCCCAATAAAAACACATAGCTGGAATAGCTCTGGCGGTGCCCAGCTAATCAAAACCACATTTCTCCTGCCGCACTACTTTCCAGAGAGGAAGGACTGAGGCAGAGAAGGCTGGAGAGGAAAAGAGAGAGAAAGAAAAAGCAGACTAGCACAGTCTAACACAAAGGAAGCGCAAACGCAGCTGTGCTGCAGAGAGAACATATATATATATATATAAAAAAAAAACACAAACAGTTCCCAGTTGGTAGACGCACATGCTGCATATTTGGCAACAGAAACACACACATGCACACACACACACTGGTATGACCCACGTTTACATTCAAAACTGAAACACACAATCTGCCTACTGCCATACCCACACATAAAACCTTCAGACTCACCCCCAGAAAACGGTCACATAGATTAGAGTGAGTGGCCACTGCCTTACTGTTATTAGGCCATTTAGACCTCATGCACACACACACTGCAAAGCACATGATGGGTAATACGCAACCCTTCTGAACGGCCTTGTCATGTATTTCAGGATTGGATTTAACTGCCAACACGAGGATAGAGTATAGCTTGTCACAACGCAGTAGCAGTAAGACCCTGTTTGAGCCTTCTATGATGAGACATGATCATAGCCAAAGCCGTGTTAGTTTCTTAACCCCCCCCCAAACTCAGCTTTGATAAGCCCCATATGCAGCTCCTCAATAGCCCCTCTTTAGTGACAGATACAATGTCTGCGCCCCCCACCCCCAAACACACACAAAATAAGATCAGAACAGAGGCGTTGTTAGACAAAAAGCCCTACTGGTGCACAGCCCCCACCCCTATTCATATCCCTTTTTTATTTCAAGCTTGCTGCGCACACTGGACTACTAGGTAGCCTGGCTGCCAGCTGAACTTAGCCCCGCCCACAAAATAATTTGGTTGGGAAGTTCGGTCTGGAGTTGCTCGGTCTGGAAACTAATGCCTGAACAATAGCTGTTCGGATCAATCCAATTGTCAGGGCGGGCTTTATACGATGATGGACAGATGATCAACAGTAACTTAATCAACCATGTCACCAAAGAGCGCTTGGGTTGAATTAGTTTTCAACAAACAACATATTACGCTGCACTGATTGGTTGTAGGTCTATCCAATTTAGCGAAGAGGCATTTTCTTCCGGGTTCGGTTGAAACGCCCCATACTCACAGCCCAACGGAGCGGTTTCAGACACATATTCTGACTAGAATTATGAGTATGACAACATCAGGCTAACTACTATGCTAGAAACTCCCCTTGCTTAACCCACTACACAACAGTTCAGGGATGCAAGTTTGATATCAGCTTTGGCAGGGACATCAATAGTTAATGCGAGCGCGCACATTGTTTTCGCATTCATTTGAGCGCAAATACAAATTTTTTCAGCTTCATGTAATATTGTTTTAATGTTTTAGTCTAAATAAGATAATCGATAGGCCTATCATTTAGAAAACTATCTTTAGTTTTGTAATGTTTTCTTAGCCTACCTCAATTTTGACTTGTGTCCGACACCTGGACTTCTGTGTGTGTGCTGCTGTGGCTATTTGGCAAGCTCAGAAAAGCGCGCTGACATGTAATTCTGCTTGCATCGGTTTGCGTTTTCGGTTAAACCCTTTTACAAGCGTTGATTGGGATACGGCGTACATTCTTTCCGGGATTATCAATCTAAATGAATGCACTGACTAATAAAGTAAATTGTTAAAACTCAAACTTTAGACTTTACTGGGGCACAGAAGATTTATACTGGGGCACGTGCCCCAATAAAAAGGGTCTAACAACGCCCCTGGATTAGAATGAAGACTTAACAATCATGTCCTTGGCATAACCGTGGTCTGATTCTGTAGCCTGAAAATGTGTTTTCGTCTTGCTTTGTTTTAAACAAATCAAAATTGTTCTGCGCGTTTTCGTGGACGGATCAATTAACATCCTCTCTCCTTCTCTTCTCACTCCAGCTTTATGCCGTTCAGCGTGTTTTGAAGGTGGCGGGTGGCAAATGTAAGGCTTTTGACGTTGCTGGGAAGCAACCGTGTGAGCGGCCGTATCTGCAATTCAATTAAGAATTTCATTTGCATTTAAGATGCTAATGTACCCTTTTCCGCAAATCGAAGGGGAAACACATCACACGTTGTCTCGTCCGGGTTACTCATTAGTCCGTCCAATAATTGCTGGTGTGAAAACACAGCCGGGAGTAATGGAACCATACCCCTCCAGAGAAAGGTCAGCACACGTAGCGGAGTGACGCCCCTGCAACAGCCATTCACGTACAAGATGGTCCATTTAAAAAAAATCTCTCACAATTCAACTGGAAACCGTTACCCGTTGTAATTCAACGGGTAACGGTTCAATTCAATTCAACGGGAGTCAGGTGGCTGAGCGGTGAAGGAGTCGGGTTAGTAATCTAAAGGTTGCTAGTTCGATTCCCAGCCGTGTCAAATGACCGTGTGTCCTCGGGCAAGGCACTTCACCCTACTTGCCTCGGGGGGAATGTCCCTGTACTTACAGTAAGTCGCTCTGGATAAGAGCGTCTGCTAAATGACTAAATGTAAATGTTAATTCATCTTTTCGCTTTTGAGCACACCTCCTTTGTTTTTCTTGTAACTCCAGCTTAACTTTCCTCCATTCACAGTCACGTGGAAAGTTTACGTCAGGGACTAGAACACTGAAGTGTTGCCACAATGTTTGTTGGGGTTAGGCACGGCCCGTTCGTATGGGCACGTGGGGCGGTGGCCCACAAAACCATTCTCCACCCAAAAAACATAGTTAATCCTTATAAACTAGTTCCTCGCATTAATACCTTATAATTTGCAATTGCAATATATACGTTTCTGTGCAACCAATCAATCAAACTAGTCAATATTCGATCCAATTGTTTTATTATTGTAATTTCAGTGATTTGGTCTCAATTTAGTGTATTGTGTAACATGGAGGCAGGACACCTCAGCATCCTTCTTTTGATGGCAGAATTTTCATAGCATCCTGTAGTGAAAATGTGGGAACTGCAAAAGGCGCAAAATAAATAGCAATTTGGGCAGTGATGAGTCTAAGTTACTCCCCTACTCGGCAGACGTCAACCATTTTAGTTAGGCCACACACATTTAGACTTTACAATAGTTAGGTCCCACTTACCTTATGAAGCCCTTCAGATTTGTCTCTAACACAGGCAGCTCAGTACCAGTGGAATGTGAATTTCAAATTTTGGAGAGGCACGCAACTTTACAGCCAATTATGTTCCAGCAATCCTTGTTTCAACTAACTGCCTTCAGCAAGGCTTATTTTGTGAACCCACTGTCAATGAAACTCGAGCTGGAGGAAAACATAAAAACTCTGACACAATTTGGGGGAGCTATAATCTTTCCAATCTAAATGAAATTGTCTGGTATATGGGTGCCAACACGGAACATGGAGGACAGTTGGGTCCCAAGAATGATCTATCCATAAAGATCTATCCAATGTTTGCGCAGTCTTGCGTTTCCTGTAAGAGTTCTCCTACAGCAGGATTCTTTTTAAACATTCATTTTTTTACTCCTCTTGCCTTCCCATTTCTTTTCTTTCTTTACCTCCTGCATTCCAGGCAATCGCCACTTCTCCCTTTTCATTCAGCCCATCACCCACTGCTTATCTCCCTCTGTGGCCACATTGCTCTCATTCAAACATGTCTGTCTCTGTTTTTCTTTCTCCTTGTGTCAGTTTTTTTTTCTGTGTGGCTCCATCTCCTTCCCTATTTATTTATCTTGTCAAAGTTATGTTACCTTTTCAGCTTGTCTCCCCCAATATGTCTGTCCCCCTAATGTGCGCTCTTTGTTTTTTTTACCTGTTGGAATGACTAGACTTTGAAAGGCCTATTGTAACTATTAGACAAATACATAAACGACCAGTGACTGTAAACCAAGGCACATGGTTTCTTACTTTCTCTTTACTGCAGTTTGGAAAGCATGGCTGTAATTTATATGCTCAAGGAGCGTGTGCTCTATTTGGGTTATCCTCTAAATAATCTAACTACTACCAAGCCTATACTACTGGACTTACTGGTTACCCTGCCCTTTGGGATCACTCTAAACTGGTTGTTTGCCATTCAGCCTTGTGTGAAGCGCTCTTTGGAAAACACCAAACACCAATATCCAAACTCCAGTTCAGACTCCTCCAATATCCTGTTTCTTGTTTTTGTATTGTTTTGATCTGGTGGCATGACAGGCTGAAAAGCACACTTGCTCTGAAGAGATGGTTGAAGGTGAAACCCAAACATGCATCTACCTCTTTACCTTTATCTCTTTCACTTTTTGCTCCAGTGGATGTTTCTGTAGGTATCTTGTAAGTTCTCTCCAACTCTGTTCTCTCTCACGCTCTCTCCCTGTTTCCTTACCTCCCTCTCTCCTGCTTTATTCCCAGTCTCTCCCTTCCCCCTCTTTCTTCATCACTGTCTCTTCTCTCCCCTCTTTCTCCCCACTCCCTCTCTCTCTCCCCCATAGCAGGGCACTGGAGCATGTAACGCTGCGTGATGCGCTTCACAGGAAATATGTGCTGACGAGTTGGTGAAAAGCAGGAAACTGTCTGAGCTCATAGGCCTCTGTTCTCTTCCCATTTAACACTGCGTCATCCACACACACACACACCACACTCTACATTCATTCATTTAGCTTAAAACAGGCCCTAAAGCTACACATGACCAGCCCAGTTTAACGCTGTTCAGGCAATGCTACAACAAAGAAAAAAATATTGCATATAATTGGGAGACTGGAGATAATTGAAGCTGGCCTATAAAATTATGAAGTTGTAATTAAAATTAAAACTGTTATTTAGGCTAATTGAATAGGCCTATCCTGGAGTGTGTTTTTAGATGAGGAAATGTGTGTGTGTGTGGATCGGGGGCCAGACTTTGGAAGAAAACGTCTTTTCTTGGCCCTTTAGACAAACGTGCACAACTTGTATATCAATATATTTAAGATTGGTGGAAGCCTGAGTGTTGTGCTGATAGGTCTTGTTAGCTTATGAAGCGAATTCCACACACCACATTACAAGGTCCATTATTATCAGCGAATATGTAGTATTTGTTGCAGAATGCAGAAGAATACCAATGCAAGACCCAAGCAAGCGCATTTGCTACTCTTTTATTTACTTTTGAATGCATACCCCAACGCAGTGTTGTCAACAATTCTGAACCATTAGAAAATAATGCAATGCAGTCATTGCTACATAGTAAAGCATCCAACCTGGGCCTTACTTATCCAGGCCACATGCCCCTAAGTGGAGGGAAGAGATAAGGACCAGATCATACAAATCAATAGTGAGCAGAGCCAGATCTGTGCGTGTGTACCAGTGGGTTGTCGTCAGCAGCAGTTGCATGGCCATTTTGTATTGGCTTTTGCCGTTAGGGCTCGTGATCAGGTGTGTGAGCTCAATACAGGATGAAGGGAAGATACATGATAGAGAATTGCAGAGTTTGAATTGAGCCACTTTTCCTTCCAGGTGTGTGTCCACCAATACCATAACTGTTAAAATACTGATGGCTCATCATCTGGCTTCCTTTGAACAGATTATGGTTGTGGCCTTGCTGCCGTGTATGCCTGTATGCATCAGAAATATGAAGTTCCCTGGGAGGACATGTTTATGAGAGGAATAAAGACACTCGTGATACCTTTTCCCCTTGAAGCCCCTTGAGAAATTTCTAATAATTACATGCCCTTTTTAAACACAGTTCGCAGAGATTTTGTTTGCCTTTGTTTGTTTACACAACCCATTGGCATTTCCCCCTCTCCAGCGCTTTCAGGCATTGAGGTCAACTAAGCTCATAAACTCCGGGATAGATGGGAGGGGGGGTAATGGACAAGGATTTGGGAAACCTGGGCTCTAATGAAGGGTTTGGTTTAGTAGAGTGAGAGTGTGAGAGTGTGAGAGTGTGAGAGTGTGAGAGTGTGAGAGTGAGAGAGTGAGAGAGTGAGAGAGTGAGAGAGTGAGAGAGTGAGAGAGTGAGAGAGTGATGCATCACATTATGAGGAGCTCATCTCAACCTTTATGGAAAAGTCCATAGCGGTAAAACCAAGGGAGTACTGAACTGTTCTCATTCCTTGTACATGGCTACGTCAGAACTTGCAACGCTCCCATTGAAAGTCAGTCGGTTGTGATTAACCATGCTGCACACAAATAAGCAATTGGAAAGCGAGGTGATCTATATTGATGCACAAAGTTGTGTTTGTGTGTGTGAGTGCACACAAGGCTAATAGTCAGCTGTAGGGTACTATCTAGACCACCCCTCCCAAAACATACACTGTCTATGGTCTATGTCAGAACACACTTATGTTTTGGCCTACATACACCTTTGTCTATGCCTAATATTGTAAACAACCCTCATGCACCCCCCCTCCTCCAGCCCACCAAGGATTTGTCAGGGGAAAAGAAAGACCCAGGCACAGTCAGAGATTATGCCCTAAACTGGAGGATTTAATTTGATGGTGCAGTGTTGTGCGTTTTTGTCACGCTTGTTTGTTTTCCTCACCAGAGTTGCTAAGTTGTCTGTTTGATGTGGGTCAAGTTTTTATTTATTTGATCACTAAAAATACATAAATTAAACACAAGTGTTGTTAACTCTGGGTACTTTACCTCCCTGTCAGCTCTGTCACTGTGTCAGCAGTCAACTTCACAATTTTAATTTTTGATGAATACCTTAGGCACAGGGTACAGTTTTTGCAAGAAAAAGGCTAACGGTAAAAGTTGAAGAGGAGGCAGAGAGGATTCGAGGTGGATAGAAGAGAAAAAGTAGGATGACAGAAACAGAGGGGAGTAAAGGAGGATGGGGAAAGAGCATGACTGGTGGGTGGTTTGTCTCCTGCCAATGTGTAATCGTTGTGACTCAAGCAGCAGGCCCCGGAGAGACGCCTCAAGGGGAGGAAGGGAGGGGTGCACGGGGGGTGGTGATGGGCAGGGCTTCTCGATAGTCGGCTGATTAAACACCTGTCGGATGCAGGCCCCCCCTGCTCCACCCCCACCAACACAAGCTCAAACCCCCACACACACTTCCACAATGCTAAAGGGGTTAAGTCATGTGGGCATATGTGCTGGAAAAAGTGTATGGGGGGTACAGTGTTTTCCAAATGTTCCACAGAGCCACAGGAGGCTATATCTTGCAGGGCTCAGCAACACATTCCAAGCAGTACATTTCTACTGTAGGCCCCTATAAGTGGTTCTGACTTTGGCAGGGGGTGAGCTATTTTGGTGGGGGATGGTGCAGTGCTTGTGTCTCACACTTAAACACCCGAAGACGGTGTGTCCGATGTCTGGTCTGTCACCACATAATCCTGTTTACCTTTTACGTGTGTATGTGGGGGTGGGGTGGGGGAATCTTTGTGGTGCAGTGCTCACCATCTGTCCACAGTCCTAGAGTGGCAGCTGTCACTGCTCCTTTGAACATAAATGCCTATTCATCCTGAACCATACACTAACTACACACACACAGCCATCAAGTAAGCAGCAGCAGTTGTTGCTTGATTGGCCTTGTTGTTTATTTGCTTTTGTCCATTGGACTTGATGCCTTTTTCAAACAAACTGTCCCACTCAACAGTCATGTATTTCCAAACAACTGATGGAGCCCTTTAGTTTCCTACAACAGTGCACACGTTTTGTTTGGGGGGGAACTTGTCATAGAAAGGCATACTTCTTGTCCTCTGCCAAGTTGACTTACATTGGCATTAAAATTGCTTATAATTTTGCCACCAGACGTGGAGAATTTTATAGTATCATATTCCTCTAGGCCCCTGATTATGTTTGGCACCATGGAGATGCAGTGACATCTTTTTTGCCCTCTGTTGGATTTTTTTGTTTGTTTGGTGGTGGATGAAGTACACAAATCTTTTACTTGAGTGAAAGTGTACCTTAGTTTTTTTACTGAAGATTGGAGTTCAGGTGAAAAAAAGGTTATAGGACACAGCTCACTGAGGTAAAAAGGGGCAGGTTATGTTTAAAAGACAGTTCTTTCATGCAGCTTTTTACCCCCCAAAATAAGCTTAATCATGGATTTATTCAAATTCCTACACAGTGAAGGATCTGGCAGATGCAAGCTAACAATAGATTTGTAAACATTAGCTAACTTGCCCATCACAATGTTAGCTTGCTACCTGAGGTTTAAAAATAACGCTCTGGATAAGAGCGTCTGCTAAATGACTAAATGTAAAAAACACCAAGTGTGTTGCAGTCCCCCAACCTCCTTAGACAAGGGACCATCTGACATTTTCAAGACGCATTTCAGGCTCATTTAAGTCTAGCTTGCTAACTTCTATGGTTCAAGCAAATACCTTGAGTCAATCGAAGCACGGGCTGCACCCTGATTGGTAGGCTTTAGAGTGGAAGTGTGTCGTAGTCTAAAGGTTATTTTAGGGTAGACGATTACATTTTTCCACATCAAAGTAAGAAGTAACAACATATCGCACAGAAGTAGCATAGTCAAAAGTAGGATATGCGTGTTTGACATATTTTTATAAGAACAAATCAATTTTGATTCAGAAAAGTGTAGGCCCTATTTAATGGCTGCATCCTCAAGTTATCAAGTTATTTTAAAAAGCTGTCTCACCCACATTTGAAAACAAACCTACGCCCCTACTTTAATTTGAAATCTAGTGATACTTGCAGATACTTGACAAAGGTGGAGCCCCCCCCCCAAAAGTTTCATTAGCCCCCCCCCCCCAAACAAAAAATAAATAATTTCATATTTTAAATCTACTTTTGATAATTTATCTTCCTAAAACCCACTAGAGGACACTATTTAAAAGGATATTTTCAAAAATTTATTCTGGGGGAACATGCCCCCAGACCCCCCAGGTTATGCTCGGTCACAAGAAAAACAATAAGTTTTATCTAGGGGCTTACCCCCCCCCCCCCAAAAGTGGGAACCTAGATTCACCCCTGGTTTCAGAACAACGTTACTCAACAACGTCTCTCCAATGGCCTTTCCTCTACCTCCGCGGTCAACTAAACTTGTTTTTTTACTCAAACATCTCCGCGACATATTGAGTACGAATTGATAATGGAATTTGTTGCCATCGCTTTTAATAATCGATTTTAATTGATTTAATCGATTTGTTGTTACAGCCCTACTATTACAGTAGCATGGGTAACAAAATTCAGAATTAAATCTACAATATACAGTGGTGCAAACATACTGTCTGTGTAGCCTTAATATATCTAAGGTGGCTTATTATTATTGATCGTTCGTTAGACCACTAGTTGTCGACAGTATAAACGGTATAGCAATACATCGGTATGAATTTGGCCTACGATATGGATTTTGAAATACCGTGCTAACCTTGGTAGAGCCTTCCAGAAATACGATTTGTCACAGCCCCATTCACACCAGGCATGGCATAATATTGGCATAAAATTACCGTACGGAACATTAACGCAAACATCGTAATCAATCTACGCAACATCTCAAATGTTCCGTAATCTACGCAAACATTGCAAGCAATCTTCTGCATCCTCATAATCTGTATTGAACATATAGTAGTAGAGCATAGTTTTTTGGCTTTATCGGTTTTATTTGACACAAGTTCCAACGTTTATAGAGACTTAAACATAAAAAATGCAGCATGGAAGTTACAGGGCTGCCACCTTTTCCAAAAACCTTGGCGTGAGATTTGGTTTTGCGGATTGCATTCTATTGAAACGAATGGACTATAAACATTTTAGAAAAACAAATATATTGTGATGTATACCGTTACCGTCTGTGCTTGAAATCATACCGTGATATACATTTAAGGCCCTACCATCCACACATCCTTGTACATCCTTGTATGTTGATTGTGATGATGGCAAGAGATTAAAGGGAGGTTTGGGTTTGGTGTCTTCCCCTCCCCATCTTAGACAATCTGTTGTGTGTTGTCTGTAAAGGTTTGTTGGAAATTTTAACTGGTGGAGAACCATGCTGATTTGAGCCTATATTTAGTGTATACAATATGAATCACTATGTCTGGGGCAGTATGGTCTGGTTCAATTTGCATAATATTACTCAGTGTATGTATATATGAATGATGGATGTGTGGTATGTGTAATAGGCTTCACCATCCATGGAACCATGCTCCTTTTTTCACACATAGCCTCTCCCTCCTTGCTCATTCCATAAGACTGGTGGCCATTTTTTTCATTGTCAGCCCCAGATGCAACCCACATGTAAAAAGAAATACAGTGTGGGGAAGAACATTTGCCTGGGTGCCAGTCACCCTCCCATCCCACACACGCACAAATATTAATTCATAAACACACACACACTCTCTTCCGAGCGGCGGGTGCTGTAATTGATATGCCACCGGCAATAAATCACTGCCGAGCATGGTCCAACCGGGGCCATTATCAGAACGGACAGGTTTAGCGGGCTCCGTCTACGAAAGCTGTGACTGGCATTGCCTTCCCCCCCACCCCCACCCCCCGCCGCTCACACTCACTCGCTGATTTATGTATTCTGCCCCTCTTCTTAGGGGGTATGCACCGACCTGCCAGCTAGAGGTGTCAGGGGAGTGTGGACCCTTCAGTACACATGCAGGTTCAACCTGTTGAGTCACACACACATGCATAAGCATAAACACTGCGGGCAAATGTGTTGTTTCCAGGAGAAGTCTCATAAATAACCGATGTGCACAAGTACTCACTGATACACACACCAACTCACATCCCTACCATTTTCAACCAAACCTGAATAAACAAAATGGAAACCAGACAGAGGACACTCCTTTTGGGAAACAACACAGGGATAGAAGCTTATGTCCAATCTTTTTCCACCCACGGATATCTCATAGGAATTTCAATGAAGCAGAATTGATTGGGTGCCCTAATATGAAATCCAATTAAATGTAACCTCTGTTGGGAACCAATTTAGATCCAAGTCCTTCCTTTATGTTTTCAAGATAACACATTTCAGCAATTTACAGCCCCCCCCCCCCCCCCCCATTTCATTTAGACGTTGGATAGGGGATAACAAGGAAAAGAGAAAGAGAGAGACGAGAAAAATAGGTAACGGGGGGTGGGACACTATTAGAAAGCGCTTGAAATGGGGGGACTTCTTTGTGATTGACCGTATGCCCAGCTGTCAATCACTCCCTCCGACAGTTAGTTGCAGTTGTTAGTAATCTGTCTGTGTGGTTATTGTAAGAATGTGTCTAATGTAAATATACACACAGAAGGGACGGAGAGGGGCCCTTGGATTCCACTAGCCTCCTTACAGAATCAGATATCGCGCTAGGCGACATTGTCTTTTCAATAGTGTGCATTGGACCCATTGCTATGATGGTGCTTCCTGAGATAACAACTGGGACCCTGATGTAATTTGTTGTGAGATTCACGCTCTGTTACGTCAAGTCATGTCTGGTGAAATGAAGAGGAATTACTGCAGAGGCGACCTTTTACAGGTCTTTCTCTCCCTTGTTTATTCTCACTATCTGAGATCAGTCTCTCTCTCTTTCTCTCTCTCTCTCTTCCCACCCCCCCACCCCACCCCCCCCGAAATTACAGAAACAAATGAGCTGTCCGACCTATTGCTCTTCAGAATGCTTTTAAATTGACATCTGTGCTCTCAATTCTCAACGTGATTGGAGCACTGAGCAAAATGGCAAGTGCTTTAATAGGCTGTGTCTACAATATAGAGTTTACAATATGCACCAAGGCGTTTTTTATTATAATACAAATGGCCAGGCTGATCTGATAACCAGGCCTGCTGGCAACATACATTTATTGTGGTTGGGCTACTAGTGATGTGAGCGGCATATGATTTTCCCGGTGCTTATTTAAAATGCAGGTAAAGCCATTATTGAAATGCCAGTACACACCTCTGTGTTGTCACTCGGCACCTCCAGCTGCCTCTCCCTCAACGAGCAGCACATTCATCTTGTCCTAGGCTCTCATTTGTGGAGGAAATTGGAGGACACACACTCCCCTGAACCATGCTTGCTTACCCAGAGCTATACTTTTCAATTCCATAGGAGCAGACACGTTTCTTTCCTTTGCCCTCCCTCTACTTTTCTCTTTATAAATGGTTTTCCTAACCTACACTCAGTCTCGAGATGATTTTTTTTTATTGATCAAAAAATTATTGTCAGAGAGACTCATGGAGCTGGACACGCATGCATTACCTGTGTTTTGTACATTGACCACACTCCCGCATCCTTGTGGGACTGATGGACAGATTGACCAAACCCTCAATCACTTTCCGGAAGGGAAAAAAAATAAAGATAAGAAATGAAGAAATACATTTACATTTATGCATTTAGCAGACTCTTTTATCCAAAGTGACTTCCAAGAAAGAGCTTTACAAAAGAGCATAAGTCACTGATCATAACAACGAGGTAGTCCCAAACATTGCAAGCAGCCAAAACATGAAGCATACATTGTGAAAAAACTAAACAAGTGCCAAAGGGAAGATCCATAAGAGCAACATGAACCACAAAAAGTGCAAGACTACCTGTAGAAGAACAATCATTACACAGTGCAGTGTTTCGCCTAGGATTTTTTTTTTAGCAGTGGGGGCAGGTCAGGCCTAGCCTGACGTTGTCATACTCATAATTCTAGTCAGAATATGAGTCTGAGAACTCTCCGTTGGGCTTTGACTACAGGGCGTGTTTCAAACGAGCCTGGAAAACAAATGCCTCTTCGCTCAATTGGATAGATCTACAACCAATCAGAGCAACAGAGAATGTGACGTATGTTAAGCACCGCATAGTTGTTGTCAACAGAACTAAACTACAAGCAGACTTGAAGTATGCTTGAAGAATGAATACAAACGATTTTTGCCGGTGTTGTAAAATTAATTTAAGGGTAGGGAGAGTACTTGTTCACACGGTCAACCTTTTTGAGTGAAACAATAAAGGGCAATGCATATACGAAGTTCTCCGTTTAGGATTACAACTCCATCGGGGCCAGCTGATAAATTACACTTCTACCGAATCCCGTAGGAAGGACGGCAAAAACATATTTTCCATCACAAATGCCTTGATTGCGTCTCTCTGTTCCTCTTTCAAAATTAATGCGCTGTCGATGTCTTCTAAAACAGACTCCATGGCAGTATCATAACATCCCAGATCTCCAGCGGTAGCCATGTTTGTTCAAAACGAATTCAACTTAAGCGCTCTTTTGTGACGTGGGTGATTACGTTACTGTTGATCATCTGTCCATCATCGTATAAAGCCCGCCCTGGCAATTTAATTGGTTCGCCCAGATTCTGGTTTTCTGTAGTTGGTCCCCAATACGAGACCCTCCAGACCCAACTTCCCGACCAAATTTTTTTGGGGGCGGGGAGAAGTTGGGCTGGCAGCCAGGCTAGGTCAGGCCCCCCCCCCGGCCAAAACAAAGTGCTAACACTATATTTCGGAGCAGCTTAATGTACTAGTCTAATAGCTAATGTAATATTGCACATATTTTCGTCCTATTTCCCCTAAAGAAATAATATTAGCATACTTAAAGATACCTTACAGTATGTTATAAATGGCATAAATGCTGCCAGTTAATAATTGACGTAACAACTTATTGTAAATGCAGTGGCCTAGCCTACACATTAAGGTAGGCCACTCGGAAGCATGTACACTGTCTGCTTCATTTGATCTTGATAGGATAAGCATTCTGTAGCAAATAATAACAATATACACACTATTTATTCATTAAAACTAGGCTACTTAAGCATAATAATGCACCTAAAATACAAACGTGAGCAAGGGCAGCAATCGCTATCGAATCAACAGACGTGCAATTTCGCAAGCAGGGGAAGAATATAAACAACGAAAATCACCAGTTAACTTAATTTAAATTTGCAAGAACTATAGACTAATACAATAACAGGCTTAAATGAACTGACAACATAAGTTATACGACTTTCAGTTCTCAAGGACGCACACGCGCAATCTCACCTGCGCTGTGAAGCGCGTCTGTGCTATTCTCCGACATGCGCTCTAACAATCACGGCTGATAGACGGCCTAAAATGTTGTACAGCTCTAATTCTGATACCGTGGCGGCAGAAATTTAACCGTGGCGGGGAAACACTGCAGTGAGTACAAGAGTTAACTTTGTTATAACTAACCTACAAGAGCAACAAGTCACTCAATAAGAGTCATTGTGATCCTGGAGGAAACTAACATCAGGTCCAGCCAAGCATTCCTAAAGGCCGATTTATACTTCTGCGTCTCCGTTAACGGACAGATGCACGCACGGAGTCGGACGGATTGGTTGAATTTATACTACTCCGACGGCTCTGCGTGCTGAAAGCAATTCACAGCCAGAACAGTAGATGGCGCTTTACTGCGATGCTAGCTAGGTTATCGAAAAGTCTGAGCAAATTTACAAATGAACCGTTTTATCAATAAAATAAGCACATTTTCAGCAACTACACTGCCCATTTCCCTGCACATTTTAATTCAGATGCTGATTTACATGTACTGTTAAGCTGAAGTAACAGTTGTAGAAACTTACGACAATGGCGGTCAAATGATTCTGTTCTCTTGTTGGTCACGGCAACCCCGCCCCCACCCCTGACACAAGCGGTTCTTAATACGGGCCAATCATAGCCAAGGGGTATCCGTAAAAAGACGCACAGACAGACGGATAGTCAGGAAAATCAGGAGGCGCACACAGCTCTGCGAGGGCTCTGCGAGGACACGCAGAGGGCGTTTCTTGACGGAGAGGGCGTTGTGCGTGTGCGTAAAAACGCAGAAGTATAAATCGGCCTTAAGTGACGTTGTACTCACGGAACAAGTGTGTCTTGAGCCTTTTCTTGAAGGTGGGAGACAGTCAGTGTCCCTGATGGAGGTGGGGAGCTGGTTCCACCATTGGGGGGCCAGGCAGGAGAAAAGCTTGTGTTGGGACCGGGCGGTCTTGAGCGGTGGGACCACCAGGCGGTTGTCTGAGGAAGACCGTAGGTGACGGGTGGGGGTGTAAGGTAGCAGGAGAGACTTGATGTAGTCGGGTGCAGTCCCGATCACTGCTCGGAAGGTAAGTACCAGGGTCTTGAATCTAATACGGGTGTTGATGGGTAGCCAGTGGAGAGAGATGAGGAGCGGGGTAACATGGGAGCATCTGGGTAGATTGTAGACCAGGCGGGCCGCTGCATTCTGAATTCTCTGAAGAGGGCGGGTTGCACATGCTGGGAGACCAGCTAGCAGCGAGTTGCAGTAGTCCAACTTGAAGAGGACCAGTGCTTGGACTAGCAGCTGGGTTGAGTGCTCAGACAGGTATCTCCTGATCTTCCGGATGTTGTAGAGGGTGAATCTACTCGACCGGGAGACTGCAGCAATGTGGGCCGTGAGAGAGAGCACATCATCCATGGTAACCCCAAGGTTCCTGGCAGAGGATGAAGGGGTCACCGTCGCAGATCCCAGGTTGATTGACAGATAGTGGGAGATGGAGGGTTTAGCCGGGATGATGAGAAGTTCTGTTATGGCGAGGTTCAGCTGGAGGTGGTGCTCGGTCATCCAGGCGGAGATGTCTGTGAGGCAGGCCTCAATCCTTGCTGAGATCTCGGGATCAGTCGGGGGGAACGACAGGTAAAGCTGCGTGTCGTCAGCGTAGCAGTAGTAGGAAAAGCCATGGGAGGTGATGATTGGTCCAAGTGAGGTGGTGTACAGAGAAAAGAGGAGGGGTCCAATTACGGAGCCCTGTGGGACACCAGTGGAGAACTGGCGAGGGCCTGACAGTTTGCCTCCCCAGAAGACCTGGTAGGATCTTCCCGACAGGTAGGATGAGATCCACTGGAGTACAGCGCCAGTGATGCCCATCTCAGAAAGTCTGGAGAGCAGGATCTGGTGGTTAACCGTATCAAACGCTGCAGAAAGGTCCAGCAGAATGATGACGGATGACCTGGAAGCCGCTCTGGCAAACTGGAGGGCAGTGGTGACTGAAAGGAGGGTAGTCTCTGTGGAGTGGCCAGTCTTGAAGCCCGATTGGTTGGGCTCAAGCAGGTTGTTCTGAGAGAGAAAGTTTGACAGTTGGTTAGATACAGCACGTTGAATTGTTTTTGAAAAGAAGGGTAACAGTGATACCGGTCTGTAGTTCTGGAGGACGGCAGGGTTAAGGGAGGGTTTTTTTGAGTAGAGGGGTAACTCTGGCCTGTTTGAATGCAGAGGGAGGTGCCGGAGGTAAGAGAGGAATTTAGGATGAGAATGAGGAAATACATTCCTCATTCTCTATCTCATGTTTTAATCACCACTTATCTTCTGCCATCCTGCCTCATAATATTTCTCACCCTTGTCTTCCATCTTTCCCTGATTCTATTGGGACATAAAACACCCTCCCGCTTAAACTTTCATTGTAAAGGTGAAATTGAAGTGTGTGACTGGAAGAGTTTCCTCACGTTTTGCATAATCAGCACATACAGGAGAACTAGGATGCCTGAACATGATTGGCATGTCAAACAGTGCCTTGGCAGGAGCTGGAATTGTCCGCCATCTGTCTCAGGAGGACACCTAATGCCCCCTCCCCCTACACACACACGTGCACAGACACACTTGTTCATTACCTTTCTCCCTGCCTCTTTCTTTCCTTCAATAATTCCTTCCATTTTCTGCCTCCTGTGTAAAGGTAACCCACCTCCTATAATTCTAAAGCCAATGAACAGGTTTGTAATAGATGCTGTTAGAGCTATGACAGCCAGTCTAGAGTGCTAGCTCCTTAAACAAATAGTTGTGCTAGATAAAGAAGCTGGTCTTTTTTTATCTGTGAATTTACCTTCTTTTTAAGTGGAATTGGGGCTAAATGCCACTAAACCCACAGTCCCACGCTCACTAACAGCAAAGTGGGAGTGAATGTTGGCTCACAATAATTATTTATTGCTTGTATTTATTGACTGTTTGGGATGAGGTGGGATGACACCTGGGAGTCAGATGGCTGAGCGGTGAGGGAATCGGGCTAGTAATCAGAAGGTTGCCAGTTCGATTCCCGGCCGTGCCAAATGATGTTGTGTCCTTGGGCAAGGCACTTCACCCTACTTTCCTCGGGGAGAATGTCCCTGTACTTACTGTAAGTCGCTCTGGATAACAGCGTCTGCTAAATGACTAAATGTAAACGAGGGTAAGCAGTTAGTGACTAGATAACTGATGGAAAGGAATGAGGTGGGTTTGAGTCGCACAGAGAACTGCTCCTGCTTAAGTAGAAGACTATTTTTAAGTGTGACAAGAAACACACTCAACAACACAATTTCTACAGTCTCTAACAGTCTCTTGTTATAGAATGGTAGAAGTAGGTTCTTTCCTTTTAATTCATAAATTTCCCTTTCTTCACGTTCTTTTTTGCATATGTTGTTTTGTCCATAATGATGCGGCCCTGAGTTGTTTTGACAGAGGCCTCAGGGTAGCAGCATTTTTATTTTGGCAATCAACAGAGCTGTCATGGTGAGAAGCAGAGCCATGCCTTTAAATCTATTGGCAGAAAGTCTTTCCTAATTAGGAAAGGGGGTATACCGGACAGTTTGTTGATACCACAGAAAGCACTATCTGGAGGCCTTGGAGTAGACCTGGATACAAATCGTGGTCTGTCAATATAAGGGTGCCTACTGGCAAGTTTCCCCAGACTGGCCTTTTTTAAACCCCCTTGTTAATGTTGAATAAATTAAAGCGTTGTGGGTCCATAACGTATTCCAGCATGACTTCCATTATGTACAGTGTGTTTCATAATCTGCCTGTGCCTCTTTGCTATCTCCCTTCATAATTAAATGCCATCACGGATATGCCCTTCAGGCCTGAGCTTGTATCATTTATTTATCTGGGGTGAATGGCAACTTCAATTTTTTCCCCTGTCTAAATTTGGTTGTGTGTCTCGTGAGCTTTTAGAGGCAGGGTCTGTTGCATAATCAATAGAAAATGTTTCATGGCAACTCATAATGTGTTTTTTTTTTTGCCTTGCAGGGCTCCCATCCGTGCAGTGGATGATGCTGTAGATGACGGCCTCGATAACGGAGGAAAGGACATTGGATCAATAGGAGCCATTTCCATCCTTATATTTTCCCAGCCTGTTGTCCCTTATTTTATAGGAAGAGAGAACAACAACAAATAAAGCCCAACTAAGGACTTGCTGGAAAAGACTCCTTTCCCCCATTGCCCTCTCAGCCTTGCTTTTAGCCAGACCCAGATATGCGGCACTTCCCAAGGTCACTCACTTTCCCCCCTAACCTGGGGAATCTGCTTTTTCTGGGGATGCTGGTACTTCTAACAGGCCCATCTCTCAGCGGAGGCCAACCTCAGCCCTTTAAAGTATTCTCCCCTACTGAATGGGGGCTGACACACCTAGCCATCCACAGCAAGACAGGAGAAGTTTATGTGGGTGCCATCAACTGGATCTTCAAGTTGTCCAGTAACCTCACCAAGCTTCGTAGCCACATGACAGGACCAGTGGTGGACAACGAGAAATGCTACCCTCCACCAAGTGTCCAGTCCTGCCCACATGAGTTGGCCCAGACCAGCAATGTCAACAAGCTCTTGCTCATTGACTATGCTCAGAACCGTCTTATTGCTTGCGGAAGTACCTCCCAAGGAATCTGCCAGTTTTTGCGTTTAGATGACCTCTTTAAGCTTGGGGAACCGCACCACCGCAAGGAGCACTACCTTTCAAGTGTAGCAGAGTCAGGAACCATGTCTGGAGTCATCATCTCCTCCTCTCATGGCCCTCCCAGCAAGCTCTTCATCGGGACTCCCATTGATGGCAAGTCAGAGTACTTCCCCACCCTTTCCAGCCGCAAGCTAATGGAAAATGAGGAGAACGCTGACATGTTCAGCTTTGTCTACCAAGATGAATTTGTTTCCTCTCAGCTGAAGATCCCGTCGGACACACTTTCCAAATTCCCAGCCTTTGACATCTACTACATCTACAGCTTCAGCAGTGAACAGTTTGTATACTACCTCACTATGCAGCTGGACACACAACTTACTTCACCAGACGCCAGCGGTGAACAGTTCTTCACCTCCAAGATTGTACGCTTGTGTGTGGATGACCCTAAGTTCTACTCCTATGTGGAATTCCCCATTGGCTGTACCAAAGATGGTGTGGAATACCGCTTGGTACAGGATGCCTATCTGGCCAGACCAGGCCGACAGTTGGCCAACTCTTTGGGAATCTCTGAAAATGAAGACATCCTATTCACAGTTTTCTCCCAGGGGCAGAAAAATCGGGCCAAGCCACCGAAGGAGTCGGCCCTCTGCCTCTTCACATTGCGCAAGATCAAGGAGAAAATCAAGGAGCGCATTCAGTCCTGCTACAAAGGAGATGGGAAACTGTCACTGCCCTGGCTGCTCAACAAGGAACTGGCCTGTATCAATTCGGTAAGTCAACATCTAACATCACTAAAGGTGTCCAAGGTCTAGAGTACTGTTAAGCACTCACAACATTCATTCAGTTGTTTGCATCACAAACAGACCATCTATTTGAATCAGTTTGTGATGGTTTGATTGGTAGAAGTGTCATTAAGTTAATACTGGATCGATGCTGACAAGCCTTTATCCGTTTCATGGCAGTCCATGTAAAAATCCTGATAGTCAGACGCATCCAAACTCCCCGGTGTTTAGTCAAAACTGCCAAAAATACACTTGCCATGTGGATGGTTATACATTTCCAGAACGTACATGGTGCTGGTACTTATTTCATTTCTTAATGAAAGTGAAACAACCTTGGAGAAATGTTGACCCACCTCCATGCAGGGCAGCTTCCACTCAAATTAATTTGTCTTTTCAATACATTTCAATCTTGTTTAGACTTCATTTATCTTGTTAGTCAACCATTCTGGTGTGAACTTACTTGTGTGTTTTGAATCATTGTTGCTTGACTTTTGTCAATATGGTTTTCAGTGGAGCTCCAGGGGTCTCATTTATAAACGTTGCATACGCACAAAATGGGGCTGAAAATGTGTGTATGCCACTTCCCACGAACTTGACGGGAGAATGTGCGGTCTTCCACGCAACCTCTGACCCATCTACGGATGGCCTACGCACATTTTGGAGACAGTGGGAATTGGCGACGCAGATGACCATACTGTAGTCAGACTGCAGAAAGTAAATGTGGGAAGAAAGATTACTCGTAATATTTATATATTTTGTTTTCCTCACACGTTTTTGTTCACTCCATTTCATCATTATCATGAAGATTACATCCAGCAGTGTTATTTGCGCTTGTACTGAGTGATAATTGTTCCATAAACACCTTGTACAATCCAACTCAAATTTTAAATCAAAATTCAGCGCAGTTTCACCATCAGATTGTCCACTACGGGAGTGCATGAGGGGGACATGCCCCGACTGCATGGAATACAGGATAACATCACATATCCAACATTTACATAACTGCAAAACACAGTGTAGCCTAGATCCAGGGGCGCCGTATAGGGGGGAAAAGTTAAGACAATTCCAAGGGCCCCTGACTGACGGGGGTCCCCAAAAATTGAAAAACTAATAGAAATTATATACCTTTTTTCATGGGGCCCAAAATTATGTGCGTATATCATACGTCAAAAACTGGAAATACAGCCGTTAAGCTCCCGTGCAATTGCTATGTCCTCGTTATCAGTCCAAACTTTAATACTGTTCATAACAAAACCGTCATGAAGAAACGTGTGTTTACGGATACGCTTTTGTTTTCAAATTGTTACCTCGCATTGCTTTTTTATTTTCGTGGTGATCCCGCTGCTGTGGCCACCAAATATGCCTAATGTGTTTTTTCGCTCCTCCACCTCACCTACAAGTATTTCAATGTCGGTGTCTTAGAAGTTGCGCCCTTGCGTTCTTTTCCCTCCTGACGCCATTAATCAATGTAACGTAACGTAAGAACAATCGCATGCCAGGGCCATTAATATATTTTATGATATAGCAACGACAGTACGAGCATTCTGATTGGCTAATGGGTAGTCATGCCAGCCGCGTATTGACCTTATCCCCGGTCTGCGGTCTGATACCAATTACTTTTGATAGAAAGCCGACAACACGGTTCTGCTAAAACTGATTTAATTCCAACACAAATAACGATTCTTTTAGAAAGTTAACAATTTTTTCGGTGCTGTTGATGTCTTCAGTATCGTCTGGATAGTAAAACTCAGCTGACTCCTCGATATCGCTCATTTTGAAGATGACGTCAGAGCAGGGAAATAATAATCCGTATCAGACCGCAGACCGGCAATGAGGTCAATACGCGGATGGCATGAATACCCATTAGCCAATCAGAACGCTCGTACTGTCGTTGCCATATAATAAGGATTCTTATTGCCCTGACGTCATCTTCAAAATTAGCGATATCGAGGAGTCAGCTGAGTTTTACTATCCAGATGACAATGAAGACATCAACAGCGACAAAGACATTGTTAACTTTCTAAAAGAGCAGAAAAGTGTGAACACAGAGAGAAAAACGACAAGCGCCAGGCAGATTGCTAGGTTTGGTTGCTCAGATTTCAGATTGGTTGTTATAGGCAACACTTCATATTTCCCAGCATGACCTCACTCTCTGTTAGTAAGTAGTTAGGATTAGCATTCATAAGGTGCTTAGCATTGACCATTTATGGTTAAAAACGGGCGTGTTCAGGGCGGGGTAAAATGCAATGCTGATTCACGTACGCACACTTGTGGGTAATCTGTGATTTTTAAAGGAAATATTGCTTACAGGTGTGCGTAGGCACGGTTTTATATACAGTGCCCTCCAAAAGTATTGGAACAGTGAGGCCAATTCCTTTATTTTTGCTGTAGACTGAAAACATTTGGGCTTGACATCAAACGATGAATGTGAAACCAGAGATCAACGTTTCAGCTTTTATTTCCAGGTATTTACATCAGGATCTGATGCACAAATTAGAAAATATCACCTTTTTGTTCGAACCCACCCATTTGTCACGTGAGCAAAAGTATTGGAACATGTGACTGACAGGTGTGTTTTGTTGCCCAGGTGTGTCCTATTACATACATTATTCAATCAATAAATACCACTGAATGTCTACACTCAGGTTCAGATTGGGTAAGATAGGTTTTGTCTATGCAGACTGTATTCAGAGGTGAAAACAACATGAAAACCAGAGCGCTGTCTTTGGGTGAAAAACAAGCAATTGTGAGTCTTAGAGAAGATGGAAAATCAATCAGAGCCATTGCAGAAACATTGGCCATAGCCAGTACAACCATTTGGAATGTCCTGAAGAAGAAGAAAACTACTGGTGTACTAAGTAACAGACGTCGAACAGGTAGACCAAGGAAAACATCAGCAGTTGATGACAGAAACATTGTGAGAGCTGTAAAGAAAGACCCTAAAACAACTGTTAGTGAGATCAGCAACAACCTCCAGATGGCAGGAGTGAAGGTATCACTATCTACTGTTCGCAGAAGACTTCATGAACAAAAGTACAAGGGCTACACCAGAAGATGCAAACCACTCATTAGCAAGAAGAATAGGAAGGCCAGGCTGGAATTTGCCAAAAAGTACAGAGATGAACCTCAAAAATTCTGGGACAAAGTTTTATGGACTGATGAGACAAAGATTAACTTTTACCAAAGTGATGGAAAGGCTAAAGTTTGGAGAAAGAAAGGAACTGCTCATGATCCCAAACACACAAGCTCATCTGTGAAACACGGTGGAGGTAATGTCATGGCTTGGGCTTGCATGGCTTCTTCTGGGACGGGCTCATTAATCTTCATTGAGGATGTAACACATGATGGCAGCAGCAAAATGAACTCGGAAGTCTACAGAAACATTTTGTCTGCCAATTTAAGGAAAGATGCAACCAAACTGATTGGCAGAGCCTTCATCATGCAGCAAGATAACGACCCAAAACACACTGCCAAAACAACAAAGGAGTTCATCAGGGGCAAGAAATGGAAGGTATTAGACTGGCCAAGTCAATCTCCAGACTTAAACCCTATAGAGCATGCATTTTACCTGCTTAAGAGGAGACTGAAGGGAGGAACCCCACAAAACAAACAACAACTGAAAGAGGCTGCAGTGAAAGCCTAGGAAAGCATCAAAAAGGAAGAATGCAAAAGTTTGGTGACGTCAATGGGTCACAGACTTGCTGCAGTTATTGAAAGCAAAGGATTTGCAACTAAATATTAAGTCTTATTCACTTAAATATGTTTTAAGTATATCTGTTCCAATACTTTTGATCACATGACAAATGGGTGGATTCAAACAAAATGTGATATTTTCTTAGTTGTGCATCAGATCCTGATGTAAATACCTGGAAATAAAAGCTGAAACGTTGATCTCTGGTCTCACGTTCATTATTTGATGTCAAGCCCAAATGTTTTCAGTCTACAGCAAAAATAAAGGAATTCGCCTCACTGTTCCAATACTTTTGGAGGGCACTGTATATGAATCTTTTGGGGGCGTATGCCATTTTTTGGCTTTTGGGCTTACGTACACTTTTAGTAAGAATCCTATGAACAGTTTCATAAATGAGACCCCAGAGCCTTAGAAATCATTAAAACGCAGTTTACCCTTTTGTAGATAAGCACCAACAACTTATTTCTGGAGGTCTTCATGAATATGTTTGTACTGTGGCATGCTAGGGCAGTAGAACCTGCATATGGTACTGAACGGTACAGAATGGTTCTGCTAGTCATTTTAGGCTTGCAATGACGAATAAATAACATTATTGGAAATGCCAGTCCACTTCTGCCACACATTTATGATTAGTCCTCCTCTGCTACTTCCCAACCATAACCCCCAAGCCCCAAGGACACCCTATTTCTATACAATAAGATCAGTCACTGATTTCCCAACCCTCCTCTGGCCCCCCCCCCCCCTCCCCCCACCTCTTGTATTCTCAGAGGCCATTTGTAGGCCAGTGGTGATTAGCGGGAGGAAGTGCGATGTGTTGTGAATGTGAACCTGGGTTCTCTCTCCTGTGCCGCTGTCTTCTGAGAACCTCCCAGTGCTTTGATTTAGACAGACTGGAACATCATTAGCCGAGTCCCCGGGATTTGTGAAATGTCAATCAGAGTGGCTGCCACATAAATACCCACAGTCACACACACATACAAGTGCGTACACACACACACACACATGCACAGCTGCTCTGATACAAGGAAATGTAATGATACATAGAGTAGAGTGTGTGTGTGTGTGTCTTTCTGTCAGCTTTAATTCATTGAAAGGGAATAGTTCTGATTCTGTCTGCAGTGCAGGGTCCTCAGGGATAATCAAGGCTAGGCTGGGTTTCTCTTACTGATCTATGGTGCATGGCTCTGGATGCTTTCAAGGGGAAACCAGTGCACCTGGCCAGAATTTATGCAGTGTACACAGGACCCTGGTGCTTCATTCATAAACAGTGATACACAAAAACCTTCCATGCTCAAGTTGCTTTTATTAAGTAAAAAACTACATTGAGACGCTACACACATTCCAATGTAAGCTATCCCCCAGGGCATACTAACTTATTTGAAGAAAGTAAATTATTCGGCCATGATTTGGCCAGAGAAAACACAATTGACTTTGTTCTAATCACCCTTTAATCTATACACTGAGTCTTAGCCTTTACAATTAGCATTGCATCAAAAATAGACAAACTGTTTCTTCAACTAAACATTTGTCACTGCAAGTTCTGCTGAAAAAAACTATTCCTCTGCCACAATTTCTTTGCCACATTCTGTGGATTTCACATTTGTGTTTTTTAGCTTTCCTTTAAGCAATCATGATTTGGATTCTTGTCAATCCAGCTTGCTTTGGGCATGCATAATACCATTTGTGGTTAGTCGTAGGCGTTTACAAGGAGGATCACAAAGGTAGGTCACGTACAGGTGCACACTTTGCCTATACATCAGGTGCTACCTTGTAACACCTTCCATTCCCTCACCTCCCCCAACCCCCCTTTATCTTCAGCTTCCTGTTTCTGCAGTATCTTCTCTCTTTGTCACCCACCTTCAAACTTCTGACTGTATAGATCTCTCTCCTGCTTCCTCCATTCATCCTTCGTTCCATCTTTGCAATCTCTGGCCATCACACTCACAATATTCTTGATGATGGAGCCATTTCAATACAACTTTGAAAAGGCATTAGGAGCCATGTTGGTAGCAGGCGCTAGCCACACATCCACATACTTTTGCCTGACCACTTCTCCCACCCATTCACCTTGCATTTCTTTAATGAGCTAGCCTGGTTGGAAAGAGTGCATGCACAGCAAAGGCAACAACAGGCTATCATTTATTGCTGTTCATTAGCAAGAGTGTACAGGTGTAGAGTTAGTGAGGGGGGTGGGGAGGACTTGTGAATTATCCTTTTGAGTCACCCTTCTCTCACCCTTCTCCACTCATCAGTGGCTGATTTCCTCTTCCTTGTACTTTCCCCACAATTATGTTGACCTTTTTCTCTTTTAACCTGTTTGTGCAGTGGGAAGCCAGGCTCAACAATGGGAAGCTCCACACATCTCACATGGAGCTGGGTTTTTTGATGAGAATCCTTCACTTCTCTCCTTTTACTTGTATCCATCCTTGTTTCCTTCCTCGCAGCCTATACAAAATATTCAACCAATAAACCCATACTATGATTACTTCTGGTTTTAAAGCCCTTGTCGTGAGTGGGTGACATAATTTTGTCAAGCTATTTGCTGACCTATGGCCTCATGGTGACCCTCGGGTGAGAGCCAGGTTAAGGATGTCACTGATGTCCCTCTAAGGCACTGATTCAGGGTCAGTAACCCGGTTCCCAATCATACCCTTGTTCAATAGTGGGAACCTCTCATATGACTTTAGAACAGTTGGAGGTCCTCACCCTGCCATGCCTGGTGTCTCAGATGAGGTGATCAGTTGACCTGGCTGTACAACATCTGGCATTCGCAAACAGAGGGTAGATGGAGGAAGGATATTCTGGTCAACTCAAGCTGGCTATGATAGATGGGTTCTTGTACTACCAATCACTTCTCCATTGAAATTGACTGTGTTTATTTATATTCTGTATAAGTGTTTGACTTATTCTTAGTAATTTTGAGACAGGGTATGGCAATAAGGAAATTATTTTGTAGTGGCTTTTTTCTGTGATTTGACCAAATAACTAATGTCAGCTGCTTGCTTCAAAAAGAAGACATTTAGGAAATACCGACACACACACAGGTTTTTTACTATCCTTGTAAGGACCGACAATTCACTCCCATTCAACCTTAATAACCTTGAAGGGGCGATTCACTGTTTTTGGGGGGGTATTTCACACTGTTCCTTAACGTCTCCGAGTAGGGTAAGTAACATTGGTTGGGCTGAAAATGGCCCGGGTGCTGTTCTATGCCCCCTGATGCTTCCTGTGAATTTGTCCCGGGAAAAAACGCTAGGTTTTCTCCTTTTAAGGTATGCTCATGAATATATAGAATAGCTGGGTGTTGATTGGTTGGTTTACAATGAGTGAAGCTGCGGAGCAAAGGCGCAACACAGCCAACAGCACACACTGAAACAACGAAGGTGGAGACTTGAAATAAAAACGTACAAATAAATGTATTGTGTCTGCACAACACAATACAACACAATCTGTTTTCAACAGATTGACCAAATATAACGTTAGTTGTTTCCACTTCTGTTGTCAAAGCAAACAGGATCAAATTTGGTGGGTAACGTTAGCACTACAGTTTAGCAAATAAATTATCGTGATTCAACTCAGTTTCAGTTAGCTCTAGCTATCTTGCTGAAAAATTGATCTGGACAAACATGCATCTTGAATTGTAGATTTACATGACAACACAGGTTATTTATTTGAATGAAACAGTCAGGAACATGAAATAACGTTAGCCCCATTGCCAATAAACTACATCATCACACATTCTACCGATACTAGATACAGACAGGATACGTTAGCATTAGGGGTGGAACCGGTACATGTATTCGTACCGAACCGTACGGTATGGGCGTCATGGAACGGCTCGTGAAATTGCACGGAGAATACACAGTATAAAAATTTATAAAACTCTCGTGCAAATTAATTAATGTAATGCGGAACTACTGTAAGATATTCGTGTTCTTTAGGGACAATCTGTAGCCCCGCCTTAGCTCTAAAACTGATTGGCGCCACCACCTGTGTAGCCGAGCTGTGCCTGAGTCAGAGATAACTAGCAGCAGCACTAAAGACGTAGCCTATGCAACGCTAGTGCTAAATATGAATGTTCGTAGTGTAAGTATAGCAAAAACTAGCCTAAACTTTCCTAGACATTTAGCTGCGGTACTAATAGCTGAGGGCTCGCTGATATTGCTGTCTTACTAGAACGTGCATTTAGTCTAGCAGACGCTTTTATCCAGAGCGTAGTATCTATGAGTTGTTGCTAACGTGTGCTGATGTTGTACACACCCAATAAATTCCAAATTTCCAGGCCTCTCTAGTTTCTACTCTGCCACGACCTTCTGTAGCTTCTCAGCTAGGTGAGTGCTTGTGTGCTGCTCATACAGGGGCCGTGTCTGTTGAACTGACGCTTTCATTTCCCACTCAGTCAATAAAATGAGCAGTCACCGTGAGGTAGCTTTCGGTGGCACAAGAAGTCCAACCATCAGTCGTTAGTGAAACGGAGGGTGCAGCTGACAACTCGCGCTCCATCAACGTCCGTGTTTTGTTTTATATGTAAGGGACCAGGGCCGGCATTGCTGCTACTGTATCCCTGCCTGTGTTTGCGCTGTTGTTCAGCTAGTAGCCTGTCGTGGTGTAGGAGGACTGATCGACAAGCGCATCATACATTTAGCTAAGACTTGCATGTACAGTAGTTAGTCTGGAGCCCTGCTTCTGCATTTTTGTTTTGCTTTTCCCCCCATTGTACCGAACTCGTACCGAACCGTGATGTCTGAACCGCGGTACGAACCAAACCGTGACTTCAGTGTACCGTTCCACCCCTAGTTAGCATTGCTAATAACTGTTAGCGACAACATCATACTACAGCTTGCGGCTGTGGGTTGGAACGGCACCTTTTTTCAGCAGCAGCTTCATAGCAATCCTGCTTTACATTGTCCCAGGTTTTCAAGACTGTCCTCGGTGAAATGGTCCGAGCAAAGGTGTAATTGAGGGTCGAACTGCACAGGGATCTTCTCATGGACAAACATCACAGCCCGTCGAGTGTTTGGTTCCTTGGGAAGACTCTGAAAAATGTTAGCATTTCCTGTACAGGCTGGAACAATGCATTTACGACCGTAGTCCATTTTCAATATCCTTGAAAAACGTTTTTCTTTGTAATTCCGTGGAAGTACACAGAGCAGCGCGCAGAAAATTTTGGGGCGTGACAAAGGTACAGACCAGCCAAAAAAGGTGGAGCCTTGGTTGGCTTTTTCAAAACCTACCGTTTTACAGCTACATTTTTTTATTGTGAGATTTGCATAGGAAAGAGGTGTCATTGGACTTTGGGACGCAATCCAGACGCATGAACTACCGCATCATCCCCCCCCCCACCCCAGAGAAACTGTCATGCTGCGCGATATGCACCTCTCTCTACCAGAAATTACCATTTGACAGTCTCTCGCTCACTTGAAATACAAAATCCACAAATTCCGGGAGATTGTATAGCATTTGCGGGCGTCAGGGAGCCGCTATTGAAATGCGGGAGACTTGGGATGTCTGCTTGTGTGTGTACATATGTATGTTTATGTGCATGTGTGTGTGATGTGCATGTACATTTGGGTGTGTGACTGAGGGGCCTCCTTCACCCTTATTTGTCCATGTGGTTTATTAGTGATCCTCTGACCTTCCCCTGCTTTGGCAGTGGATCGATAGAAACCATTTCCCCTCAGAGAGGAAGGGGGTTAGCGAGCGAGAAAATGAAAGAGTTGGTAAGTTACAGGGAGACTGATAAACGGAGGGAAAGAGACGGCTAGAAAGTGACGTGAGGGCAAGCGAGGGTGGGGTGTGAACATTTGACAGAGTTAAGAAAAGAGGTGAAGGGAAAGAGGGAGGCAGTGGGTGATTAGAAAGCAAGGGGGATGAGGGAGATTTAGAAAGTAAGCGAATGGAGGGAAGAATACGTGCCACAGAGAACGAGAGTTAGAATGAAGAAAGAATAATGTGCTTGTGAGAGACACAGACAGAGAGTGAGAGCTAGAAAAAGATAACCTCAGTAATCCTTTCCTGGTGTCTGTCAAAAAACAGCAAGTGAAACAAGAGAAGTAGGGGAGAGAAGGATGGAGATGATTAAACACTTCAACACAAATAATATTGGTGTCAGTCACCCAAGTACCGTGTTGTCACCTTCGCTGCCATGCCTTTCCATCATGTCAGCGCATTATCACAGCGATGTGCTTTTGAATGGTACGCCTGCGCCTGACCCCCTCACCCGGCCCATAGCAATCCGGGTGAGGGGGTCAGACGCAACCCTCCCTCCCAGGGGACTCACCACTCAAAGTCAGGAAGTGGAGGATATTCAAATAAAATTGCAGATATACCCTTAAAAGTCTGTTTGGGGAATGACTGTGGGTGTATCACAGATGGTGTGTTTGTGTGCTGGTGCTAACTCACCCTGGATACATGTTTTTGCACTTGCATTGCTGTGTATTCTTTGTGTGTGTGTGTGTGCGTGACAGTGTGTTTGTGTGATGTTGTATGTGTGACTGTGTGTGTCACTCTAGTGGGCATACGTAAACGTGTGTGTGTGTGTTTGTTGCATATTCACATCTCCCTCTCTCAAAGTGGTAGCGGAAATCTTCCACTTAGCCTAGCCTATGGAGCATGAAGATTAGGATTTGTATCTGTTCCAAGGCTTCCCCACCCACCTCCACCCCAGAGACCAAACACAATAGACCAGAAGACGCAGAAAACACGAAGCATTGTAATAACGCCAGGCACCATAAAAAGGCACAAGTTTTTCTGCATATTTCGTTTTCCCTTGTTTGCTTCTTATTTCAAGTCACTTCAAAATGGAATCTTTAAAATCTACAATTGCTTCAAGGTAGCTGTGCATGAAAATGAGCATTATAGAACAATTATAAAAGATAAATGATGGGGGGGAGGGGATACAGTTTATCCTAAGCAATGAAGGAAAATATAAATCCCACAAGTTCTGCTAATTGAAGGCCAACTAATGACCTCGCTAAATACATTGAGCTAATGACATTGAGCGAACGCCATAAAGGTAATTAGAATCATTGTTCGACAAAGGGATATTTCTCTTTCCTTAATTGGGACGACGTGTCGGTAAAAGTGCTGAGGTAATTAAAGAAGATTAATTGGGACCACGCTGTCAGCCGGTGGATGGCGGTCGAGCAAATAGACACACGCGTGAGAGTTTGTGGTGGTCGTGTTTTAGTTGCTTTTATGTCGAGGCCAGTTGGTTCTATATGAGAATGGAGAAGAATCCCAGTCTAGGCACACAGGTTGCGTGTGTGTTATAGCGTATTGAATTGATGTCGGAGAGAAATAGAAGATGTGAGTTTTTGCATTTTTAAACAAACACACAAGTCGTATATCGTTGCCTCTCATCCCAATCGACAGAGAACTAAACAATACCATTTACTTTGTGTGTGCGAGTGCGCCTGTGCCTATTGAAAGAGAACCATAATCTCTTTACCAAGTGAATCTGACCCACAATCGATATGCCTGTTAGAAGGGGGTCTCGATGGGTAGGAGCTGGAGGGACCTGGAATACTGCAGCCAAAGCTAAATCTTTCATCCTATCTCCTCTCATCTCTTGCCCTCCCTTACACTCTCTCTTCCCCACTCACAGTCCCCCCGTCTCTGTATCTCTCTCTCTCTCTGACCTTTCCATCCTTTTCTCGGAAGAGTGTTTAGCTCACAAATCCCTAACCCCAACACCATGCTAATGATACTAATTGTCAGTGTAAATATGTATTGATCCCACTGTGTCGAACTGCCTGCCTGCCAGTTCGAGAGTGTGTGTTGCATACATCATTATCCGCAACCAAAGATCCAGGATACATGCCTGTGTCTGTTTGTGTTTTTTAGACACAGGACTTGTTTATAACACACACAGCAGTGCAGAGCTAACAGCTGTATTGGTTGTCTCCCACAGAGTGCTCTGAAATGGATTTACTGTGCAGTGGCCTGTTTCATATTTATCTAGCCTGAGGAAGCTGCAGTAAGGAAGCTGGTGTGTGTGTGTGTAAGCGCCAGCTTGTACATAAGTGTATTATCACATACATACTGTATACATACCTGTGGGTGTACACACGCGTTAACTTATTTGTGTGTGCGTGTTTGTGTTGGGTGGACATTCTTGATTTGATCTCCCTACATGATTATTTTCCCGGAAGTTTGAAGTGACTTGTTAGGATTAGGACTGTGGAACAGCACACCTTTGTTTACAGTGAGAGGTTGTGAAGGAACCCAAACACTTATTAAAGGCCACTTGTGTGTTAGCTGGTGGAGTTCTTGTTTGTTTTGTGTAGTATTTATCTAGAGTGTGTGACACTTAGTCACACTGTACACATGGACACACTGACAATCTTCCCAAACTGAGTGTTGCAATAAAACCTGCCACTTGGCTACTATGAGTAACTAATGAGTGCAGCTCAACCCGATGACAAGAGTCGGCCAATAGCAGACTTGTATCTTACGGGACTACACTGCAATGGTGACATGTCTGACGTTTCACATTCGCCACCTGGGAGTTTTGCATTTAACCTTGTACTAATATTTCATATGTGTGGAGCTGTGGGTAACACACACACACACAGCCATAAAGACACACTGCTAAAAACAGCTATACACCTACATGTATACACAGCTAACATATAGGTAAGTGTGTAGTTGTGTGTCGCTGTGTGTCTTTATAGCTGTGTTTGTCATGGCCACTATATGTTCCCATTTAAGGAGAGCTGCCAATGTCATGAAGCATTCTGTACCTTCTGACATCTTGTGAGCAGGAAGTGATGCATGACAGTGCTTCCACCTAGGGCTCTAGGTCAGTGGAAGTTCCTTTCTGGCCACACCCAATGGGCCAGTAACTATCTGTCTGGGATTCTTTGTATGGGATATTCATAAATACACAAACACACATGCGTGAGCACGCGCACACACAGATAGTTGGTATATCTTTTTTTACCAGCAATGTACAGTGCAGCAGTAAAACCCAAATGAAAAATGTCTGGTTCATAGTCAAGTAGACACATTTAAAGTGGCTGTAAAGCAGAACTGAAAATGAGTTAAAGTTCATCACACCACAGAAGATTTGGTTGTTAAATGCCCATCCAAATTCAAATGGAAAAAAAAAACACAGAAGTATGTTAAATTAGGCTTTGAAAAAATCAGCAGACTTCTCTGCTTGATACTGGGGGGGCGTGTCGCCTGAAGGAGCTGAAGCTCCGCCCCCTCGAATTTATTGAGTTTAGCAACAACAGCAACAACTAGCTAAATCAATTGCAGATATAAGAACAGACCTACCTGCAATCTCTGAGTGTTTTATGTGTTAATGACTTTGCCTTTGCATTGTACCAACAGAATGCAACCGTCTGTGATCTGACGTAGATAGGTGGCTGTGACGTAGATAAGTTGGGTTTTGACCCACACAAATGGTGACAATCCAAGAATATACCAGTAGTTGGGTGATGCTACAATTTGATGGGTCACAGATTGTCCAACTTTAGGTCTTCTAAAATGTAGGTTGTGTATTAAAAGGGCCTTAATTCATACGTTTCATGATTCATAGATGAATACTCTCAAATGAATGCTGTCAGTCTGTACTTTTACTTAATTGTCCTTGGTTCATTTCAAATCCAGTGTGCTAGATTACAGAACCAAAACATCAGAAAGTGTCTCTGTCCATACTCATTGACTGCTCTGTATACTGTGAAACACACACTCAAACACCCACACAGTTTCTTGGGTTGCCTGGAGCCTATTTAAGAGACTGAAGTGATTGGCATTGGAGCCTTGCTGCGATTTCTGGGTAATTTATGTGTGTAAGAGAGCTGCTGCTATATTTAGAGTCAAGCAGACAGGCTGGAAAACAGGTATCCGACACCTGCCTAAACACACACACAACCACATACAAACATTTGCATGAACCCACACAAGATTGAGAACAGTATCATATGAGTTCACAGTTAAGGAAAGGAAGGTATTGCGAAATGTAGCATGCATATCTTTTTTTGGCATGTGTGGAATGTGGCAGCATTTGTTTAAGTTTTCGCCTCTGCCCCATGCCCAAGGCTGTGTGTGTGTGAGATGAGGGCAAGCTGAGGCCTCCAGATGCTTCTGTAATGAGAAGACAGTCAATGATCAGACAGGAGTGAGGGTCGAGGGGGAGCAGATGCAGGACAGAACAGGGTGGCAATTTATATGAAACACACATTCATGTAGGTATGCATCGTAGTTCCCCCACTGTCCTCCCCTTTATCCTCTCCCTCTTTCTATCTCTCTCTTTCTCTCTATCTCACAATCTAGGTTAGGGGGCCAGGTTTTGTATGTTTCGGGGGGGGGGGGGGGTGTTCACCACTGCAATATACGTACGTGAGAGCATGTTTGCTCCTACACTATTCTTGTTATCATGCTCTCTGTCTATGCATATGCTTTACTCAAAGGGAGTATTGATTCTCGACTGTGTGTGTAATTTCTGTAAACATGTTTTGAATAGGTAACCTTCATGTTTTCCCCCTGTCATATTGACATAATCCAAAGCCATTTATAATTTCCTGAACCACATGGCTCCTATAAGGTACTTCACTGTCCAGTTTTACTCCATGCCTTTGACAATCTATACATTTTATATTTGTCGAAGGTTGGGATAATGCGCTTGAACATGTTTTTCTGACAAGCCAATAAACATGATGTAATGGTGATTGCATGTCAGAGTGCAGGGCCTAATGAGCAGCTGTGAATGCCAGCGACTGTATTGGCCACGTGGTTTTGTGGAGGTGATCTGACATGTTTTCTGTCAATGAATGACCGTAGTGTATACGTCGTTTCCCTGAAGTGCCAAATTCAACTCACCTTGTGGAAACCACAGGGTCTTGGCTGAAAGCCAACAGTGTACTTTTCACTTCAGCAAGTAGGGACCATATTCCTAGAGGTTTACTTTAGGAGCCAAGAGTGTGTAGATGTCTGTGTGTGCGCAGATTTGTGTGTATGTCCACTTCTGTCAATTTACCTCAAGAGCCAGCCATTGGGTGGAGGTTGGTGTGTGTGTTACACACATTCTTGATATATAGGGCACACATTATTAATCTGACCTCGAGTATCAGCTGACATCATTCACTCACACAAACAGAATCTGGCATCTCTTACTTAGCAAATGGAACTTAGACTCAGACTTGTAAAAATGTCCTCTGAGAACTTTATCTATCTTTACCCTTTTAAGTTGTGTTCTCACTTGCCTGTTTGCTTGCTGCTTAACTGTATTGACGAACTATGTAATTTTGCTGGTACTGGATTAGTTATTTACTACTAATGCTAGTTAGCCCCTTTTTACACATATTTGATGAGACCATGGAATTTTAAACCCACAATGAACAGCTGTTCAAGTCACTTACTGTCATTTGATCGAGTTAAGTTCTCGCTTGGAATCAATCAGGGACCACTCATATGTGAACCAAACCCGCTGTGCGGTTGTTTGGTGCACACCCCCAGGTGCCAAATGTTCCAACTATATCCAACAACCAAAGTGAAACAGGAGAGTGGTGAGAAGCACTTCAGGGTTTCCATTCAAATGGACCAAACAAGCTAGCTGTGAAAGCGACCTCAAGCACTGTCCAGCCCCTTGTACTGTACCCTGTCTAACCATGTCCTAGCCCTTCACTTCAGACGAGATTGATTAACCTGATCACATTCCTGGTCCATCAGGCCCTGGTTGTCATGGGATTGTGCGAGGGTTGTTAGTCGGTCAAATTGAGATGTATGTATTCTCTTTGTCTCCCCCCATGACTACGAAATGCTGTGTCCTATCGTCAGAGCGGATAGGTACGCTTTGGTTTCTATATATGCTTTGGGAATCGCTGGATGTAATGTGAAAAGATGACATGTTTGTGTGTTCTCTCTTGAGTATTTTGGTGTGTGCTAAGGCCTTGATCCCAGTCATCACATTTATGGCTAGCTCAGTGTGTCTCTCTGTGTGAATCTATGCATTGTTGGCTTTGTTTTGGTCTGAAATGACCGTAGGGCCATAAGTGAATACAGAAGAAACTTGTTTCAGGTGATGCTTCCCTTAACATTTAGTAATTTAGTCATTTATTTAGCAGACGCTCTCAGGGTTTCCCGCAGAAAATGTTAGTCAAGGTGGTAGGGTGAGATTTGCTGATGGACCGGGGAGGGGGGGCTCTTATCCAGAGCGACTTACAGTAAGTACAGGTACATTCTCCCAGAGGCAAGTAGGGTGAAGTGCCTTGCCCAAGAACGTCATTTTGCACGGCCGGGAATTGAACCAACAACCTTCTGATTAATAGCCCGACTCCCTAACCACTCAGCCATCTGAGCCCATGTCGGCGCATGGCCCTTTACAGTTCCCAACTTTTCTCCTAAATGCCCACCACAGTAAATTATGGAACTTTCCATTCAAAACAGATTCTCCCCCACTCTTCGGTGCATGGTTGACAGTCGCTCTCAACCAGCCGCAGGGGGAAAGGGGGCTTTGTTATCTGAATTGATACCCAGCTGGCTCTGTCTTCCATTCCCTTTCTCTCCTTGCCTTTCTTCCTGCTGTGTGGTAGAGGCCCTTTGGATAGATTAAGAGGGAAAGAATAACGGAGGGTAAAAGAGGTAGCGGGGAAGCGAGGGAAAAGAGGGACTGTTGGGGGGAGGGATAGAGAGGTGGTGCATATTGATGGCTGTCCAGTTACTGTAGTGTTGGATAATGGAAGGAGAGAGAGACAGAGGTAGAGTCGAAAAGGGAAAATAAAGGAATATCGACTTGTACCATGCTGCAGGCAATTTAGGCAGATGGAGAGGAAAAAAGAAAGAAGTGAGAAAAAGAGCGAGCGATGGAGAGAGGAAGGATGAGTTATCTCTTCTCTTTGGATCAATCAAATGATGTAGTGATAGAACTGGATTACACTGCCATTTACACACTCCCTGTGTGTGTGTGTTGCTCCCTTGCTTGCGTGTCCTCATATTTACACCAATCCAATCCCTGACATTCCGCCTTAGCACTCAAACTGACAACCTCTTGGGTCTCTGGGACACACACGCGTATGTACATACACATACGGGTGACTCACGCCACTCACAATGGCCGTGTTCCGTATGCATTGGGTCAGCAACCTCTGACCCTCATCCTGAATGCGTAGTGCAACATTCGGTTAGCAATTCACCCCTGGCAACCCTAATGGCATTGTGGAGTGTGTCGGTGGGGTGCCTTTGTTCAACAAACTTGCAGCTTATTGTCGAATTCGACCCAGAACTGAGTGGATTATGCCGAATCTTAACACGACAGACTATAGATCCCTGTTGTGGAATTTGTGTTTTGTCAGACTTTTTTGTACTATGGCCACCTCACTGGCCAATTCAAAGGGAGTTGAGGAGTGAATCAGTTTGTAGTTTAAAACCTGAATCAGGGAGACATTTAACAGGAATAACAAACATGAACCAAAAATAATGTTCTACCTAACTGGTATTTTATGTATAAGCACAGTTCTCTCACACCCCAATCATATTTTACCTCACTTCAGGCACAAATAGAGCACATACATTTGCAACATTCACTTTAGGTTCATCTACATACTTATGTTTAGAGCACAAGCTACATTCAGTGTAACTTATTGGTTGTATAGCCTACATCTTTAACCATGGTCGTTGTTTGGTGAAGAAATCATGAAAGTGTAATTAACAGAAAGATTAGTTCAGATTTCTAAACACTTATTTTTTTCTTTCTACCAGCCACTCCAAATTGATGACAACTTCTGTGGCCAGGACTTCAACCAACCGCTTGGCGGAACCAGCACCATCGAGGGTACCCCACTCTTCATCGATAAGGATGATGGCATGACCTCAGTGGCTGCTTACAATTACCGTGGCAACACTGTGGCCTTTGTTGGCACGCGCAATGGCAAAATGAAGAAGGTAAGGGCGATTTTGTCCATTAAAGTTGTTGTCACTTTCTTGCTTTTCCATCAGTCTCTTTCGCTAAGGGCTAAGCCGTTAAGTTGCCTTTGTTATGTTAGGGGAATTGTGCTTGTTTTCACAGGATTACATCCAGTTTGTGCTTCAAGTGTCGCTACTTGCCAGAGGCTTACTTTGGAGCCTGGTTTGGTTCTCCCTTGGTGCTTTATAGGGGGGCAAGTTCCCGCCATTTTGGAGCGCTTGCAGTGTTTTGGCTTCCATGTGAGAGAACTGTCCCTGCTGAATACTTGACAAGTTCTGACAATCAGTGGAAAACAACAATGTTTTGTATCCATTTCACCCAGAATATCACATGCAAAACACAAACCTCGCTTTAGTGTGTGAAGTCTCCACCTTGACCTTCTTTTTAAGAGTGCAGTTGCAAGTCACTGGGTCTGGTTTCCGGTTCTGTACATAAAATGACTCAGCTGCCTCACGTCCACGACCAAGCAACTTCTTGTTACTGTGGGATCAAGGACGCAAGTCGTCCATCAAAAAAGCTCCTATTGAAGGTTTAAATGGTTACTCAGGCGACAGGTGGTGCATTTACTCAGGCAATAATGTTTTATGTATACACCCGAAGTGGCAAATTAAACTGATAGAGGTGTAGATGGAGTGGGAGATTGAAAGGAGGATAGGAAAAGAAAGCGTGTTGAGATTGATGTACTATAGATCCTCTAAACCCTCTCCCTGCTATTTTTCGACTCATATTTTTCGTTTCTCGACCACACTCTACGCCATCTCTCTCTTCCCCTACTCGTCCTTTACCCTCCAATTTATCCCATCTCTTTTCCTGTTGTTTTGCCTTTCGCTCCTTTTCCCCTTTTCCCTCCTTGTTGTTCTCTCTGTCCCATCTACGCATCGACATTTCTCTCTTCCCCTCCCTTCTGCCCACCCTCTCCCCACTGCCCACCCTCCCTCATTCCACGACTCCTCACCCCCCTACATGGCTACGCAGCCTTGAGTCCCAGATCCTGCCCTGATTGAAGCAGGTCACTGGTTATGGTTCTCAGCGGAGGCAGCACAAAGAGGCTCCTCTAAATCACCTGGCTAGGGAGCATAGAGCCTTTAGAACCTTCTGGGCAGCCACGCAGGCCTGTCTCCCGGACAGCTACGCAGGCCTGTCGCCTGCCTGGTTAATGCCTCTACAGCCCAGCTCTTAAATCCTGTGTCTAGGATTGAAGGCAAATGCGGTTCTTGGATTGAAAGCGTTCTATGGGTTTTAATGACCAGTTTTTGTGTTGTTGGTGTGGTCCAATTGGTGTAGGTGGTGCGCCATTTTTATTGTGGTTACGGCTTGGGCTGAAGTCTAATTGGTAGTTTGCTGGGCATTGTCTACATCATTGTACTTTTGGTGCTTTTGTGTTTATACCTACCTATGTGTGTGCAAGTATGTGTTGTGTGTCCGTGTGTGTGTGTGTGTGTGTGTGTCAAATTAGGTCCTCACGTGGAAAGATGGTGCATGTAGCCTTTTTAGTGACCAGTTACATGCCTATTCATATGGTTATTCATTGCAAATTCATCACACGTCTGAGTTTGTTTGTGCGTGGGTGCATGGACATGTGTGTGTTTGCGATAATAAAAGGTGAAGCTCTACCCTATGGATGACTAGGCTCTTAGCTCATTGTCATTCACTCAGTTTCTCTCTGTTACACTCAAGGCCTGTCATTGATTTGTCGTTATGAATATATAATGGCAGTGTAAATGTGTCTTTCAGGTTGTGCTAGCTACTGCATACTTTTGTCTGTGTATGCATTCATACAATGTTGGGCGTATGTTATCTACTTGACAACACTATGCAATTTTGCATAAATTCGAGCCTTGTACATCAAAATGTCAAGGTTAAATGTCAGGTTTTCATATATTCTGGTAATATATAAGTAACGACCATACTTGTTTATTTGTTTGTTATCTGTTCCTTGTACAAGGTGTTTGAGTGTCTGTGTGCCTGTCTTTGTATGCATGTCCTCACAGGTTATTAAAAGAAAAGCTGTGCCACGATGAGAAGAATCATTGTGACGACTGTCAGCTGCTTTCTTATCCTGCACGAGAGCAAAGCACAAACAAGCGGAAACCGCTTTGAATGTGAAAATTGCTTGGGCTTCTATTTATATCGCAGGCTCCGCCAAATGTGAGACATATGCCTGAACCTCTCATACACAATATGCAATACATGCCATGTTCCCCGAACACTCTCTTATGGAAGCCCTTGTTTTCCTTTGAAAGAAGGGGCCCAGAAAGATGATAAGGAAACATGGAGGGGAAGACGAGGGATGGAGTGAAAAAGAGAGGTGGGGGGGATGAAGAAACTGGTTTAGTATGATGTGATGGGGAGGAAGCACTGCTTGGTGGGGATGTGAATTGGAGGACAGGCTCTGGCATGTCCCCTGGTACTGTGTGTGTGCGTCTTTCTCTCAAGTGTGGCTTTATGATTTAGGGGAATGGAAAGGTGTCAGTTCCTGCAATGTGCTGTAGTGAAGGAGGATAGACAGTATGGCAGGTTATATGGGCATGAGGGAGTTTGTGTGCACGTGTGTGTTTGTGTTTCCGCAAACAGGCTTTTTCTTTAAGTGGCAGGGCAGTTAAATGTGTCAGTTTAGTCTCACCTTTGTGTTGTGTTGAGGGCCCTTTCTCCCATGTGACTCCGGGAGTAGCAAGGGATGCAGAAAGAGAAACAGTGACATATATGTAGAAAGGGGGAGATGAACTGGTGGTGAGCCAGATGAGCGGCCATCTTGGATCAGAACCCTTGTGTGGTGACCACAGGTTTAAAAGCATAGTCGTTTCCCTCCGCTCTAATTCTGTAGGGACAGAGGTAGGGATAGAGGGAGGAAGAGGGGGATGAGCTCTAGGTAGAATAGACTCCAAAGGGTTCTGGTTATTTTTTATGTGATTAAACTGTGAGAGGGAAAACAGACAAGGTGAGATAAAAGGACAAACAAAGTGATCCAAGATCCAACTCGACCACTCTGGTCGAGAGAAACTACTGAACTTGCCATAACCAAGCCCTTTGCTTGGCTGTCTGGCTTCAGCTCAACCCTGGTGTGTGGGTGCGTCTGTTTGTCTGTGTTTGCATTTGTGTGGGTCAGTCTGTCCATCTGTGTGGTCGGCTGCAAAAGAATAATACACAGATGGGAGGAGCACATACACACCCACACACAAACGTACACACAGCAGTGCCAAGTATGGCCTCTCCAGTCTGTTAAAGGACTGTTAAGCACAGACAATGTGTATCCATGGAGCTTTACAACCCACCCCCCCTCCCTCTAACCACACACTCACACACATACGACAAAAAGCAAGGGCACATCTTGATTATAGATCTCTCTCTTTCTCCCCCCCCCCCCCAATCTGGCATAATTATCAGGTAGCCCCCTCCCCTGCCATCTAGACTAGCGTCTTTAGCGCTAGCATTCTTCAGCTGTGTTCACCCGTGGGGGTAGAACTCTGCCATCTGGTCCCCCGGCCACACGTGCCAGAAGGAAGGTCCTTTCCCATTCTGTGCCCATTGTGGCCCAATGCCTTGCACAGGTGCTACTTACAATAAAATATATATAAATAACACAATATATAGATTTATATATAATCAATTAAAAAGGCATTTATTCACGGTTGGTCTTAAAAGGTTTCAGTTGGTTTCCCATTCACGAAACAAAACCATAGCTAACAGAAGAACAAAGTAAATTGGGGCCGTGTGGCTTTTTGTAACTGGCCGAAGAGATTTGGACAGTTTCAGTGGAATAATGTCTCTTTAAATAAATGTACAACGTCATGTGTACTTGACACTGTGGTCAGTTTGTGAATGTGTAACAACTGTGTTAGCCACTAAGCTTTTAGGGCTTAATTCTCATCATAAGTATTACTTTAACTGTGCAAAAACACTCAGTCTTCTGTGACATTTGACCACTCTGGGTATTTATGACAAATGTCACACGCTTAATTTTCAATCCTTGATTGGTGTCGTATCCCATTCCCTTAAGGGTTAATCTATAATAATTGATGTGTGTTGGTGCGTGGGTAGATACATGGTTGGTGGGTGCATGTGTGTCTGTGTGTACGTGTGCGTGGTGGGAGTGGAGTGGGGGGAGGTGTGTGGAAGGGAGTGAATTTATAGGTGTTTGAGTGTGTGTGTTCTGGCCATGCAGTAGACAACACAGGTGTTTTGATATTCCAATGGGACAAGTTATGTAGCCATGAGGAGTTTGTCAGAGGCTTATTGACTTACATGGTTCTTCTACGAGCACATTAATGCTGGTGTTTCAAGTGTGTTGTGGGTAAGAGAGATGAGTGAAAGGAGGTGTGTTTGAGACTTGGCAGACTGACAGCAGCCCCCCACCCGTTCGCCAGAGGCATGATAATGATGGGACAGACCGTGCCCCGTGACTAAGCCTTTAACCCCTCCCACACAGTCTCTCTCTCTCTCTCTCTCTCTCTCTCTCTCTCTCTCTCTCTCTCTCTCTCTCTCTCTCTCTCTCTCTCTCTCTCTCTCTCTGTCTCTGTCTCTGTCTCTGTCTCTGTCTCTGTCTCTGTCTCTGTCTCTGTCTCTGTCTCCCTGTTCCTCTGTCACACTATCTCTCACTCTGTTTCTTTCTCCTTTTTTCTTTTTCTCTCCCCCTCGTTCATTCAGGGAGAAAGAGGTGAGGGGGTATTGAGCAGAGAGAGGGATCCAGGAAGCTTTTGGGGAAATCATGGAGATAAAAAAAATGGGGAGTAGAATAAAGGATCTGTAAAAGGCGCAAGCTGAGTCAGTTACGGTAAGGGTGGATATTGACAGAGGGAGAGATAAAATAAGAAAGTTAAGAGGAGTGTTGAGGGATGGTGTGTTAACATTAGGACCGCCAGGAATCAAATACCAGGACAGGAACCAATACTTCCAGTGCCACAGCGGCCTTCTACACCGCAAAATATAATTGAACATTTATTTTTATTTTTTTAACACTAAAGAATGAATGAAATATATAAACAATAAATCCAGATTCAACAAAATATAGACATTGGCAGAAATATTCTTTGACTTTTTTTATATGGTATCAATTACTGAAATGCTTTTGAAAACACATAACTGTGTGGGGTAGACCGCTCCAGTGGTCCGAGCGCCCGGCCAGTCTGTTTCCATTCAGAGGGGGAAGAAGGGCCTGTTGCTGGACAGCCTGGAAAACAGATGGAGCCCTGGACTAGACCTTGTAGGACGAACAACAAACACACACACACCCCTAGTCTCCCCTCTGTCCCTCCCTTTGCCCACTTACCTTCTATTTCTCTCTCTTATTATCTCTTTTCGTTTTCCTTTTGTCCTTCTCGGTCTTCCTCTCTATCCGTCCTTCTGCCAAATAGACAAGTATGTTTTATAAAGTTTAAAAATAGTTTGGGCTTTTCTGTATCTTTATCTCTCCAAGTGCACAATACTTTCTGTTTGTATATACAAGTGGGTACAGAACACGCCTTCATGCCTTTGGGCAGTGAGAGGCAAGGCACGAGTTGTTGCTGAGCACAGAGGGTGGCATTGTGCTGGGAGGAGTGTGTCTGGGGGTGTAGGGGTTTGGTTGATCCTCCAGTCATTAGTGCACAGAAAGATGGGGGCAGTGGATCTAAGGGGTGGCAAGGGGTGGCAGCTGCCACCCCAATCGTTTATTTTTTTATGTATTTAGCTGTCGCTTTTACCCAAAGCGAGAGCTTTACAAAAGTGCATTGGTCACTGATCATAACAACGAGATCAGTTGTTATGTCTAAAAGTCTAGGAAAGTTGAGGCTATTTTTCGCTAGGTACCTATAAACCTAGGTTCGGTTGAAACACGCCCCGTAGTCACAGCCCAACGGAGAGTTTTCAGACTCATATTCTGACTAGAATTATGAGTATGACAACGTCAGGCTAATACAGCATACTTACAGTGGCTTTCAAAATAGTTTGCGTATAACTTGCAAGTCAAGATACTGATTGCACGAAGCATGGATGGTTTATCTTACCAACCGATGCTTGAATTGTTTATGAGCGTGCTGTGTGTGTGTGTGTGTGTGTGTGTGTGTGTGTGTGTGTGTGTGCGAGTGTGGTTGATTTCTGAATGTGTGGGAAAGAGTGTCACCGAAGCATGCATCTTTTAATGAGCTCAAAGAACCCAACCCAACAATGCTACAGTTTCTCAATATGTTGCCATGTCCTCTAGTGTTTCTTCACCTGAACTTCACACAGTAAGGAGCATTAATACACACACACACACATACAAACACACACACACACACAAATGCTTTCACACCCAGAGGCATTTGAGAGTTGTGTGAATTTTCAGAGCAGAGGATGCATCTGTGTTGTGCACGCACACATATGTGAGCGTCACGGCATTACACAACACCATTGAGGGGGATCTCTGATTGCCTGGTTTGGAACTGAATATGACTCGTTAAGAGAAGCAGAAGGGTTATCCCTGTGCTATGGCTCCTCTGGCTTCCATTCCTTGAGTCTCTGCAACCAGCATTCTTTTAAATAAGTCACACTTTTCACTCCTCTCGTGTCTCTCTCCCTCTTTTTTTTTGCCCTCAAACTCTCGCTTAAGCCCACCCTCCTTTTCTCTCTTTCTCTTTCCTTACTCCCTCTATCTCTAGTCATCTTGTCATCTTTTGGTATCCTGTGTTCTCTCATTCTCTTTTTCTTTCTCTGCTTCTCTCCGATCAAAGGTATCCCTCGTTAGATAATAGGCAGGGCCCGCTCTCATGTGTTGGTGTAGAAATGAGATGCAATGCCCTCCATTCTCCTGTGATCATTTAGTCTCATTAAGGATAAGGTTGGCTGACACACATTCTTACACACACACACTCGCATGCACACACACACACACACATACACACTCTCCCACACCCTGCACAACTTGCATATACGAGCTGCAACACACCAGAAGAATATGCAGTGACTGCATGCAGAGCACACACACACTTTAACACAACATACAGGGAGTTAAATTCCTCATTAAACCAATGTCTCACCACATCCTGTCTCAGTCCTATAAGACCCCATATATCATAGATAACCCCAACCTTAACACCCCAGTCATTAGACCAAGCCGTTATAGTACCAGCATTGTAATCAACTATTTGGCAACTAGCTGCTATCCTGCCCCATCACCTTTTCAGTTCCAGACTTCGTGCTGGCCATAACGCTAGCCTTAGTCCTACACCAGACATGGCGGCTTCTAACTCATAGCCTCGCTAGCTCTCACCAGCTATTAGAACCAGCCTTTAGTTCGCCCATGGACTGGTTTGTAGCAATCTGCTATAGTGTGGGGAAATCACTATCTGAATCCAGGTTTTTGTCCATTGCTACAACATCCCTTTCTTTCCTCATTTCCCCTACCACCTTTCCTCCCCCACACATCTCTCACTCTCTCTGTTTAATGGTGTCACTCCTCTGGTGTAACTCCATGTACCTGGCTGCTAGGAGTAAAGCTAATTTGCAACCATGACACCGCAAAGAGGTTAATGGAGCAAATTGAAGGATAAGAGAAAGAGAAGGATGGAAGACTGATGAATTATGAATAGAGTTTGCTTTGTAGCATAAAAAAGAAGAATAGACAGAGACATGGGCCCGAGACATGATTTCCAGAATAGTTTCTCTCCTCAGGCCATGGGTGGGGAAACATGGTCTAAGTAGCATTGTTGTTGATGTCAAGCTGAAAAGATTCAGATTTGTCACAGGATGTAATCGCCAATCTTCAGTAAGTTACCAAGTCTGTTTCCTTCAGGTTTGGGCTCTTGTGGTGTTTGGCCTTGGCTAGCTTCGACTGCAACGTGAAAGTTGGCCAGTTCAGACTTGGCTGTTATTGTGGAATAATATTATCTTATTAGCTTTCCTTACTCCATCATTGGCACAGCGGACAGGCACAGCGTTGGCATGGTAGCGTATTAAAACGCCAAGGGATGTATGTAGTGGGTACAGAAGGTGACTTTTCTGACCTGGCATACCATGACTTCTCGTCTGCCAACTGGAGCAGCTAAGGACACACCTAAAGTCTGTCAGAGTGCCAGGGCACACTCATCAACACCGGGTACACTTCTGCTCATCCCTTAATGATAGTGACTATTGCTGCGATCTGCTTATAACAGGTGTGTGTGCAAGCACACACAAATACTATCTAAACTAACATGATCACATTAACATCCTAGCCGTCAATCCAGATCCTAAATCCTTATTAGATAACATTATTAGTCTAAATGAATGTTGAAGTGTGGTTGTTATATTTAAATATATGTATACAATTTGTATTTGCTAATCTACTGTAAAGAGTGATGATGATACTTTTGCAGACATTAGAAAATGATTGGTTCCAGTGATAATCTTTGGAAATGGGTTTATCGGATTAACCATTGGTGGGTTAATAGATTTCCTAATAGATTCTTTTTGATTAGTTCCTCCTCTTAAGCAAGTTTTAAGATGATTAGCTCTCAGACGCTTACTGCACGCTCACGCTTATGCCAGGGCACTTAGACGTTGTAAATAAGAAACTATTCTGTAGTTAGGTATAAGTTCATTTTGGTCAGGGGTTTAGAATTGTGTCTTTTCTTACTATGCTGTGTCCCACTGTGTTTGTGTGTCAAGTTCAGGAGAACCGTCACATGGCTGTCATATGCTTGGGGAGCGTCTTCGGTCAAAAGTTTTCACATGGGTCTTGTGATCTTCTCCTTACTCGCATCAACACAAAGACAGTACTGTGTCACACACACAGACACACTGACAAGAAGGGACTCGCCACATACACGCACACAAATTTTCTCTGGTCACATGTTTTCTCCTTTTCTATCTTCCTCTTTCTTAAAGAAAAAAGTCTTATCCCGAAGCCTGGTTTTAGCTGGCTCTCTGGCATGCCAGACTAACTGCCTGCTAGCCTGGTCTGCACTGTTCTTTGACCCTGGGGCTAATCTTGTTAGCATAAGAGTTAGTGTTATTATTGGGGGGTGGAGAGCATAGGCCAATGCTGGTCTGCAGCCTCAAAAGTGAACACTATTAGCACAACAGTTATACTTAAGGAATACTTGCCTCAAAGGGAAGCCCTCGCCACCACCCTGCTTACCTAAGAAATGTACTCCTAACAGGGTCAAGGCAAAAAGGCAACACATTTTGTATTTGTTTATTTTTTATCACTGAGCACTGACAGCCAGTTTTGTAACACAAGGAAGCAAAGGCAGCTAGCATTAGCATTAGCTGTGCACAAAGCTCCTGGCCTCATTATTGGTGCAGCTGACCTTGGAGGCCTGCCATCTTCCTGTAATGGAACCCTAATAATGATAAAGGATGCACCTCTTGTTGTGGGGCCTTGGGCTGTGGGACCTCCTTCTCCACTCTCTTTTTCTACCTGTCTTTCTCCCTTTTCTCTATCTCTCTACCTGACCAGCCTCATATCTATTTTGCAGTAGGCGGCTCCCCTTGTACATTGTGTTAGTGGTCCTGTGTATGTCTGTGTGACTATGTTTGTCATGTCTCCCTCAAAAGTGAAATATTTATCCCTCTCCTTGTCTGAATGTTCTGACTAAAGACAGATGCCAGACACCCAACCCTGCTTCTCTCATAGTTGCTCCCTCCCTCTCTCTCACTCCAAGCTGTATGCCTTCCTCTCTTCCCCCACTTTTCTGTTATCCTCCTTCTCTTTCTGTCCATGGGAGTAGTCATTAGCTGACTGACTGGCTGATTGCATCTATTCCCTAGGCCCACTGTTTGTTTGTGCATCTTCCTTTGCCTCCCCTCTTATTTCTCTCTCTCTGCTGCTTTCAGTCTCTTTTTTTTCTATGTTTCTCACCCTCTCCCTCTTTCACACTCCCCCTTTCTCTTTCTCCCTCTCTCATATGGAAGTCTTGGTGTTTTGCGAGCCAATTACCGGGTACACTCTCTGTTATTACCTCTGGTTCCCCTTCTGCTAAACCAGTCACAAACATTGGTTCAGACCAGTGCATTTGCATTCTAGGGCAGACACACATTTATTTATATACCAACCATGCATGATGCATGCTTACTTACGCTGTGTTGCGCTCAATGAGTAAGGCATGCGCACACCCACACACACACATTCTCCTTTAATAAGCATTTCACCTTGACACACACACACGTCACAGCCTGAACCAAATCATCCACTGCAAAATTAATTCCATGTCAACTAAGCTTCGGCTATCCACAGTTTCAAATGGATCATTTAGCCACCTCTACCTTTTCAACAGCGCCTCCCCCTCCTGGGGTCCGGGGTCGACATTAATGGCAAGGCCAGCCATGCTGGAGCCAGTTTCCTGCCTCCCAGCAGGGTTTTGGGGGATTTGGCCGGCGACTGGAGGAGCCAACATGGGGGAGCAGCAGCAGTAGCAGAAGGCAGGAGGAGACTAGTATTCCCCCCAGTACCTTCCCTCCTTCCCATCCCTCCATCTTTCTCTCAATGTGCTGGGGGTGGATTAGGCTAATTAAAGCGCTGCGAGCCGAACCCCCCGGGGAGACGCCACACACACACGAGAAACAAGCACAAACACACAACTGCTTGTACGGATCGGGAAGCTCACACAAACCCATGCACTTATCCTACCCCACCCAAAGCAACAATATGTACCCGTTGTAGCATACATAATTAGACAAATTCCAAGACAATCATGTATAACAACAAGGTTCCCCAACACCACAATGCATATAACTGAGAAACTGACCCACTCTGAAGCTGCTTGTGAATCGAGTCCAACATAATTGTAGTTGCTAGCACGATGCAAAGAACAAGTTGATAAAAATAGCTTCTTTATTTTATCTCTGCACGGCCGAGGCAGAGTCCCAGAGGTTGTTTTTGTTTATTTTTTTGGTGGGTCACCGCTCTAAGTTACCGCACCAGAGCGAACAGTTTGCCCTCTTCAGCCACTTGCCCAAGGTTGACTGTTACCGCCATTGTTGGCTCTGTGTGGGAACCGCTGATGGTTTCTCCTGGGCCACGGGGTGGGGCCTCGTTTTCCTTTTTCATTGTTTAGTCTGTTTAGCGAGTTTGGGTTGTGCGTGCTTGTGTGCTCGTGCTTGTCTGTGGGTGTGTAGTGTTTTACTGCTTACCTGAGGAACTTTGCCTCTTCTGTGTCTGGGTGTGCATGTCTGCTAGTGCGCATACATGGTCATCACGTCTCTCCCTCGACCTTGGGTCTAGCTGCCAAGCCAATGTCATGGCTTTATTAGTCAGCACTGTCCTCAGCAGGAAGGAGGTCGGGAAGTAAGCAAGGCAAGGCAGCCTTTCCTCCTCTCCAGCAAAAAGAGTGGGGAAGAAAGAGGCCTGGAATCATGTCTCACTCACCAGGAATTACAGCCGGATGCTCTCCTAGAGGGACATTGTCACTCGGCTCCAAAGCATATTGGATTACTGATAACCTTTGCGGGCGGCATCCTCCTGCTTCCTGTTCAACTCTACTGTGCTCTACTGTACTTTACTGAACAGGATAGGTGGCGCATTGAGAGAAATGATGGGGAGAAGTCCTACAGAACCGCACGCACCGATACTCTCTTTTTTTTGTGCCCATATACTTACAGAACTGTGTTATGCAACTCACAGTATATTTGAATTGTAAAGTGTGAACACACACACACATACACTCTGTCAATTCCAATAAGTAGCCTATGAGGGGCTCACTCCCTGTCATCGTCGGCCCCCAGAGTGGTCGGCTCCAGCGTTTCCATGGCAACAGTAGCCAGGGCAGCGAAGAGGAGAGAAGAGAGGTGGGGGAACTGTGCCAGAACCTGTGATCCATCACGTGTAGTGTCGGCATTTCTGATTAAACCGTTGGCCAAAGACAAGTTATACTCTGCGTTGTGGAACGTTGTCACACACATTCATCTCTCAAATACAATTTTTGCAACTTGCAACCTAAAAGCAATCTCTTGTAAGTGCATAGGCAATAGATAAGTCCCGAAAAAGTGTTATGAAACTATGCTGTTTTGAGAAGTCGATATACAGACACAAGCAGACAACGATTGAGGGGAGAATAAAGGGCTTGTATAGCAGCATACAGTTTGTGTGCGCATGATCTTTGTGTGTGCGTGGAGCAACATCGGACAACTGGTTTGTTACCAGTTGTAATGTGGTGTGTCTGCTTTTGACACATGCATGTCTGTGTGTGTTTGTCTTCTTTAACCTCTGCATCCCTCTGGCTCAGGCAGTACATTGTACAGGGAACAGGAGTTAGGTTTGACTGCTCATGCTACAGCAGCTGATTACTCTGACAAGCAATTTAGTCACTCACCTCAAGGACCGCATGTTAGGGCCCCCCCTGTCAAATCCCCTACCCCACCTCCCTGCTCTTAAAGACAAACACACACAAATGTGCTGATGCCAGCACTCACCATTTGCTGATGTACACACTGTTTGCATGTGACCAAAAGCACACCTTTGTATATTCTCACACCATATCCACACGCTAATGCTATGTGCTTTATGTGGACTTGTGCTTATTATTCAGTGCATTCTGGCAATACACACACACATTATTATACTACCCCTAACCTAATCTATACTGGTGCTTATTGACATCAGGGTTAACTGTCACTTGTATGACCACCTCTCCCTGAGGATCTCATTAAATCTAGGGGCTCCATACACACCCACACACAACTTTTAGCAGTAAGACTACTATTGCTAGTCCCAGACCACGTTCTAGAGTGCGGGTAATTTACATGGCCCAGAGTTTGGTTTTCTACAAAGCAGACTTGTCTGAAAAAGCAAGAATACCAACTAGGTACTAAATAAGGAAAACTATACTTCTTCTCTTCCGGAGATACGGTGAGAGACTCTTCAGTGGATGCCTCATTTGACTTTCCAAACGAATGCAGTGAAAACATTCAAACTGCAAATCTCTGAAGTACATTCTAGGCACTGAATCTCCCATGATAACAGCTTCATTCGCACGATTATTGTCTTTCAGAACATGGGATGGGTGAGGGTCAATACTCAAACATAGCTTCCTGGCAACCCTTTTCAAAGTAACCTATTTGCCTATATTCTGTCTATAAAGCCTTGCAGTGCACTGTACTTCACTGCACGGCAATGAGAAATAGCCACTTAACGTTATTGGGACGCCACCCCAAGTGACTTTATTTCATTCCTTAATGAATGTAATCTTTGACTCGATTCCGACAGTTCCAGATTTGACGAGTGTTCGATTGGAGTCCAGATTAAAAGAGCTGGTGTTTCTATGGTTAGTGACCTCCAACCGCTGTGATCAGAGTTGTCGGGCCACCCATCCCAAGATGTTGCTATGTAGTCATTGATGTTCACGTTTCTCCATCCAAAACGACACACAAGGAATACACGCACAAGGAACCTGAAAGGCTGGAGTGGGGGAAGTGGTGGTGGTGGTGGTGGGGGGGGGGGGGGGGGGGTGAGGATGAGAGGAGCAACAACACTCTTAATCATGCTGATTGCTCTGGGCCGTGGCTCCCCTGTTGCGTCATCTCTCTAATGCATTGGCCCTACGTCAAAAGGGGTGTTTGTGTCTTTGAGCTTGAGGATGGGTGAGTGTGTTTGTAGCTGTGTGTGTGCGTATGTGTTTGTAGGTGTGTGTGCGTTGGTTTGTGTGTGTGTGTGTGTGTGTGTGTGTGCATGCGTGCCATGTGTGCTCGTTTCCCTGTGTCCCTTTCTGCTGCCTGAGTTTGGGACTGCTTGAGTCATACCTCACTTGAGTAAAATCCTCCTTTAAAAAAATCCCCCTTAAATCCCACTTCTGAGGCTTGATGACTAGATTCCACACAGTTCTGCACACACTTTTCTGCAACTCCTCTCACAACACAAAAACTCTTTCACTCGCCTCACTCACCTCACTGACACACGCACACAAACACAGGCAAACTCGTGCACAGACACATGCGCGTTCACTCAACGGTGCAGTGTGACGCCGTTCACTCTTTAATAAAACATATTGATGGAAGTGCAAGAAGTACGTTGGCCAGCATAGCTTATATGACACCAGCTGAGGTTAAATCCTGTCACATCTCCTTGGTGTTCTTACATAGCTCTCTGCTGCCAAGATTCTTCTCTCTCACTTTCTCTCTGTATCTCTTTCTCTCTGCTTCTCCCCATCTCCTGACCTCTGTCTCACTCTCTCTGGGTCTCTCTCCGTCTACCCCCTCTAAATATCACTCCCTTTCTGTTCATCTCTTGTCTCTGCCTCTTTCACTCTCTTTCTTCCTCTTTTCTTACTATCTAAACTGATTTTAAGGTCGGCCTACGCCAATAGCTCATCAATTCCAGTCCACCACTGGATAAAGGGTTCCAAATAGGAAAGGCTTCTCCGTGTAAATTTAGACCAGTGTGCTACACTTACCTTTTTTCTCTGTTTGACTTCCAACGGTTGACTGAGGCTTAGGCTGTGGTCTATGTGTGTGTGTGTCCATCCTTTCCTCAATCTGCATTTGCAGTTATTTTGTGTATCCTTGTCCAGATGATGTGTCTTCATATCATAGGGAATACTGTCTCCATTACTTTGAATTCATGAGCTAACAATTGTCCCATCCTAACCAAAATGCAATGTTTTACTTTCACGATTTCAAGTGAGGGACCCTGTAACTCTCGTCTTCTTTCTCTTCTCATTTCCTCTCCTTTCATTCCACCCGCTCCTCTGAGAGAACGATAGTGCTTGGAGCAATGCAAATTGGGTAAAACGTTCCGGAAAGTGCCTTTTCCCACTGGAGCCACTCTCTCAGACACGTGTGTGTGGATGTGTGTAGGCTTCCCTGCATGTGTGTATTCTTGCATTCCTCTGTGTGTGTATGTGTGTGCACGAGCGATTTCCGAGAACGCCATCGGATACATCCGTGTTCCTCTAGAAGAAAATGATAGAGGGCAGGTAGGGAGACTGCATGTTGAAATTGAGGGCAGCTTCTTGTCGGGCCCTCCCAATTAGGGCTAAGGAGAGGGGCTCCAGCAAGCGAAGGCGTTAATTTGCCAAGCGAAATAGACGATTAAGTTACGGGGGTGGTTGGAAGGGATATGGGTGAAGCTTATGCCACTCTTTTTCATCTTTTCTGGATATTTCTTTCCATGTGAGAATTCAAGTGGCTGTCACCTAGGCACATGGGTCTTCAAGGCCACCGTTGGGAAGGAAGGGAGGGGGATGGGGGGGGGGGGGTTGACGCGCCTGGGCCTGTTCCTGAGAAGGGCTAAATGTCTGATTGTTAGATGGACTGACATGGCAGCCCGTAGGGTTAATGGATTTTCATTGGCATGTTGATAGCGTGTGATAATGCGCGCGATCACACCTACAACTTCAGATTTTTTTTTCTTCATTTAAAAATGTCATGAAACTTTTTCTCCCCTCAAGATGTACAGACTCTTTACAGATAGCATTGTTACAGATAGCATTGTCTCCTCTACAATGCTAAAAGAGAGCAGCCTCTTCTCAAACTATCAGTCTGAAAACCCCATACAGCTAGCCAGTGTTACACCATCCAGGTGGCAAAAGCACCTGCAACCTGGGTCCAGCCTTGCACAACAACACAGATGTTTGTGACCAATGCATTCGTTTCTGACCTGAGACAAACGTAGAAATACACACGCACAAAAACAGTCTTTTGCTCCGCAGATGTAGCTGAGAGGGAAGCTGTAGTAGATGTGATACATTGTTTTGACACTTTGATGCAAGAGAAGCATTGGAAAATGTGTGAATGAGAATAGTTTGGTGTGTTTGAGTGTATGAGTGTGAGGGCACATATGCATGTTTGACAATTCGAGATGCACTATTCTGCATCAACATCTCCACTTAAGAAGATGTTTCCTTAGTCGCCAGCATCTCTTAACAGCTTACTATCCCTCACCCACTGTTGTCTCTGAACAGCTTGATAAACATCCAATGCAGAAAAATATTTTCTCTTTCCTTTTCACTCTCTTTGTCCCTTCTTTCCTCTCAAGAGACAACAAATTCCAGACCATCTGTAATTCCTTAATTTTCCACAAGCCACATTTACTTTCTAATTGTATTATATATTAGTACCTTGACTGGTGGGGGGATGAATTAAAAGGTAGTAAAGTTAAGTGCAATTTTGAGTAAACTTTTTTCGCTTGCATATGTGGTTATCCGTGTGTGCATAGTTGCAAGGTTAGGGCGTGTGTGTGCATATGCATTTGCTTTAGCGACTGTGTTTTTGCATGTGTGGGTCTTTGTTTGATGGCCTAGTGCGTGAATACATTGCCTCCTCTGGTAAGCCACAGCCATAATCAATGAGCCAAACACAATAATTCAATTTCCAATCTACAGTCACTTCAATCTAAACATAATGTAATCAACTCACTATCAAACAACAACCCCCCTCCTCATCAATTAGACATTGTGCATGATAATCGGATGATCCGATTCCAAGAGGGAATTGTCAATCATCTCTCATTCATTTGCAAAGATGGCTGCTGAGAATCACAGCACAGCTGGATCACAGCTTAATCAATGGTTGTAATTCTCTTTGTTTATATATTTGTGTGAGCGTGCATTCGGGTGTTACAAAACACCTTTTGTTCCTCTAATGACACCATATCTTATCCGTCCCCAAGCTCTTTTAAAACGGCCTAGTCAACCGCTTCAACCGAGTCTGGAAAGTTCTGGGCCGGTACTCATTTTAAGTTCTCAGCCATAACCTTTCGTTTTCTCCTGTAAAACTATTTCCATTGCAACCTTTGAAATCTCTTCCTCTGTACCAAGTTAATTGTGTGGGTACAGTCTATGAACTGGCTTTGTTTCCATTTTTCCTTTATCATGTCTGTAGGGAGCAACAGGGTCAAGGATGTTGGGCAGTATGCTTTTAAAGCTCCCTGCTAATCTAGGAGATGGGACTTCCTGAGTGTTCTGCATCGCTGGCACCTCCTTCCTGTGTTGTCACAATGTTGTAAATGTGTGTTCGTGTGTGTGTGTGGGGGGGGGGGGGGTAAAGGTTCAGGAGAGAATGCGAGGGAGGATGTGGAAGGGGGTGACAGAAATTTAAGGGGATGTGACACGGGTGTCGGACCAAGTACTGTCCGAGATGCAACGAGGACAGCGGCAGGCGATAGATGAGGACACGGGGCACTGGCAACATTTTAAAAGATGTTTGGGTGTCTTGCCCTCTCATTCCTGTTATCCCCATTGAACCGTGATGAGAACTTACAGGGGGTCATGGTATTGTTGATACAGCCTCTAGAGAAGGCGACATGTATGATACTCTTGACCATGTCCCCCTCAACCCTTTCAAGTGCTGTCACTTCAGTTTTTTCCTCTGAGGAGGTGGGACAGAAAGCTTTGGCTTTTAAGGCTCCTCTCTCTCCCCCACCCCTTCGTCTCTCCCTCTCTACCTTTGCCTCACCACTCTCTCCCTCACCCACTCTCTATCATCCCCTCCTCCATTTCTCTCTCTCCACGCCAGGAGAGGAGTGGTATGATGACTGACCTTGGTTGCTTTCTTTTTAGACGGCACGTTGCCCTCTCAAACATAGTTGGTCTATGGAGACACTCGGGCGTCAATAAATGCTCGCCGCTCAAATAATTGGCTGCCCGCCGACCCCCCCCCCCCCTTTAATCCTGCCCTCTCTTCTGTCTCATTCACAGCTCTCGTTCCAACAATGCCCTCTTTTATTCTCGTTGTTCCCTCTCTCTGTCGCTGTCTTCCTCTTGCTTCTTGTCTCTTCTTTATGAAACTTGTCTCCTTTTCTTGGTCACCTCTCCCTTTCTCACTTGCAGTGTGTGCACACCCCCTCTTCTCTCTTGTTCCTTCTTCTCTAAACTTGGCTATATCTTGAGCCTGGAGAAAGGAGGTGCACTCTGAGCACACCACTAGAACAATGCAATCGGGACAGGGAGAGAGAGAGCAAAAGAGTGAGGGGGAGGGATGGGAAAACAAGGAGTGGAGGGGGACAGTGAGCTCCTAGACAGCTGAACAATGTCAACTATGCCGTCCGGACCTTGGTACCCACCCCTTCCTCCGGTAGCCTTACTAGGCTAAATCTGTGGTCAAAACCTGTGGTGTTGCCGTGGCTACAGGCCAAACCAGAGGCGAGGTATGTGTGTCCCACCTGGTATCCTTGTCCCTTCTAGTCCAGCTGCTCCCCCTCGCATGCCTGTAGAGTGTGTGTGTGTGTGTACGTCTGCTTAAAGCCATTCACTCGGCCCTTGCTCCCATGAGCTGCACAAAAACAAATTCCAACTTAGTACATCAGCATTCTTATCCGTTCATTGTCAAATGATGACCTTAACAAATCCGAACAAACAAGATTAAAAGAGAAAAAGCACCTTTGCCCTCCCCTCGCCTTACATAACCAGATTAAATATTACCAGAAGTCTAAGAGAGCCTTCATAAATAAGGCCTTATGGGTGCGTGCCAACTCTCTAGAACTAACTTCTGTCTACTCTGCCCTCCTCTCCTGTCTGAAAGACAATGCTCACTTCCTGTCTCAATCGTCCGGAAATCATTTCCTCAAACTCATCATCTGTTTTTTGTATGGTTGTTCTTTCTCTTCAACCTGGTTGATTAAGAGAAGATTGTAGGGTATAGAGAAATATATTAGAGATTTGCCCTTTGGGTTAAGGAAAGGAAAGGACAGATAGACATACTCCTATCTGGTTTGATCTGTGTTTTTGACCTGAAGTACATGCGTTCCTCATGTCAAATATTACTCAGTATTGGGAGTATTTCGTAGTTCAGAGTATGGGGGGAGAAGGTTTTGAAAGGAGCAGTTTGGTGGACCAATGTTAGTCATGGTTTGTCTGAATTTGTGGGGTGTGCAGCATGTTTTGTAGCAGTGAAAATGTGGGTTTGTTACAGCAACACATTACATGCATACAATTTTCCTTTTCTTTCTCTGTCTCCTATTCCTCTGGACCTTTCCTCAGCCCTGCTTCCCTCCACAGCTCAGTGCTCTGCAGCAGTAAATTTATTTGTGGGGCAGCTGCCAAGGGTCTTCCCCAGGGCTGTTTGCGTGAGGGGGGAAAGGGAGGAGACGAGATGGTGAGATGGAGAGAGTCTGAGAGAAGGGTAGGGAGGAAAGGACAAGTGGGGAGCTGGAGAGACAGAGAGAGTGGGTGGTGAGAGAGACTGAGTGAAAGAAGAAATAGACAGACTTAAAAAAAAAAAAAAGGATTTTGGGGGGAAAGAAGAGGAAAGTAACTCCTGCTCTCTCTTCATCGCTTATACTCTCCATCTATCTGTCTCTCCCTTTCTATTCCTCGAAATGGCAGCCGTCCCAGTTTTGTTTCACTGCCAGTACTGGATAGGATTACCAGGCCTAGGCCCGGACCCAAGCCAGGGACTCTCCTCCAGCTGTTTCCCAAGGAAGGGCTGCCAAGGCTGGGCAAGGGGGTTGGGCTCACCTGGGGAGAGCTGGGTTCATGAGAGTCTGGGTGGAAGTGTAAAGTGGCCATACGTCCCAATTTCACGCTTAAAACTGGGGACACGCATAGGCTATTAGGAACAATTAGCCTTTAACTACCCTCTGTCTGGCAAAGTTGGACAAAGTGGTCAAGGTTAATTGAGCTACTTGATGTAAAATTCAGTTTACAGAACACACATTTCTACAATAGTAACCATAGATGCAAGTAAACTAACTTGTACGCAAGCTCTGACCAAGAAATCTCTGGGCCTTTCTCTCTACAAATGTAAGCATATATTCACACACACACACACTTACATATACACACGCAGCAGGATTGACTTGCTCTGTTACCTCAGCTATTATCTAGCTGGGGTGAAAGTCATCTGACTGACTGATTTAAAGACTGATAGTCATACTCATTCAGAGAGGAAGTGGCTGTCATAACCAAGGCCTCGTTACTGGAACTAATGAAATACATGGTAATAGATCTCTCTTTCTCCCACTCTGTGTGTCTGTCCCAATGAATGATTTGAACTTATGACATATTTTCAGTACTTTCTGAGTATCTTTCTACAGCCTCCAGATTCAAAGAACGAAATCCTAAACTTATCTGTCCTTGCTTTGGCTTCACATCTTACAAATTACAAATAATGTTTATTTTCTCATAACTTTTTTTCTGTCCCCCCTCACTCACCCTTGCTCTCTCTCTCTCTCTCTCTCTCTCTCTCTCTCTCTCTCTCTCTCACACTCTCACACTCTCACACTCTCACACTCACTCACTCTCACACACACACACATTTACCCTCCCTTCCCCTCTTTCTCTTACCCTCTTATAATATTCACTAGCAGGAAGGCACCCACATACCTGACAATCATTGTGTATTTGTGTGTTTGACTTTTCAGAACCTTTATTAAAGGCTTGGTCTAATTCCCAATGTGCTGTGGCCCAGAGGAATGCCTGTCCCATCCTTCCGTTTCCCATGGGGTTACCATGACGATTGATATCCTGTGATCAAGTTTGGAATGTGCCAATCCCAGGGCCAACCTGATTCTGGCCATAACCAATATAACTTGCACGCACGCACACACTCTCTCACATACACATAATCTGCACTTTTCACCTCCACCCCTACTGACACTCACTGTCTCCCTTCCTCACCTTCTCTTTGCTCTTTTTTTCTTCTTTCACTCAACCACTCCGCCCACATCCCATCAGTCTTCATAAGGTGTGATAAAAAAGAGAAAGAGGGAAAGAGAAACTGAGATTTAGACAGAGAGAATGGAGAACAAGCCAAAGTAGAATCATAGAGAAGTTATGCAAAACAAGAGGAAAGCGAGCACAGAGGATGAGAAAGGAAACGAGGGAAGAATTTGTCCCCCCGAGGTAAAGGGATGGGCAGAGGGACTAGCTTTTCAAATACTGTTGCTATCAAGTTCTCTCTCCAGGCCAAATGAAATGGATGCCACTGACTGGAGTGATTGATTGATTACATCTTTATGTGAGTATCTCTGTGTGTTTTGTGTTATATAAGAGGGACATGTACAGTAGTAGATCATGTGTGTAGGTACTACCCAACATTTTGGTAGACACACACACACGCACACAACCTCTCACTTGCACAAAGGAAGCTGTGAGGCAAATCACTGGTAAACCACATCACATTTTCTCAAAACCCCTGTATAAATTGCTTTTAAATTCCATTTTGTTTAACAACTGAATTGTTTGTTTTCTTAGACTCTTTGGTTTGTGGATGCTCCATTTTCATTTTAGCAACAGCCAACTAATATTTTTAGCACCTCTGTAGTTATAGGCTTCCCAGTGTCTACAATCCTCCAATAATGTATATATATATTTTTAATACGTTTTACAGACTTATATTGTTTTGTGGTGATCAGCTACCATTTTGTGCTTACTTCAAGAAAGTGTGCTTGTCTAGCCCCAGTGTCGGTCGGAGGGAGGGAGGGAGGGCAGTGATAGTTTAGCAATCTGGGCAGGGTGGTTTTGACCAGGACCAGTACTGCATGTTCCACTCTTTCTCTTACAAAATCACATTTTACTGTATTCACTAATAACGTATGTCTCTCTCGTCTCTGTTCTTTCTCAAAATGGCTATTAGAGGCACCAGTGGCCATATAATCGCTCTGCCTTTCCCAGAGGATGACAAAATACCCCATCTCACCCCACTTTCTCCTCTCACCCCCCTCTCCCTGTAATTACTTCATCTAGATTAGATCCATCGCGGCTTCACGTTCACATTTAGAGCCCCTGTTTTGAATAGGTAATATATTTAGGTAATGGCGGATCAAGAGTAGCACTGTGCTCAGCCTTATTGAAAACAATAAGTTTGCTTGTGAGCTGCTATGGGTTTAATGCTACAATAGTTTAGCCGAAAAAGCAGCAGGCACATAATGTCATTACCTGGCTACATTGTTTAGATGTTAGCTTAGCACATACAATTGTATGCCATCTGGTTGCTTTTTTGGGCAAAATGCTAACTTAGCAGGCAAAGCTACAGATGGAGAATTTGTTAGTTTACCAGAAAACAGGTTTTATACACAGTATATGCAAGCTGTTTAGTTTGTGTATCGGCTAATTTTCATTTTAACTACTACTGTAACATTTAGTTACAATTCAATTTTTCTATTGAAAATTTGTATTTACCAAGAAATACATTTTCAATTATATTTACTCATATTAAAATAGCAAGTAACTAGGATGCCTATCAAATACTAGGCTTCACATTATAATGTGCTGGCATCTAGGCTTCTAAAAATATTCAGTATCATATCTTGCCAGTTCTCTTTTTCTCCAGTGTGTGTGTGTGTGTGTGTGTGTGTGTTACGTGCCATGCCTGTATCTGCATGTAGATGATTGAGTTAGCGCAATTTAGCAATCATTGGAAGATGAAATGCCGGCGTCGAGCGACCCGCCACACACACTTACCATCATCGGCGCCAAGCATTTAATTTGAAGTGATGCAGGAAAGGTGCTGGGAAGGAAGGAGAAGGAAAGAGAGAGAAAGGATGAGGGGAGGCATGAAGAAGTGTTTAAGGGGGGGATGGGGGGATACATGCAGATTAAAAGCCGTAACGTTGATGGATAGTTTTCATTTGCGGTGAAGCCATTAGAGTTGGGCCACCAGGGGGCTGGTGGTGACAGAAGAAAGGTATGTGTGTGTGTCTGCGTGCACCTGCTGCAGCTCTATCCCTTCGATGGCAGTCTCAAATCTAGCCCATAACTGCTATTGAACATTTTAGAACATTTTGGACACGTCTATTACATGTGCTAGCCTCAATCCACCTTGAATGCACACAATCCCAGACAATTTCAATGGCTATGCATGAATATTCAGTGATAATTCATTGATATCATCCCTCCTCTCCTCTTCTATCCTTTTCCCTCTACTTCCCTCATACATCCTGTGCCACTTCAAATGCTTGGCGCCAATGACTTGGGGATCAGAAATTGTACAAGAGGGGTGTAATATATGTGCTGGAAGTAGACTGCCAATATGACTGGTGGCATTTACAGCAATTGCACAAATATGGCAGCTATTTATGTGCATACTACAGGTGCAGATTTGTGGGACTGCTATTTAGCATCTTGTGAAATATCAACAGCAGCTTGGCAGTGTGTAGAAGAAAGAAACTTGAGGGTGTGTGTATAATCTGTACACCATTACGCATGTACACCACACCTTCCTTCTCTTTAGCTGCTCTGTAAATGGTAACAATATCGGTTTTGATTGAGTCCAGTTTTCCTTTCCTCTTCTCTCCTCTTCTCTTCTGTCCTGTTTTGTTTTGTTCTCTCACCTCGCCTCTCCCCTCCCCTATATTGTTCTCTCCCTCCCCTTTAAGTTTTCCCCTCTCTCCTGCCCTGTCCTTTCCCTCATCTCCCTCCTCTCTTTCTCATCCTCTCTTTCTGTGTATTTCCTTTTTCATCTCTCATCACCTTGCTGTGCACTTTTTGCTCTCCTCACCAAGCCTGAGTTTTTAGCTTTACCCCCCCTACACCCACCCTTCTGTACTACAGGGACTCCCTGCACACCAGAGTCGACCTTTCCAGCCAAGGGAGAGAGCAGATAAAGGTTAGGGTCATAGAATAGAATAAAGATTCTTCAGGCAGTAAGTGAGAGACCACCATCTCTCCCTGTCACCAACGATAATCATTTCCTTCCTTTTCACTCAGCTCCTCAGACATAAAAAAAACTTTAATAACAATGAAGACTCTACACCAGTGGTTCCCAACCCTGGTCCTCGGGACCCCCTGTCCTGCATGTTTTAGATGTTTCCCTGCTCGAACACACCTGATTCAAATGAATGGTAGTTACCAGGTTTCTGAAGAGCTCGATAATGACCTATTCATTTGAATCAGGTGTGTTCGAGCAGGGAAACATCTAAAACATGCAGGACAGGGGGTCCCGAGGACCAGAGTTGGGAACCACTGCTCTACACACAAACATAGTGAGCAAAAATAAAGGTGAAAGGAACTTGTCTGTGAGGTTTGTCTGTGAGGCTTGTCTGTGAGGCATCTGTGAGGTTGAGGATTTGGGGTTTTGTCTTTGTGTGTGTTTGCGTTTGTGTTGAAAAATGCTCTGTGTGTGTCTGTGTGACAGTGTGTACATGTTGACAAACAGCCTCTCCAGCCCGGTGTTGGATGTAGATAAGTGTGCCACTCCTTGATGTACAGCACAACTATAAACCCATCATTAACCTTTTTTTCCATCTTTCACTTCCTCTCTCATCCTCTGTCCCTTTTGTCCCTGGCCTAGTACCTTCAACATTAATCACCATTTTAAGATGTACACACATTCACGCCTATCCTCACACAAATTATGGACAAAAACATGTCCTCTAAGATGTCAAAAACTACCGTGTCTTGGATATGCATGTGTCACTAGATTCACCTATTTCTCTTAGCCCTTGTTCAGCTTTATTGGACTGTCTTATCCATGTGGGCATGACTTGCCGTACTGCGGTATGCCTGACAGTGTAAATGTCTTAACTCCAATCAAACAGGGGGAAACCCCCCAATCCAGCATCAGAGCGTAGCCGAGAGAGAAAAAGGTTGTGATTTAGTCGCTTCACAGACCCAAAATAACTCTGGCCAAACCCTTTGTTTTTGCAGTGGATGTGCAAATGTTCCAGACCAACAGAGTAGACGGATGTCAGTGGAGACCTGTCTGTGTCTGTGTCTGGTGTTGTCTGTGTGTGTATGTACTGTATAGTGCACTTGTTGTTGGTAAAGTTGTTTGTGTCTGAGGTGTCTTGGTAGGAAAGCAGTTATTTTCAAGGTGTCTGTCTGAGCTACCTGGAGTGAAGTGTGCGTGCCTGTCCTTTCCATAGTGCACATACACAACGTGTGTGTGTAATCCTTTGTGTGTGCTTTGGATGTGCAGGGACCAGATAGGGAACAGTAAGGTCAGTCGGGCATTATACTGCATCTGCTGGAAAAGATGGAGATGGAGGGAGAGAAATGGATGGAAATATGTGCTCTCGTCGTTTTCAAACCAGGGATTCTTCTCAGCAAGGTCAATGTGGAAATTAACAAATGGACTAATCATAAATGTGAGATTCTACAAAGGCTGACACACCATTTGAAGTTGACCATACTTTAGCTGTGTGTGTGTTCGTGTTCGTGTTCATCATATTGCTTCTTTCTAAATGCACTCTGATGTTTAAGTGCTGTTGCCTTTCAGAAAACCTGTAAGAAACTGAACATTTACTCTGATCTTAGTTTGAGTGCAGTCTTTAAAGGTCAAAAGGAAAGCAATGAACACACACACACACAAACATACGAATGTATGTGTACACTGGTAGATAAAGACAAATAAACTCACTCAGACTTTCTCCGTCACCTTTCACTTGAGTAGCACACACGCACACACATTTGTGTGTTCTATTGAATCATCGAACACAGCAGCAGAAGGGTCTTTTAAATGGGAGCTTTCATGGCAGCAGCAATCACAAGCTATTTAAGTGACTGATGCATCTTCTGAGTCCTGGCTGTGCTTAAGTACACAGGGTTGGGAGGAATTCAACCACTCTCTCGCTCTTTGGTGCTCTTTCTCTGTCACTCCCACTCTCTCTTTTCCGCTCTCGTGGTCTTTTCATTCTCTCTCTCCCACCCACCCACCCATCTTCCTCTCCCTCACTCCCCCCTCTCTCTGTCTCTCTCTGTCGGTCTTTCTACCCAAATCAAAACTCACGGAATATGGCATGATGGGATGAAATGAGGGCTCAGTAACAGTGTGTGACTTCAACTCACGTCGTACACACCATAAAGAGTTTGCATCAAACACTTTTCTTTCTGTGGCAGGGATCCTCAAATAGATTGTCTTTATGCTTCAGTTGTAAGTCCAGCTGTCTCGCTCTCCGGGAGGAGACTCAGGGGCCACCCCCCCTGACCCCTCTCCCATTCCCACCCTCCTCCTTCACTGCATTGTTCTCAAGCAGGTTGAGCCAAATCTTTACTGCATCTGCAGATCCCAGATGAAGCCTATGAGCCCACATAGACAAACTCATACATGGAGACACACACATGGACACACTCACACTCAAATACACACACACACACACCCACACCAGAACACACACACAAAGAGGATCCTCTCCACATCAAGGGCTGAAATCTGCATGCTGCCATTATGCATGGGCAGACCTAGTTATGTCAAGTGGTCCAAAAAGGTCCAGTCTGAATAGAGTAGAGGGGATTTGAGAAGTTAGTCTGGATGTGTGCATATGCATGTATATGCCGACTTGTGTACATGTGTGTGTGCCACAATGTACTTGGTATGTCTAGTACTGCCATACTGCCATGCAATATGCTCATTCTCCACTGTCAGAACTGTGTACTGAAGGCCTGTGCCTATTATATGCACAACATGTTGCTTTGGAATAATGGTGTCTGCTTTTGGATAACAATATATTGTAAATAATGCATAATTTTCAGGGGAGGTTTTGCTTTATCTTACAGAACTAGACCAAGTATCCGGTCACTGTTTGTACAGCTGACAAGGAAACAACATCACAATATCCAAATCGGTCCTTCCTGTCTATCTCTATATCATAACCATGTTTGAGACGCAGCCACTATGTCTCCCACCCTTTTATGGCAGCTGTCATTCAGATTGTGTGCCAGTAGCTTGTTATCTTCCCCATACCTAACTCTACCCCACCCAGCTTGCTATCAGTTACACAATCCTGTGTGGCTGTGTTTTCTGAGCAGACCTTTGCGGCGGTAGATAAAGAAGCCACAGGGCTGAGATGGAAGCCGGATACTAGCTACAAGCCACTACAGGCAACTAACATATTACATTTTAACACATATTTTGCACAGGGGGAGTTTGTGAAAGATGTTGGTGGACATTGTTTTCATTTCTTTGTTTTTGTTAAGAAAATCGTTTTTTTCTATGACTTTGTCCTCCCTCTACTCTTACTCTAATGGCTTCCTTCACTCTTTTTTGACTCTCTCCTGCTTGTCCTTTGTCTCTCGTCTACAGAATATTCTTTTTTGAATGCACTTTGACTGAATTATCACATTAGGCCACCATCAGTTGAGGAAAGCCTTGGTGAAAGGATAATTTACATAAAGTGCAAACGGATGTTGCTCCAGAAAACCCCTCCGACATTTAAGTTCACAGTCAACCAGACGCTCCTCACATAGATGGTGACAGTCACGGCGGATATTGGACTTCTTTGCCCCCCCCCCCCCCCCCCCCATTGTGTTTCTCTCCCTCTTTACTAACACATGCTAATTCGATTCCACCTCTGTCTGCTCAGGGAAAGTAGCGCTGGTTGATTGAGTTAGCCTAATGTTGCTTAGATCATAAGATGCTGCCTCTCATATTATGCTACTGTATGATGTCAAACCAGACACCAAGGGCAGAAGGAAGGACTTTCCAAGACTGATAGTTAGAGAACGATGCATTTTCAGCCTCTGTGATCAAGTCATGTGCAGTCTAATGCTCTGGCAGAGATGGCTCAGGTACTGTGGCATGGATGAACACTCTCTGAAAAACATGTTGTCTGTTGTCATGTTTGATTAGAAAAGAACCATTTACGGTTCCAAACTTATGAAGCTGAAAAGTATTTTATGCTGGGATGTTTGACAGCATTCTTTTATTGTACCACAATGGTTTCTAAAGTTGAGCAGGGCACTTGTTTCTTCATTGGGCTCATACAATGCAATTCCCGTTGGTGACACACTAGTGCAGTGCCTGCTGGCCTCTTGCAAGATCCATGGCTCCATCTCTTAGTGCAGCATGGCATTGAATGCTGTATACAGTGTATTTATATTTATTTCTTGCGAATGTGAACCGCTCGTCAAAACAACTTCACATGTGGCACTGCATGTCCTTCGGACTTGAGCAAGACACCAGACACAAACAGAGATTTCTGCCTTTAAAGTTAGACAATCCCAGACTAGAATCTCTTGTCTCATCTCGTACCAGACGATGAATTCTGAATAAGATGAACAGACTGAGGCCAGTGACTTGAGATACGTGATAAATACAGGTTGTGATGTCTGTCCGCTCTTCTATCTGTCCTGGCCTTCATCTGTCTTTCAGTCCCCGGTATCTTAACCAATCAAAAAGACAATCAGTGCGAGAATGGCTATTAGCAGCACCGAAGTTATGGGACTGAGCACAGGGAAGAGAAAGATAATGCAGCGCCCCAGAAATGTTAGTGAAGGAGGGAGAAAGAAAGAGAGAGATGACCCCTTCTCCCCCATCACGCTTTGAGCCGATCGAGAGAAACAAACAATTTCCATGCACCTCCTCTCGGTACTCTGTCTTCATTCTCTCCTGGCGTGTGTGTTTTGTTGTGTATGTGCGTTAGCCTACATCTATTATTTGCCGTCTACATTTGTCCACGTAGGTTTTGTGTGTGTGTGGTGTGTGTGGGTATAGTCTGTGTAATCATTTTTGTACAAGATGAGATGCTACATTACACCGAATGATATGTATCTTTTGTTTATACTTCCATTATCTGGATAATAATGTTTGTGTTTTCTCTGATCTGTGTTGCTTTATAATGCCCCGATGATTTGCCAGCGCCTGTCTCCCTGTTAATGTGATTGTTTTGCTGAGGATCCTTCTGTGAGGTGGTTGTGTGAGTGTACATGTTTGTATGTCTGTCTGTTAGCCTTTGGCTGTGTCTAATATGTCTGTGTGACTCATCTTTCTGTCAATTACGGTGACATTCTAAACACTGTGTTTGGGAAAATAATGAAAAATATAAGAGAACTCCACAACTGCAACTTATTATCGGCCTCCACCTCTTTTCATTTGCCTAAAAAATGGGTTTGGGCTCTGAACTATTACATGACTCGAAATTCGCATATCGTATATGCACCACATCTTCCCTTATGTGAGCTGATTATCCAGTCGCATCAAAGAGATATCTGATAAGGCTCGGTGAATACACGGTTCTACAAGTGTAGCGTGTGACCACTGTTCTCAAATGGTTATTTTCTTGCCCGTTTTTCCTACAGATCCTGGTGAATTCGGTGAGTCCCAATCGGCCTGCCCTGCTGTACGAGAACGTGTCGGTCAGTGACGGCAGCCCCATCCTCCGAGACATGCTCTTTAGCCCCGACCAGCAGCACATCTACACGCTCACGGAAAAGCAGGTAAGATGGCTCGAGTGTACACACAGACACACCAACACACACACATATTACTCACCATTAAAACATGTGTACACCCAGTCATAACACCCACTCTTGCAGCATAGCATAGCATAAATGACCCCCTCCTGCAATTTCTCTGACACCATGGTGTGCACACACACACAAATACACCTTTTATACCTTCAGCACCCCATCCCCCAATCCAACATGCCCGTGTAAAAGCTCCAGGAGATGTCAATGATGCCTCATTACCAGATACCCCACACATCTCCAATTACATCTGTCCATCTGTCTAACCCCCCACCCCCCCTTCCCCCACACCCCATGATCACTATCCCTATCTTACACGGAAAAAAACAAGACAAGTCGTAAGGTTGTGTGTATTCCTTGCGGGGACCGGGTCATTAGCAGCTCCGCCGCTGGCTCTGCTGTGTCCACTTTTAGAAGCCTGCAAGGAGGTGTGTTGTGTGGGCGTGATTGTGGCGCTGTCCCCCACCAAGGCCATTCCCTGTTTTCTTCCTCCTCATTAGAAAATGATAGAGGGATGTAAAGAAAGAGGGGGAAGAACAGAAAGAGTTTGAATGTCATGGTGTCGTCCAATGGGTTGCAACCGGACCCTTTATTTTTTAAGAAGCCAGATGTGTGAAGTATTGCTCGATGTTGTTTGGTTTTGTAATTGGCTTCGAGTCTCGTTGTTCCTTGTGCTGTGGCTGTAACAACAACACTTTTACCTAGCTCGCAGAGTCAAGTTGTCATGGTTACAGCTGCAGTTGTAGAGCCCACATTAACGTTAGTAGCCTGGTAGCTAATGCTGAATGTCCCACTCAGCAACACTCACACAGACTCCCTGGTTGTATGAAGCTAGGTGACTTTGTGACCTAGCCTGGTTTTACAGCCTGCCAAACCGAGGTAAGTAGGTGACACACCCTCTGTTTTGAGGACCCAGATGCCAACACACACGTATCAGATGCACACAGCCCTGTATAGATAATCACTGGTATGCACATGGGCACTATGTTTGCTGGGGGTCATACAGACTCTCTATAATTCATGCATCACAAGGACACAAGGAAGACACTTCTCTGCTTTAAGTTCCATGATTGCAACGGGTTAAGCATATGGGGAATGGGGGGGGGCTTAAAATCCCACCCTGGTAATAATGATAGAGGGGTAACACCCTCCTCCATCCCCTCCGTGTTACCTCCAGCCACCCCCATTTTTAAATCCATGTCTGGGCTGTCTTGCCTGCTTTCGTCTAAGCTGAAATTGAGGGCCTCCCTCGTGAACGGGCTTTCGATGATCCCATTCCCATTTTTAATGATCCCCCACCTCAACCCACACACGCGTGCTCCATCCTCTTACACTTCTACTGCTCCTTCCTGAAGATAGCTGTGGAAAATTCTGGAATTTGATCTGGTATGGGGAAATTGAGGACCACCCCCCCACACACACACTTAATTTTTATTTTAGACTCACACATATGGTTTTACTGTGTGTGTGTGTGTGTGTGTGTGTGTGAGGATGCAGAGAGGGAGACCCCAACCACTGTGCAGGATGCCCTGCGGGGGTCCTGAGACAAGCCAAGCACATTAAGGTGTCACTGAACATATCCACTGGTACGTAACCTGTGAGGAGTCCTCCCCCACCTTTACCTCTTCCCCCCCCCCCCCCACACACACACATACTGTCAGGGCTATGGGTGACAGTCTGTAGTTAGTAGTAGGAAAATCCCACTCTGAATCAGTCTGAGGGGAGCGTCGCTAAAGTGCTGCGATTTATGGGTAGTTTGGGTCCTTGTTATTCATCATTGTCATTTTTATTAAAGGAAGGAATTTGACATGTGTATATGCAAGAAAGACGGAGGGAGGGAGAGAGAGAGGGATCCAGCGTGTGAAGGAGGGAGGAAGGGAGAAGCACATATGCATAATAGTTTTCATATTGGGTTCCCGTGTGGCTCACTAGTCTTCATGGTGCGTGCATGCCTACTGTGTGTAGGTGTGTGTGTGGTAATGAGTGTGTGTGTGTGTGTGTGTGTGTGTGTGTGTGTGTGTGTGTGTGTGTGTGTGTGTGTGTGTGTGTGTGTGTGTGTGTGTGTGTGTGTGTGTGTGTGTGTGTGTGTGTGTGTGTGTGGGTGTGGTATTCTACTCCTCAACACCAGGGCAGTGCTGTGGCAATAGGAATTGGCATAGATAAAAGGTTTTTGACTCTCTGACATTTGGGGAATAGGAGTTGGGTTATGCATGAGCGATAAGGACACAGCGCTAGTCAAACACCCTGATACTTTAGACCGGCGCAAGCGTGGCTAAATATCAGCAGCTGCCCCAGAGTTATATGTCAATTGGAAAGAAAGGGCTACTATTTAGCTCCATTTGTCATCCATTTGCTAAAATGGTACTGCTCAGACATATTGCCTGCTTTTAAGCTTTTGTGCTTTTAAACATTGCCTCATTTTGTCTTTGCTCAGTCATAACAGTAAACTCAAATCTAGTTTTGGACTGATTTCCTTTCACTGTAACTACACTGGACGGTGTAGTGTGGCGTTTCATTTTCTAATCTTTGTTCAGTCAAGTCAGTGGGCTATGGTAGCTTATCTCTAGTAGGTCTTTGTTTTCTTGCGTCCCCGCGCTTCGGCGCTGTCTTCTTCACACAGTTGAGGCTGGTCCCTTTTGACGCCATTCATGCATATCATCATGGCACAATCCTCAGCGCAAGCTAATTGCAAAGCATAAATATTAATTTCCTCCCTTGTGAATATGGGGCTCCAGGTTTTTTGTCTTTCATCCCCCAATATTGAACCCTGGCATCTTACCGGAAAGTGAAATGTGAATATGAGTATTTGTATGGCCAGGATACAATTGCGATAAATTAGATATCAAATGTCCCTCACTGTGTGTGTTGTCAAGTCTTTCTGAATGTGCAAGTGCATGGATGTGCATGTGTGTGTTCTTTGTGTTTGTTTGCATCTTGATATTTCATGTCTCATTCAGTCTTTGTGTGTATATATTCGTGTGTGCAAATGCACACTCATGTGAATATGTGGACTGACGATTGTCAATTTTAGAGACAAAGACATTTCTGACTCCAAATTGCACCACAGTGTACTTTGCACAAATCAAATGTCTGTCTCCTATTGTCAACACACACGTAGGGGACGAGTGGACACACTCCTTGCCAGTCACTCTCACCTTTGCATCAACCAAATGGTTTATGGTTCAAATCCCCCCACATGTCTTATATTCAGCATCGTACATTCTTGTTCCCAGACGTAGAGAACAGCCTCCTCAACAACAAATACTATACATGCACACACATGGCTGTACCCATACACACGTGTGTGTGTGTGTGTGTGTGTAGTTAGGAGGACGTGACTTAACCTCTGTCTATGTGCCGGACTTCAATCCACATGTTCTTCTCTTCCTTTTTTCCATTTGCTTTATGTGCCGGTGCAGACTTCCGTTTTTTCTGTCTCCATCTCGCTCCTTCTACCTTTCTGCCTATCTCTCTTTGTCGACATTGATCTTTACCTTAATCTCTGACTCAATTCCTCAGTCACTTGCATTGTTTCCCATTCTCTCCTTTTCCACTGCCCAATCTACTTTCATTCCATCTTCTCCAATTCCCCTGTCCATCCAGTCTCTCTGTATCTCTCTTATTTCTCCCTCTCAAACACTCTCCTCTCTGTAGTGTTGTGTGATAAGGATAAGTGTTGAACAAACACAGTTCTCTGTGTGGCTGATAAGCCTCTAGCACCCCTGGCTCTCCTGACCTCTTGCCATAATTAACTCATGGTCAACAATGAAGCCTTCTCACTGCGTGGAAACACATGCACACACACACACAGGCATACAGGGGCATGGTCTGAAATATTTACACATGCAAAAACACACACACCTTTTGTTTCCACATCAATGCAAGCTTTCTCACTGCATCGTTCCTGCTCCAAGCCATGACTGTATGTCCGGTCTACTGCATAACTTCACCATAACCTCTCACTATTCTACATAAACAAAACAGACCGTTGCCCAAGGCATTCCACATTGTGCTCCCACATCTCACTCCTAGACAGCTGGGCGACCATCCACCTCTATGCTGAGTTTGTTGTACTGTCCTGGAATGTGTCAAAATAGATACGGATATAGTGTGTGGGAGGCAGGGTTGTTGTGTATGTCAAGTGGTGTATTGTCTGTTTAGCTAGGACTGAATGTTTGAAACAGAAAATGTGTATTTCATTGTCTCAAATTTATTTATTTTTTAAGGAAGACTTTCTTGGTATTATAACAGCTTTGTTAAGTTGTGGCTTTGATGTTGCAACATGAGTTTGAATCCCGATTGTGTCAGCGTGTCAGACTACAGGCCAAACTTTAGAGTAGCTGCAGGTAAGTCAAAGGGAAATTGAAAGCTAAAGACCAGCATGCTTGGGAAAAAAAACATGGGAAAGAAATGAAAAAAATAAACCGGCTTTACAATGAACGAGGGCTTGCTGCTCCCTGTTGCATATCAACCATCCCCCTCTACTCTCTACCCCTCCGCAAGTTAATGGGGTCTAATCCTCGGGTCATCCGTTCAGCAATGATGTGAGGGTTTTTTCCTCGCCCTGTCCTTTTTTTTTTTTGCTCCTGCCCCGCTTCCCCCACTCCTAAGATGGCGGAATGAAAGTGGAAGTGAAAGATCACAATCCCTTTTGAAAGTGGCAGCTGCGGCAGGAGATATGGTAAGATGGGATCATTTGGCGGCAAGGAGCGGTTTAGATGTGTCTTAATCTTGGGAATCTTGCGCTGGATATATCCACTATTTCTCTCTGTCCTACTCTCTATCTGTGTTTTTTTTTCTCACCCTTTTTTTCTTCAAAATAGCTCTCCTTTCTTGCTCTTCATCTCCTCTTTCTTTCTTTTCTTTCTGTATTCCTTTAACCTTTTCTCTCTATTTCGACCATAATGCTTTCACAGATAACAGCAAAGATGTGTGTTCAGAAAGCGTCTTGGGCCTGATGCTATCTATCCTAATGGAGGATGGCTCACACAGACACCCCCTCCCCCCCATCTGTTTTTTTGAGACTCATAATTCTGGATGGGGGATGCCATGTTTCTTTTCCATTTTTCCCCTCCCACGGAATAGATCTGTTGTCAGTCAGGTAATCTCTAATTGAAGTGTAGGCCATATCTATAGTTGTGCTCAGTTCTGATTGGATGAGGAGCACAGTAATGTTCCAGCTTGATAGGCACTGAGGCCGGTCAGCGCCAACTATAAACTATTTCAGTCACAGATTTATCAGTCTTTATCTTAAAACCCCAGTAGAAAACAAATACAACCGGTTCCCCCTTGCCCCCCCTGCAATGACAATACAATGAGACACCCAAACCCCTTTTCATGTTAACTGAATGTGTAACGCTTTGAAATACCTGTCCGAAACTAATGTTTCACTTGCTACCATTTTGTCCAAGATCCATTCTAGTCATTGCGTTATTTTAATTGAAGAAATAGGTTGATCTTCAGACAGATCACACTATTACTTGCTATGAAAGGAGTGACGATCTTATGACCACAACATTTTATTGTAGGTTAGTGTCCGTAGTGTATGCTAGAGATGGGTTAGGTCCAATTTGTTGCATTGTAAAAAAACATTAAACGACAATCACAGAATATGACTGAATGCTTTATAAAATCTAAAAAGTAAAGCCATTTGCTTTTGTGCTGATAAACATAAACTGTAAGTATGAACAAATCATTCAGGCAGTTAACAGTTCATAATAGTTATAAACTCAGTCTATAATTGCTGCATAAGCTGTACAAGTTTGTGGTCTAGCAGCCTAATCTTTGATTTGGTTTGTTCATAGATTACACAAAAATTGAAGAAAATGGGGGGTTTGAGCTGAATTTATAACAAAACATACAAGAACATTTCCTTCATAGGACTGGGCATAGCCGTGATCCTTTTTCTCATTATTGTAAAAATTGTGTTTCGGAGAGAGTAACTCACTTTTTTCAGTTAAGAACAATCTAATTCTGAACATTCTGTAGACCAAGTATCCTTTAAAATATAATTAGAATTTTTGTGGAAATCCACTTTTATTGCCCAGGTGGAAAAAAAGTATACTTTAGAGCACTTCAAACATATTCACATTTTCAATAGTACATTTTAAATATGCTAAGAAAAAGTGTACTATCTTTGAATATATAAAAAGTATACTACCATCATGCTTTAACCAATTTTAATGTTAATACTTAAAAAATTATTGTACTACAGTACACTTTTAGCAAATATAATACTAAAAATATATACTTTAAGTAAAACCTATATGTAATTTCTAAAGTGTACAACTGGAACTGGATATTATTTGTATATTTTAAAACGCATGCTAAAAATTATCTTTGTAACAATGCACTTAAAGCCTACTTTAAAAATAAACATTTGCTGATAAAAAAAAAAAGTTACTTTCGAAGTCCCATCATTAATTCAGCCTTCAGTGTACTGGTATACATTTGCTGTACTTTAGTGTGTAGTAGTGTAAAGTTTTTTTTTTTTTTTTTCTTTTACAGTTTTCTTTTGCTTGTGCGGTTTCTATTTCGAAGCGGATTATAGTCCGGTTTTAGAACAAAAAAATGACTTATTTCAAGATCTCTATTGCTCAACACTTGTAACAACTTCAAGTATACTTAACACTTTAAGTATACGGCTATGTCCATATACTTAAAGTGTACTAGGTATACTTGAAATTGCATATAAAAGTACACTTTAAATTGTGCTTTAGTACAATTTTATTACAACTAAAATATAGTACAAAATAAGTTGTTCCAAAATAGCACACTTCAAATTAACTGATCATTCAATAATTTGAAGTATACTGATGATTAATCAGTCTTCAAGTATGCTAAGATGTAGTTTACTTACCATATTTTGTTTTTACCTGGGTGGTCCTTATTACAGTGAAAGAAATGATAATCAGTTATTCCATCCCTATGCAAAATGAGATCTAATAGTAAAATAAATACCACACCTAGCCTAACCAGTAGAGATGGCATCGCTGTTTGCACATTGCAATTCAAATGACTAACTTGAGTTAGCTTCACTTGTCTCAACACATTGTACAGAGCTGAAAAATCGCCTCTCTAGACATATATTTTTCTTTGAAAATGATATAATTCAGTTGAACTTTAGCATTCCACAAGACCAACCAAGCTTCTACATCGAGCCCTGTGCGTACCTACAAGGCACTGTCTACAAAGGATGACTTTTCAAAAGTAAAGGGGATGTGCGGGACAAAGTAAAAGGAAAAGAAAGACCCAATTTGTCATTTTCTTTCTTTCCTTCTCTTTCTCTCCTTTCTGGTTTTCTTTCTCTCTCATTGCCGCTGATAATGGAAATGCCAGGGCGGGCAAAAGGCACGTTGTGCTCTAGTCTTCAAAAACTCCATTTACTAAAGTGACAGAGTAATTTACCATGGCCGCTGTTTCTCCCCCTGCAGTTAATTAAAAAGGCCTGATGGCCTGTCTTGTCCTTATAGCCCTTTCTTTTTATTCTCTCATTCTCTCCATCTTTTTCTCCCTCCATCACTATATCTCTATCTACCGTGTCTCTCTCTCCCTACTGTCTCTCACCTTCCCTCCTTTTTTCTTAACTCCCCCCTCTCTCTTTCTGTCTCTCTTTCACTCTGTTTCTCTGTCTCTGGGATGGTGGAGGATAAAGACATGGATTAGGCCATGTCAAGATAAAGCAGAGAAGTCAACCTCCGTTGATGAGACGGCTGATGAAAAGGAACCAGCGTGATCCCTGATTTCTCTTTCTCCCTGTTTTGTTCTTTTCCCTTCCGTCCGCTTTCAGTCCACTCACTGCTCTCTCATTGTTTTTCCAGCCCTGTCTGTCTCTAGGTCACTCTGTCACTTTGTCTTCTCGTAGCGCTCCCCATTCCTGTCAAGTCAGCTATCAATATTGAGTTGAAAACGTGTATACAAAATAAGATGTGAGGTTGAAGGGCTCAAGCTACATATTTAGATGGACAAAACACAGACTTCCACCCACTTGTGTTCATTCCCAACCAGGTGGAACATAGGACACTCAAATAAATGCACTGACACATACGTGCCAAGGCGAGATGAGTTCTGTTATATATAAGCCCCTGCTGTGTTGACACTGTGCAGTAGAGACGAAAGCAGAGGAAAAACTCCTATTGAGCTGTTGTAATATGAATAGCTCTAGTGTATGTATGTGTCAAAGTTGTGCCCTTGAGTTGCCCAGGACCATTAAGAAAACTAGGATGGGAGAAACGTATGGATGGATGGAGAAAGAAAAGAGTTGAGAGACAGATGAAGATGGAGGTGAGGAGAGAGTGGGAAGAGAAGAGCAGAGATGTGAAGAAATAAGCACACAGGCAAACAAACGCTGTCACGACGGACCATTATAATAAGTGTTTGATGAACTTTTAGGAGTCTCCGAAGATCATCCCGTCTCACCAGCATCAAGTCCCCACAGGCCAAATTCAATATTTCTCAAATTTTCATTATGAAATTGTATTGAATCCAGCAGATGACTGACAGTGATGGGACACACATACCGTTCTTTCTCTCGCTCTCTTTCTTTGTCCTGTTTGCCTTCCTTCAGTCTAATCAGTCAACAAGTGACATTTGGTCATACACCGCCTGAAAAGCACTAGCCTCAAGCACAACACTTGCTGTCATGGCACTCTTATCTATTACATCCATCTCCTCAAACACATAATCTAGCTTCCTGCTCTCCTCACACACACGCAGACACACGCACACATGAAAAGACATGCACACACATGGAAAGTTCTTCAACGCCCGGGTAGTATCGATTCTGTAGCCGCTTGCGGCTCGATACGAGGGCAGATTAAAACGTGCCTGATGGAAGATGATAGACATTTATTGAAATAGGGGCGCGTTGGCTAATGCTAGGTGGAGTGGTAGCTAAGCCGGGGAGATGGAGTGTTGATGATGGGTAATAAAAAATAAAAATCCCCTGCCGTGAACATCTAGTTACAGGACAGATGCGTTTTACATCAGAGCCCGGTCAAGCTATTATCAACTTTTTGATCTCGTCTTCCAAGTGAAAGAGCTGAACTTTGGTCCAGTACTTCTTCAAGAAAATGTGGGGCCACTTTTTTTTTTTTTTCTCTCTCCAAATGGATTATCTCACATCATTGATCGGCCACACTGGATGTTAAGATAAGACAACGTACAGTGTGTCACAATCATTTCCTCTTAAAAGCTTCCATGGTACTTTGTTGTGACAATATCTAACAAAAAGGGAACAGACTGAAATGAGCTACAGACCACCAGGCCTAGATCAGATACCCCTAAGCTCCCATGGACCCTAAAAGAAAGCTTCTCACTTTTATAGGAACCCCTCCCCCCCTCCTTTGTTCACTTCAGCTGGATGGTTCACCTTCTTTACCTTCTGGAAAGGTCTTCCACAGGCCCCTAAATACAACAAGCAGTCCTTTTATCTCCTTTGATTTCATTGCCAATGAAACCTTGTATTGAAAGCTTTACAAGTCCTTTGGCCATAGAGGCGACCGCCTCGAAGCCCCTTAGCCCGGCATTTAAAAGGAGGTGATGGCAATACTGTAAAAATTGAAAGAGAAGGGTGGAAACGTCCAGGCAAAATGGATGGGCAGGGCAGGATGGGGGGCTCTTGTCATCTTGGACAAGGCAGGGGGAGAGGGATACAGTTACAGCTCTGGTTTCAATTGTGAATAGGAGCAGAGCGAAGACAAGATGGTGGAGTTTATAAGGTCACCCAGACGAGTAATGTGATGAGCTTACTGGAATGCCTTTTTCTGTTGAGAGGCAGACATTGGCAGACACAGACAGATGTATACATGGGCGCACACATGCTCTTATAAGTCTAATTCCTGAGCTCGGCATTGACGACCCCCACCCCCACACACACACACCCCACTCACAAACTCAAACATACCTCAAACACACACCATTTCAACACTCTTACAGTGTGCAGACAACTTTATTTGCCCGCAGCTGTATGTTCTTAACCCGCAGCGCAAAAAATGCTACGCAACTTTAATTTAAGGGAACCCACACTCCCCGCCCCAGTCTGGTCCTGCTGTTTCTTTACACACAAAAACATACTTGTGGGGCTCCTAATTGTACACGGACACAAAGAGGACACACGCTTCATACCCACATGAAGAGGAACGCACATGCTATTCCCTCAAAATGCACATGCCCTTCACAACCCCTCGGCCCTCTACAGACAACCATATGTTCTCCCTCTCCTCCTCCTACTCCCTCTCCGCCTTGTCCCCTCCCCCCTCACTTCACTCCTCCCCTTATCCCTCTTTCTTGGAAGTGAGCCCACCACTTGGCTCACCTCCAGCTTGTTTGTCTCGTACCAGGTGTGCTGGTATTACCACATTGTGTGTGTGTGTGTGCACGCACACAAGCATGGCTATGTGTGTGTGTGTGTGCTTGTGAGATTCTGTGTCAAACTTTCAGCTGTAATTACGGTCCTTAGGGGAAAGCTGTTTAATGTTCTTGCTTACCCATCCAACAGATCTCTCCCCCTGCCACATAATTTACAGGCAGCATACACACACACACACACACACATGCACGCACACACCAAAGCTTGTGCAAAGGTGCATGGTGGTCTGAACTTTTGGCTCACATTTACCACTCATACACACAGACGATGTAAAATGCAACCATCTGCGTGCATGCATTCATACACACAAATATGCACACATACAACCATAGAGGAGTTAAGGCTTTACTCTCAAACCCATTCGCAGAACCACATGTTCACATGTGCTCCATCTTTTTCTTATAAATTATTATTTCACACACACACACTCAGGCTCGTAAGAACATTAGGCTAACCATCTGTCAGCGCACATAACTCTTGGGGAGGGGGTTAACTTACACACTTGATCCTGTACTTTAAGCAACATCTGCAGCTCATCACTGAGCTTTGAGTCTCTGATCTGTGTGGTCATACATACACACACACACACACACACACACAGACGCTCATACATCCACAAACAGGCTGATGCTAGGCTGATGCAAACATGCAGGCTTGATTACAAGCTCACTTGACAATACACACCCACAAACATACCAACACACACCTCAAATGACACAACAAGACATATACACACCCTTGAAAAACACTCCAGATCACACACGGCAACAGGTTCCGTCAGGGACAAATAAGAACATGCCACACCCTGGATACAATGTGAAACCCAACCATATGATAAGCGTGTCAGCTCTGTCTTATTACATCACGTCTTCCTGCTGCTCTGGTATACTAAAACGTTCTTTATTTTCTTTCCTACCACCCATCCCCCCCCCAACCTCTCCCTCACCCCGCCATCCGCCAGGTGACCATGGTACCAGTGGAGAGTTGTGAGCAGTACACCACCTGTGGAGAGTGCCTGGGTTCCGGGGATCCCCACTGTGGCTGGTGTGTCCTCCACAACATGTAAGTACGCAGGAATCTAACCCAAAACCTCCATCACCTCTCGACATTTGGTGTCTCAAAGCCCCTTAGTTCCTGTTCTTAAATGGGTCAACCCACCTCACTTCCATATCTATACATACAGTCAAGGAAAGTTTATCTGTACTGCACATTTTGTACACAATGGCAATAGTGTAGTTCATATGGCATAGTGTGTATTGTTTACATAAGAAAAGACTGTGTGGGTGCATGCATTGTGCGTGTCCATTTTCAGTAATTATCTGTGGCAGAGGTGACCATTGTATACTCCTTGGAGACCTATTAGGAGAACACCACACAGACTGAAAGCCTCCATTGTTTGGCAGCGTGCCCTTTCTCAGGGTGATAATAAAATAAAAAATAAAAAGTAGACACTCACAAGGGTATTCTAATTTAAGTGAAAAACCTGATGCAGCATTGGCGAAAACGCAATCAAGACTGGAGCCATGCCAGTGGTGTTTGACCTTGCCTCTCTCAAATGCAGCTCGCTACTTCCTTATTGGATGAGTGTCACTATTTATAGACTGTCCATTCAGTATAAACAATGCTAGGTATTTCATTAACGCAGTTAGCTCGTTGGCTTTATTTGGCTGTTCAGTCAACTGTTAGGAGTGACATAAATCACACTCACACAGCACTACGCTTACGTCAGGCTGAAGAGAATATTCTGCCTATTTCTGTTTCTAAAGATCTGATCACACATGCATGGTCTTGTGCATGTGTGCTATGTATGTGTGTGCACTACAGTGTGTGTGTGTCTGACTCACTGGGGAGCAGTCGAAGGCAGGTTTTTCCTGCTGAGTGCGAGGGCTCAGTAAACAAGGGGCCGAGAACAGGCAGTTTGCATTTTTCCTTTTGCTCCCGCCTTTTTATTGTCAAGGTCCAAATGAGTTGCACCGCTCAGCACGTTTGCCATTACCACCGAGACCTGTTTGTTTGTTAAAGAGGCGGAATGATGGCCGCCCATACACCAGAGTGCCATAGCAGGCCAACTTTTCTCAGGTGGCTGGTGTTGGTAGGCAGAGTGCTTACTGTGTGCTTGGAGGATTTTCGTGTAGATTGAGTGTCTTTAGTCCGTCTGTTTGTGATTTCACTCTTTGGGGCCTGCAAGTATGCTAATGCCCATTTCCTGTCCTCTTTTTCTCTTCCTGTGTTCTTCTGTCCTCACCCCCAGTTGTTCCCGGAAAGACAGCTGTGAGAGAGCTAGCGAGCCCCAGCGGTTTGCTTTAGACCAGCGCCAGTGTGTGGAACTCAGTGTACAGCCCCAGAACATCTCCGTCACCATGTCCGAAGTCCAGGTGAGTGCATGTATGGTTGTGTATATGGTTTTGTCCAGGTACATCAGCGTTTGTGTGTGTGTGTGGGTACTTTGATAACTCGAAGCAACACACATTTGCTGCGCATGCTCTATGCCTCAATGAGCGTGGCTGTGCGGGCATGTGTGCGTATGCATGGATGTGCACAAGAGGACATATCATCCTTTGCCATCATTTGACTGTTCCCTCTCCACACACACATTAACCTTGCTAAGTCACCACCTCCATTACAACCTCCCACCCACCCCTTTGCCATACATTAACCTCCCGCCTCACATGTCCAGCCCTTTTTAATCACTTGTACAACACAACCCTCTTCCCCCCCATACACTGACCCCTGCGTGGCACCATTGTCCCCCAGCTGGTGCTGCAAGCACGCAACGTGCCCGACCTAGCGGCTGGCGTCAACTGCTCCTTTGAGGATTACGTGGAGACGGAGGGCCGCATCCAGGGGGGCCATGTCTACTGCCTCTCGCCTTCCGCCCGCGATGTCATCCCCATCACGCGCAATAAAGGTCAGTGGCTGACCCCTCCCCTAACACCCATTTTCGCGGTTCTGCGGTTGGGTAGAAAGTGAAGTAATCTGCCTTGGTGGACTAAGATCATTGTACAGGACCAGTTCTGAACTTGAACAGAAGTCTTGTTCAAGCCCATTTTACTTATCGATATTCACCCCTCTCCCCATATCTCTTTCCCTTCCGCCCTATCCCACATCTCATTCATATGTATAAATCCGTTGGTCGGATGGCATTTCTCTTCTTAGGGGAATATTTGAAAGAACAGATGTGGTGTAGAGTTTCAGATATCGCAATCTCAAGATTCTTTACATAGATATCTATGTTGAGAATGTGCTGTCACTTCCAACGTCACAAGGAAGTTACTCTTCAAAGCACCCACACAATTCCACAATTATACTCCGAAAACAGTGACATGTTTTCCATTTCCGCAGTTTTGAATTATGCATTGGTGTCAGTTTCAATGTGCTCTTGCTACAAAGATACCAATCTTTTTTATACTGTAACTGCTTTTTCAAAAGAAATGTATTCTCTAAATCTGTATTTATAGACTGAAACATTTTCACAGGTAAATCTAGAACTCGGTTTAGCATTATGTTGTACATCTGTAAATTTTAGTCTATTGTTAGTGCTTTCATCCTCAAAATCGTCAACTGGAGATTACATTACCCAAAATGCATTGATCATGTTGTTTCACTGACATTGGTATTGTTTGGTAGCTAACTTCTCTAAAAAGCTGCAAAAGACAAAAAAATGCATCCCTCATGAAGTGAAATCTAAAGAGATCTCGAGCCAGGTGTTTTATCTCACAATGTCAGATTATCAGGTCTAGAATAATCATGTTCCCGTGACTGTGATGGGGGTGAAGTGCTGTTTTTACCTGTATGTTTGTGTTTTGCAATATAAGTGGCATGTCACTAAGCCTTGTGTGTGTGTCTACAGGAGACAAGAGGGCGGTGAAGCTGTACCTAAAGTCCAAAGAGACAGGGAAGAAATTTGCCAGCGTGGACTTCGTCTTCTATAACTGCAGTGTGCACGCCTCGTAAGATTTTTTTCTTCTTTTCAGTAACTTCAATTCGTATCTGTGTATTATTTACTTTCATTTTATGAGGATGTGGCTTTTCGTCTAAGGGTTTTGAGGTCTCTGTCTCTCCCTTTTTCTGATCCTGAGTGATGGTCTTTCTTTTTGTTTTTCCTCTGTGGGTCTTATGTTACTGAACATAACAGAGACAGTGAGGTTACACACACAGATAATGTTACCTTCCCTGTGAAATTGAATTCCCCATATAGAAGGAACCATTGCAACATGAGATGGTAATACTATTCCTATCATCATAATCCAATGTACAGGGTGATAATACCATTTTGTCAATTACAAAATGACAATGTGATCAGCATTCTCAAACAAACCCAAGTTCTAGCACTTGTTCAGTACAACAAAACAATATATGAAAAAATATAGTCATCATTGTACTCTAAGATTAATTTGTTTCAGCACACAATGGGAGTAATATGTGTATCTAGACCCACAATGCTCTTCTTAAAAAATCAAGAGAAGTGTCCAGAAAATGAGAAAACAAGTGGACGTCACACACACACACATACCCCTGGCTTTACCAAACGTCTTGCTGCCCCTTAACACTCAGTGTTGATTCTTCATGATTTAACCCCACTCTCCAGTCCCCACCCTCCCCTGGGGCAGACCCCCCCCCCCTGCCCCCACGTTGTGTCAGCTGGGGTATTAGCCTCCGGTCACCAGATGGCGAGGGGGCCCCTAATGATAGGCGAGGCTGCATCCAGTGTTTCCCCCCACCCCTTCAGATGAGCCTCCTCTGCAAATTTCCCCCCCTTCATCTCGGCAGACACCTAATCCTCTACTCCGAGCCCAAACCTATCCCCCACTGACAAATCCCCTGCCCCACCTCGCCCATACTGATTTATTTAGTTGGTGTCCAAGGGGTGCGGTTACTTGTTAAGATTGTCGATTTGGTTCTCACTTGAACTTGTTTGAGTTGTTGCACTATGGTGTGGGGGTGATAGGTGGGGAATTGTCATCGGAGGAGGGTAGGGACTGGAGACACTTGTTCTTCAATGACAAGTGTCTGCATGGTGGGTGCATTAAGGCTGAACTAAACCCCTTATGTAATGGATGTAATGAAGGATACTAGAAAACACAGAATCACAAATACTTGGTAAGTTACCACAGTTCCACAAGTTGAGGGAAACGAAGGAGGGGGAAAGAGCAGGATCCCAGCACACTGGCACTCACACCTTCCCTGAGCCACGCTGCCACGGGCATCTATGAGCTGCAGTTTCTGATGAGATCAGACTGCCAATGTTATATCCGGTAATGACTCATCCGGACTTGTGAGACTGCTTGGTCATAGTTTACAAAGATTTGTTGTAACATAATGGGGAGTTCTGTTCTAGCTTACAAGAAGGACAAGTAATCCAAAACACACACACACACATTGATTTGCAAACAAATCATAAGACACCACTGACATTGTTATAACTCTTTTGTATTCGTTCTCTTGTGTATAACTCTCCCAGTTATCTGCATATGGCAATTGCGATTCCCCCATGCAGTATTCAAAAGAGAGCTCAGTGTCGAAAAGCCATATGGATATTGTATCTACATACACCATACACCCACATGTACGCCCCCACACCCCTGCACACCCAAAAACACACAAAGCCCTCCCCGCATATTTACTTAACTGATTATGTCTTGCCTCACATCTTTTAAACTATTTTATTTATTTATTTAAATACCATACATTTGCATAGCAATATTAATCTAATTAGAAATCCCGCTGTTTCAGTTAAGGGTGGGGAGATTGAAATAGAAAATCACCCACGGCCATGATTACTTCTTAATTAAATATTTCCATATCCCCCTTCTTTCCCTCTATCCCCATTTGCAATTTGTTAAAACTAGTGGATAGTCTTGCAGTGAAGTGGGGTTTGATATCTCTGTGGGCCAGTCTGAAGTACTTTCTGCAGTTTTTTTGCCCACTGCGGTTAATTTTGTCCAGGTACTGACGGCGTCATTTATTTTGTGATTTAGGGTCCTTCGCATTTAATTCAGTCCGCAGACACAGCGCAAAAGAGATTGTGTTATAATTTTTTTTGGTGATGCATGGAGCAGAAGTGTGGTATGACGAAGGAGGATAACACTTGCAAGGAATTCAGAGGGAAAGAACGAACAGGAGACAAAAGAGCAGAGAGGTTTTGAAGTGCCATTCCTGACATAAAATAGTAGTGTGCCAGAGTACGAACAAGTTTTTTAATTGTTTCTCTTTTGGGTCTCTTCTTGCCAGTTTCCTAAAAAGGTCTGTTATTCTTGGCCTTTATGTTAGGGTGGACACACACTTCCAGACCTTGAGCCATGCCTACAAGTGGACAACAGCTCCCCAAATGATAGGTTTGCATAATGGTACAGTTTAGCCGATATTTACACCTTCAAGTGCCACTCAGTTGAAATTGAGTAGGCAGTATTTAACCAACTAATCCCATCATACACACCTCTGAAGGAGATTCTAAATACCCACAAAGGCCAAAGAAAGTAGATAAATCACAGTCTATTGTGTGCCGACCGGCAAAAAACCCACAGCCGCTATGGTTAGATTGGCACAATTTGCATTTCAATGTGAAAGGATTAAATTAGCATTAGCATTCTAAGCGTGGGGAATATGGCTACACAAGCAGTGATGATCTTTGAGCAGCTATGGGGCATGCTGGATGTAGTAACAGTGGTGGGTGTAGTATCAGATATTAACAGGGGTGGGGGGTTTCTTCAGAGAAGCTACCAGGGGGTCCATAGAAAGAGGCCCTACTTCTAGCAGAATAAAAGGAACAATGGGTTTCCCCAAACAGTCCCAGTGTCACCAGGGGCTACACAGAAGGAGACCTTCAAAAGACCAAAGGAGTTAGTGGTAGGCGGTCTCCAAATGTGGGTCCCAAAATGGCCTTTGGTGCATGGGACAGTAGCAGGTATCCCCATCCCCAGCTAATTATCTATGGATTTGCTTATGTCTTCCTTGTGGGAGTGGATAGTTGGGGGTCCTTACATGCTGATCTTTTGCTCATTATATCAAAGATGAGACACTGACTTTACATAAATATGAGACGGAGAAATGGGATTAAAGCCTAGTAAACGTGTACATCTGACCAGTGTTCAGGTTCTTCGGGCCTCCAGGGGATCAAAGACTAGCTTTTGCTTTATCAGGCACCCAACTGTGCAGAGTGGATTGCTGTCTTGTATTCTTGAAGCTTCTTATCTTGGCTCTACACAAAGGACAGTGTTTGTTATTCCAAAACGGGTCATCGTCAAGTTCCCCAACCCAAACAATGAAAGGGGACGTCGATATTTTTACTTAAAGGACGAATCTACAATTTAATGTAGTTAGCTATCCCCTTCTAGCACTGGCATGAAGAGCATTATCAATGTTTTATGCCTTATTACTGTTTAGATATTGCAATTTTTCCCCACCCAACAGACTTTTTCAACAAAAGCACTCTCAATGAATTGTAGATGCAACGCATCCTAGGCTAGCCTAGCTTAATCACCCCCCCTCCACTCCTTTGCTTTTCACACAGACAAATCTCCCACTTGGTCTTTACATCAGGATTAAGAGGCCCGTTATTTCCTTAGCTGCCCATCGCTCATTCTAAATGGACATCTTCTCTCAGCACAATGCTAAATTGGTCAATTAAAGCGGTGGAGGGATTGAATTAAACCAGAGCCTCTGATCTTAGCAAAAGGCAAGAGGAAGGGGGTCTTGGCTGAAAACGATCACTTAAAGAGCGCACCTAACAAACGAGTTCTCCTAATTGATCCAAATAAATCTTTGTCTGGCTTGATGGATTTGGATCCCAGATCCCTCCTCCTTTTTCATGCAAATCTCGAGGGGGTGACGTGACGTGAAGAAGAATTTGAAATACCATTTGCACAGTCAAACGCTATGTGGTGCTAATTGGGAGATATTTGGTTTGGAGAGTGGTCAATTAAGACTTTACAGATGTTGCGGGAAATTAGCTGGTCTTTGATTCTGCAATGGTCTTGGTTTTGTGTTGCCCAATCATCAATTTGATGCTAATTAGAAAATGTATGCTAAACCACTAAGCTGAGTTCTAATCGCATGGTTTATCCAAAATGTGATTAGATATAAACCGGTATACATTGATACGGTAGTAAGGATATTGTTGATATATACCATACTATACTGTATGAAGAGACTGACAGACTGCTAATTGGCGCTTACTCTTCCAAAGCATTTGTGTAATCAGTTTTAATGTATCCAATATGTAATGGACACAACACGTCTGTCTATATCTGACTGTACTGTCTGTATATCTAGCTATATCTCTTTCTTTCCCTCTCTCCCACACACACACACACACACACACACACACACACCATCCCATCACACACACACACACACACCTTACAAACCCATACTCTCCCTCATTACCTTTCCCCCATGAGACATCTACAGTGAGACCCCCACGGCTATGTCTCCCCTACTCTGTTTCTCTCCCCACCTCTCCCACGTTCTCTCCCATAATACCTGGCGCCTCCACCTTTCACTGGCACCTCCATCTGCTTTAGATCTCCCCCTTTCTCTCTGTCTCTACTCTCCCGCTCCCTGTATTCCTCATCACTCAACAGCTTTGCAGGCGGGGATAAAGCAGGTGAATTTAAATGAAGGGGCACTCTTATCCAGAAGATGAAAGGGGCTTTAGACAAAGACATGCCTTTTTTTTTTTAAAGGAACTAAAGGGAGTGAGAAATATAAAAAAAAAGAGTGAGAGGGAATAAAAAGGTTTTGGAATGGAGACAGGGATGTTGAGAGAGTCACAGAGAAAACAAGGCAAAGCCAGCACAGGTACAGAAGAGTGGAGATTAGCGCAAAGAGAAGAATGGGTAAGTTGATAATGTCAGGGTCCAGTGTGTGTGTGTGTACCCTGGACTATGGGGAGCCAGGAGCTATAAGGAATGGTCAAAAAATTATAATGAAAATGACTGAAGTGAAAGAAACAAGTTTGTCTGTACATGTGTATTCTATAATGAAAAAAGTAGAATAATACTGTAACTCCTTTCTCTCATCCTCACTCTGAATCTCATTTTATAAATTTCTCATTCTCCCCATCCCATCCCCTCCAGGTGCCTCTCATGCGTGAACGGCTCATTCCCGTGTCACTGGTGCAAGTACCGCCACATGTGCACCCAGAACGCCAATGACTGCTCCTTCCAGGAAGGCCGAGTTAACGTGTCTGAGGTGAGTGTCGCTTCCTGTCCCCTTCCAGAGCAGTCTACTGTCCCTTTTCTACCTCTTGCCTTAGCGTGGTGGCGTTCAGGGATTGGCTTAGCTGGCATGCTTCATTTCACTGTTCACATCGTGTACAACACAAACTCTTTTGTGTCACTCCGGTTCTATCGCTTGTCACTGGTGTTACACTGTGTTGGCACCAGGACAGTGCCTTGTATACCACCATCACTCTTTTCCCCCCCGTTCATCAGGGAGCTGAATGAATTAAGTGCTACGGAAATGCCTGCTTGTTCGACATAGCCAAATGCTACATTAGCATAAAAACAAATAGATCAGGGATGTACAGTGGAAAGGCAAGTGGGCACAAGCACAAGCAACAACATGCACACATGTACATATGTACGCACACATACACAAACTACCGCCACATGTGGGACTTTCATTAATTGGCCAACCTCCATCCAGTTTCACGCACTCTGAACTTTTAGCTCTTCCCCAGACCGTGGCAGTTAGCACGGTTAGCCTTAGCTTCGCTCTCCACACCAAAGACAGCATTCACACTTCAGAGAGCAAATACTAAAGGATTAGCGATTAGCGCTCCCATCTGGAAGACATGGGGAGAACGCTGGCTAGCATGTTTGGAGCCGAGGGGAACTTGGGGGGACGGACTGATAAACAGGAAAGGCCTGCAGCGGTTGAGCGGCAAAGAGGAATTGAGAAAAGGTTCAGAGCCAATAATGTTTGTATTAATTTGATTAATTTTGTGGTGCCCACCACAAAATAATAAGTGTGCAATTGAAATATGATAGAATGCTTAATATATATACACATATATATAAAATTTGATATTGGGACATGGCAACGAGATTTGGGGGAAGAGGGGGGAGTAGTGGTGGTGGTGGTATGGAAAACCTACTTGGGAGTGACATGTGGGTAAGGAGAGACTTTGGTTGCTACGATGTCTGCCGCGGAGCCCACCAACCACATGCTGCGAGAAGGAATCCATCATCGTCACCGTGACAGACACGCACACACTCATAAATACTATTTTTCTGTTTTTCAATCACACCCACAGCATAGATTCTTGTACATTCTCAACACACGCATGCACGCTTACACGCGCTCGCGCGCACACACACACACAGTAATTTATCATCACAGGCCTGGATGCCATTTCCATTTGTTCTGGGTGTTTGTGACCCCCACCAAACTCTTTCTTTCTCCCCTTCTTCTATACTGTGATTGGCTTCTATTGTTGAAGGGTCAAGCCTCCCCCTATATACCTTATGGCATCCTCTGTGTGTGTGTGTGTGTGTGTGTGTGTGTGTGTGTGTGTGTGTGTGTGTGTGTGTGTGTGTGTGTGTGTGTGTGTGTGTGTGTGTGTGTGTGTGTGTGTGTGCGTGTGCGTGTGCGTGTGCGTGTGTGCCTGTACTATTTTAGCGATTCTTGTGGGCCAGAGAATTCCCTTCTAGAATAATAAAACATGAAAAATTTGAACTTGTGGGGACAGTTTCTTGGTAGGGTGTAGCTTTTGGGTTCAGATTAGTTGTTAAGGGTTCAGATTAGGGTAAGGATTATAGCTAGGACTAAATATTATTTTAAATGGGACTGAATTGTGATTCTTCACAAGAATAGCAATACAAACGTGTGTGTTTGTGCTTTCCCAGGTTAATTGTCTCCTTGTTTGAATATATAAGTGTACAGACAGCCACACCAGCTGTTGTTTACCTTGCTGGTTTGTGTGTTGATCCTGCCATATATGCATTTCTCTGTCTTCTGTATTACCTAGCTGCCCCAGGCTGTGTGTCTACTTCACTCTTGGTGTTTTGTCTAAGTTTGTGGGGTGTATGAGTGTCTGTGTACACTCTTAAATTTTATTTTTTCTTGTGACAGAGCAAGCTTTAGATTGGCAGCATCTGCTTGCTTGTCAACCCTCTGTGGCCTGAATGCACAATGATACAAACATTTACATTACATTTATTTAGCAGACATTTTTATCCAAAGAGATAAACAGAATTGTACAGTGTAAGTGCAGCAGATTATAAAAAGTATGCAGATCTAACAGTATTACAATGGTTATTACCAAGGAAAGGTTTGCATGCAAACGCTGTTACCCCTGTAGAAAACAATCCCTTCAGCGGACGCTGGTCCGAAGAGCCATTCAAATGTCCACTTTTCCATCCTATGACACGTGAGTCTAGTGTGTCATTTCTCAAGTCTTAACAAAAAGATTGATTTTGTCTGTCATGGGATAACATACAGTTTTCATCATTCTAATGGTCTGTAGACAAATGTATCAAAGTAAATTGCAGGGACTTGAAGTGAGATTTTCTTTTTTTTCTTGACATTAATTAATTAATGAGCTCATTAATTGGTTAAAGGAATGTAGTTGAAATACTCATCCTCACTTGTTTGCTTTCTATTTCTCTTTCTGTCTCTGTCTCTTTCTCTTTTGCTCTCTTTGTCATGAAACACAAAATAAACAAACCCAAAAATTATAATGGATCGGAACCCCTTAAAAAGAAATTTCTCTCATTTGTTTACTTGGGTTCTGAGCCTGTGAGAGAATAAGCCAGGGAAATGTAATGACATATACAAATCAAATATGCATAAATCAACATGGCCTCCGACAGTGCAGAAAACAAAGATACACATTAGATGCAACCAGGTGGAAAATTGCTTGGGTAAGTGTTACTTTGGAGAGGAATGAAGGAAAGAGGGAAAGGAAGGAAAAGAAAAAAGGGCTCTGTGACCAACTTACTCTCACTTGTTCTCTTTTGATGGTGATTCCTCATCACCTTTTACACTCTCCAAACTATTTTAACTACTTTGACTTGATTCCTTTCAAGACAGAGGCAATGAGAGAAGAAACAAGGAGAGTAAGGAGTCATGGGTAGACTTTTGAGACGTTTAGGTTGGTTGAGGGGCAGTTCTATGGGCGTATGTGAAGCCCTCTGTGACATGCTTGCGTGTAAAAAGGGCTATACAAATACATATGATTTGATCTTCATATGCATCCTGTTCATCCAAGAGCCAGCATGTTTTATTATTTTCCCCAATCTCACCGTGCTATGGAATGTATAACTCTGGTGGTGAACATTTTACTTGTTCTCATAAATTCAACTCTCTGTTTTTCCTCCTTGGGCTGGATGCACATATGGTTAAATGGTGTCACTCCATTCATTTCCCTCCCTCCATCCCTCAGTTCCCTCTGAGTACGCCTGGTGATGCACTCATGTTTTAGGGAATTGGATACGGCTGGCTGACACACAGAACACACAAAGTATACCTGTAAACAAACACAAAAAAATGTACATATACGTACACTTGCATACAGATTCCGACAAAAGAAAATACTTACATTTGCACACATACCACTGGTAAGGATTACAATGAAATCCTTGTTAGAGTCCAGAGAAAATATCCACTGAAAGAAAAGTTAGTGTGACACATTTTCCCTAGACATCATCATTAACAAAGGACTCCATCCTAACTGTCCTCCAATCCATGGATAGTAAAATAATCCCATGCATAGTACACATGCAGATTTGCAATTACGCAAACACACACGGCTTGTCTGGCTAATTTACTTCTAGTGTGGAGGCTCCACAGCGTGACATTTTGGCACTGTGTTGGACCTGGCTATCACCCAGACACTGTACAGCAGACTCAAACCCAGACACACACACACACACAATGAGGCCCCCCAGCACTGGCCTTGGCCTATAATATCCAGAGAGGATGCCCCCCTCTTTACCACTCGTGTGTGTGCGCGTGTGCAGACGCCTGCCTCTGAGTCTTATCAGAGCAAAGCACAACCAGTACAGGAGAGCCAGAGGGGGACCGAGTAATATGCACGCCCCTCTCCCCCCTCCTCTGAGCGTATATATCACTCCATAATATCTATTTTCTCTTTTTATCTCTTTCTTTCTCTCTTGCTCTCTCTCTCTTTCTCACATACATGCATAACTGTCCTTGTCCCTCACCTTCCCTCATTTTACCCATTTTACCTTTTACCATAGTTTTTTTTTCTTTCTCTCTTACTCCATCTTCCCTCTCTCTCTCTCTCTCCCTCCCACCCCCTTCACGCCGAACATCCTGTCTTCCTCTGCCCATCCAGTCTATTCTTCCAGGACACTTTTCCTCACGTCTCTATACCCCTATTTGTCATTTATAACCATTAGAGGAGTATCCGTTGCCTCCATGATAAAACAACAATCTGCAGATAGAACACAGCTCATCGCCGCTAATTAGATCATGAATCAAAGCTCAGAGCATTGAGTCGGGAGTTTGTGTAGGCCTGTCTCTCTTTCCCTTCTTCTTTTTGCTTCCTTTAAACTCCCTTTTATTTTTTTATCCTCTCCTTCCTTTGCTCGCTCTCTCTCCCTTCAGATCTTAAAATTGTCCTCTGTCCCATCTCTACTGTTTGCTTGTTTTTCTCTTTATTTAATGTGTCCCTCTTCCTTGCATCATTCTCCTTTCTAGCCTCTCTCTCTCTCTCTCTCTCTCTCTGTCTCTGTCTCTGTCTCTCTGTGTCTCTCTGTGTCTCTGTCTCTCTGTGTCTTTGTGTCTTTGTGTCTTTGTTTCTCTGTGTCTCTGTCTCTATGTCTCTGTCTCTATGTTTCTATGTCTCTATGTCTCTATGTCTCTCTGTCTGTCTGTCTCTGTGTCCCAAACATGCACACACGTACAACCCCCCTCCTCTTATATTTCCTTGCCTTTCATTAACATAGACATGCCTGAGCCATGTTTAATAAAATATAATCCCAGGAAAAGGGGAGGGATGAGTGGGGGAGAGGAAGAGACCATCTCTAGTCCTCCTTCACCCTCTCTAGGGGATCCCTTACAATTCAACGCCCTGCACGACAAAGTGAAGCCAAAGTCGGTCAGAGTTGCTTTAATTGAGACCAGATGTGGCCCGTGAAAGGGAATGGGAGAGAAAACAAAAGAAAGTGAGAGAGAGAGTAATGGAGAAAGGGCAATAACAAGCCAGGCAGATTGCATTTTCTGAATGACGTAATTTTTTTTCCTAATGTTCTCAAAAGATTATGTGGGGGAGGGGGGAGTGAGAGGGAGGGGGGCGGGGATGGATGGAGTGAGTGAGGGAGGAAACAGAGGCGACGTCGAGCTAACCAAGCTATGCTTTGTAGCTACTTGGATCCTTGTTAACCTTTCTTTTCAGTTTAGCAGTCCTCACTGCAAAACTAACCTCTAACCAACCACTTTTAAAAAGCCATCCAGACTTTCTTGAAACTTTAAGAGTGTTTGGCATACTAGCTTATTTCTACCTGTTTTGTCCCGTTTTTCTTTTTTCTTTCTTCCATTTTTCTACACTTTGTGAAGGCCACAAGAATATTAGTGGTTGACCACATTGTTGGTTGACAAATGTACAGCATATTACCATTGTTCCGTGCGATGTAATTGTACGTTTTTGAGCTTCAAGTATGCTTTTCCACGCAGACCATGAATGCATCTGGTTAACACACTAGTTTATTTTGAGTCCTGTTGTCCCCTAGCACATCTTATTCTTTCTTGTCCTCCTCCCCCTTGCATTTTCTTTTTCACATGAGAGTGGAGAAGCTCAAAAAAAGATGAATGCGCACACTTAAGCGCTAATGCATTTTTTTTAGCTTTTTTCTGGCAACCGGCTTGAATACAGTGAACATACGGTACCAGAAGGATAGCAAGTTTCAACAGGGCCCTTGTCCAGAACACAAGGTTAGGTTGTCAAGTCTCTCGCACACTATAAAGATGGAGAACCAGTCCAATGTTTGGGGTTTTTGTGTTTCACTAGGTCCATGACATTGAGAATATATATTTGTTTTCATTAAAGTCGCTGTCAACTTCCATATTGGCAGTAGTGAGCTTGGCTCAAGTCCTTTTTGAATGCAATGTTACACCTGGGCGATGCCAAGTGCCTGCTGGCATTCTGTAAAGGCTTCAGCATCCCTAACCTTGAGGGCCCGAGTGGACAAACTGATCTAACTCAAATTAAAAGCATGTCAAAGTGAATGTCAGAAGCAATGTTATGAATTGTTGACACACACACACGCAGAGACATGCACATAGGCTTAGTGATAGGGAGATTGAACAGGGTTCCCAGGCTGTGTGTGTGTGAGAGAGAGAAAAATATATTGCGTGTGTTTGTCAGTCTCAGATCTCTGTCGTTTTTAATATTCAGATAGTATTAAATCTTCATTTCCACCAGCCTCCCAGTCAGCCCTTCTAATGGAGAGTACATATAAATATTGCATTCTCAGAGAGAAAAATAAGTGTCAGAGAAGGAGAGGGTGGATAAAGAAAAGGAAAACTGAAAGATGAAAAAAAGGAGAAGGGAATGGATTAGGAGACAGTGTGTAATGGCTCCATTTTGTCTCTAGCCCACTGCCATGTTCAGGATCTAAACCCGGTTTATTTCATCATGAAGCCTGTGCTGATACTAACTAACCCCTAATGGAAACAGGGAAAGGCTACTCGTATGTGGGAACAACAAAACTGTAAGTGACATACACACTTAAACATAACATTTTCTTTAGTGTTGATCTTCCCTCTTAATTTCACAGTTTTCTCAGTTCTCAAAACAGTTCATATTTAAAGTAGCTTGATTATCTGTTCAAAAGGAAACCTTTCAAATGACTCACACCTCATGTGTCCTATAAACAACAACTATTCAAATACCACTATGCTACCATCATAACAGGCTGGTGGAGCCACGCCTTAGACAAAATGGCAGCATTGAATCATATTTCCTTTGCACAGCATACCTTCATAGCTCACATATGAGGGTCTGTCTGCTCTTACTGACACTCTTTCCCTCTTGGCTCTCTATCCTGCTCTCTTTTTTCTTTTTCTTGTTTGAGGTAGCAAGGATGGAAAACGAGCGAGTGGGCGGACAATCCTGGAATCCCTCAAAGTTTCTCTTGTTTTATGTGCTCCCTCGGTCTCTGCTCTCATGTTTCTAGCTTATTAAGTTGTTTTGTCCCCCCCATTTCCACCCCGTTCCCCTCTACCCCGATCCGTGTGTCTCCCTCAGAGAGCAGCAGCTTAATGAGACTACTTCTGCTCCCCCTAAGACATCTACCAGGACTGGGGGGGGGGGACGAAGCAACTCGTACACACACACACAGTTAAAAGTATTGAAACACATATGTGCATGCATTACGTAAAGGGCACACTCACTTATACTCACCAATTGAATTGTTCACTTACACAGGGTCACACACGCATGCATGCATGTATACGCACACACACTGCAACAGAATGGAGGACACACTAGTAAAAAACTGTTGGGGCAAACCCAACTGCATGGTTATTTAATTCTAAAACAGGTCCTCCAAAGGGCCTTTATCCCACCAGTTTCATAACTGTGTGTTCTTGGGTTATGGTCCTGCGACTGCAATGCTAGATAGAGATTATAAAGCCCATTGCCCTAGGCTCAGGAAAAATGTAAATGATCAAAGCTGTGTCAGGCCTGTGACACATACACAATCACATATGTTGTCACCACATAGAATTGAGTAACCTTTCATCGTGCATGGACCTTACACACTGTTCCTGGTTTGTTTGTAATATCCCTACTCTGTGGTCTTAACCTGTCTGGTCTCCCAAGCATTCCGTCTTTTTTAAATTATTTAGCATGTTATTTTTTTCCTCCTTTCCCCTGATCTATATTCTGCACATCAAGAGAGGTAATTAATTATGGATGGATTGGTCTTAAAAATCCACCGTGGCCAGACAGATTCCTCATTATATATGCGCAATGTTTTTGGAGCTTTATTTATTAATATATTGTCAGCTTCTGAGCCTCTGAACTTGATTGTTTATTTATTTAAATATTCTATATTTCTAGCTCTCCCTCTCTCACACACCACACTCCCTTTTTTGTATGGTTGGCAGGTGTTAAAGTGGGTTTTCTGCTCACCTGCAAGGAAGGATCATCCTATGCTGCCCTACACTTGTTTTGTTTGATAGATGCATATAAATAATGAGTTCATATGAAATCCTTTTAGTTATTTTGTGAATCATACAGGATATTGCATTGCACAGTTCGAGCTCAGTCATATGCAACAATAGCCCTTTAGCAGACCCGCAACACTGACGTAATGATGACCCCTCATTATGTCTGCTTTCTTTTTTACACTGAACCAAACAAAGCGCCCCGTGTGTGATTGTAAATTTTTTTTGTCCAGGAAGCAAAGTCAAGGAAAAATACTCTTATTCTGGTATAAGGGTTTGTGTGTGTATGTGTGTGTGATGGTTAACATGGTATATCTGACGAAAGTCATGAATCAACAAAAAATCTTAAGGACTAAATAAATCCACCCATCCTCCACACAAAACATTAGAAAATACTGCTGTGTGTATGCAGACTATCTGTGGGTGAGAGTATATATTACCATAACCAACTTTAACTATGAATCCAAGATGTTTTGCACACACAGAAATACTGATCCCGCAGCCCTGTGGCAAAACCTTGGGTCTCACGTCTGGACCCTCCTCCCTAAAGCACACACACGCGCACACACACACATTACTACCCTAGGTCCACTTTTTCTGAAACAGAAAGAAGAATCCACAAAAGATGGTGTGAAAATGAGCAGAAACAAAAAGAGAGAACAAACAACAGCATCAAACAAGTCCCCCTGGTGAAGCATTGTTTCATTGTAGTCTGCAGTTTTGTAGCCTTAATGCATGCTTTGAACTGTTTTGGCACCTGTCGTAAAATGTCGACAAAACAGTGTATCTCTCTAGTGAGCATTATTTCCCAGCATTCCACCCTTTCTCTCTCTCTCTGTGGGTTTGGTAATGCTTAGATCAGGTTTATGTGTAATGTGATAACTACTTCCCAGGAGAAAAGGGGTCTGTTCAAGACTACTCCCTGGTGAAGTCATACAGAAGCGTTCAGAGTGGTTTGCAGTTTGTGTTATCAAAGCAATACCACCTTGGCGAAACAACAGGACAGATTGTGGCCTCAAGTCACAATCCTCAATCTCAAGTCTTTAAGCAGTCAACGGCGGCTTACATATATGCGTATATTGACTACATGACAACATAATTTTGCACTCAGACCCTTAACTAAATTATCACAAACATGACATGAGAAGCGATAGTGTTGAGTAACAGTGCTTGCTACGCTTAATCGCTTGTTTTTAAACCTAATAAACAAAAAGTCCCCACAGGCTTGCATAGATAAAACAGACACCCAGTTTGTGCAGGGATACATCAGAGACAATATCTGAACAGATGCTGTTTAGGAAGGTAAGTGCCAGGAAGAAAGGACAAGAAAACAGTCAAACTGACTCAAAGTCGATAGACGGAATGAATAAAACATTGGTTTTACCACTCTGCTAGGGGCTGCACTAGCATTTAATGCAATGTACTTTCCAACAAGAGTAAGTCTCATCATTCTTTTATTTCAAAAGTGCAACAATATAAGTAAAACCTTGCCAGAGTATTAGTCTGCAACGCTCATCACTTTTGATTGCTGTTACATTTCTAGCTTGCACTACTTTTTACGCCTTGAATGCCGCCAGCCCAAAGTTTCTAACACTTTTTTCTAGCCAAGCCAAGACTCCCTCACCCTCTCTTTCGTTTTCAATCGTCCATTGCCCGCGGCAATTAATTAACTGGGAATGTTGTCAAGGGTTTAGAGACGTGCAAAATGTAGCTGCTTTAAACTGTGAATGGATCCATTCCTTTTTGCCCTAAACCAAAGTCAGATATTGGGAGAGGCCAGGGAGGAGTTAGAATGCAGGCAGCATACATAAAAAGGTGTGGATGAGCTTGTTAGTCTGTTTTATTTAGCACCTCTTCCTCTCTCCTTCTTGAATATAGTTCTTTCTTGTCTGTCTTTCTTTCTTTTGGCCTGTTAGACTGCTGCACCCCATTAGGGTATTTCGCTCATCTCATTACCCAATCTTAAATGTTTTGTTTTATTCAATCTTCATTTCACCAGGTAAATCCAGGTATATTTTTCCCTTCCTTCCTTTCGGTCCACCAAATCTATCTCTCTTTCTTGCCGCTTTCAACAGAAACTGCCCAATCCACTTATCCTGACATCTTTCTTTTCTTTGTGTCCCACCCCCCCGTCTCTCTCTTATTCATAATTTACAATGTTGTCAGTCAGCCCGCTCTCTTCCCAGTGCGATCCCTCTCTCGCCAACTGCCAAACTCTTGGACCGGCTTCAGACACGGATGTCTAATAAGCTAATGAACAAACACACCATTGTCTGCGCTGCTCAGGGGACAAACTGTAACTGCTAATGGACTAACAGTTTACTGGCAGCCTAGACAAATGTAGGCTTGGGTATATACATGCCTGTGATTACGGGGTGTGCTGGCACATTTACTGATGTTTGCCATAGACCTTTTTAAGGTGTACTGCAGGAAAAGGGGCTCGTTGGTTAGGAGGTAAAACCCTGTCAAAGATGGAGGACCATTGTTGAAGTTGTTTCCTCTGAACAATAAACAATTATAAAAGAAGAAAATGTTGTTCATGTTGTTTGTTTATGCTGTTTCATATGCCCTTGTACAAACATTTAACAAAAGAAAATGTGTTTCATTATGTTTTTCTCAATATAGTATTGAGGTCTTCTGCTAAAAGTTTATTTTTTGGGTTTAAATCTGGACCTTTTTAGTTGCACGCAGCTTATTCTTTTAACCAATGTGTCCATGAGTGTGAGCGCGTGCTTGTGTGAGATTTAGAACATAGTCATAGATGGTGAAAAAAGGTTTCCATCACACACAAACTTGTTTTAGGTCAACCATATTGATGCAAAAAACACACATAATTACTAACCAACAGACTATTGTATCCAGTGAGATAATCTATTAAGTGTGTCCATATGATCTAATCATGTTCTACTCAATCACTCCCCTACTCAATGTAACTGAATAGAAATCTCGTAAACAGTTTCCATAACAGTCACCACACAATGGAGTTTTTACTTAAAAAATCATCTCAAGTGTATAACCCTGTCAACTCACCTCTCTCTCTTTCTCTCTCCCACCTCATCTTCACTCTCATACCTCACTCTACCAGGACTGCCCTCAGATCCTGCCCTCCACCCAGATCTACATCCCAGTGGGCGTGACCAAGCCCATTACGTTGGCAGCCAAGAACCTGCCACAGCCTCAGTCTGGCCAGCGGAACTACGAGTGTGTGTTCCACGTGCAGGGCGAGGTGTACAGTGTCACCGCGCTGCGTTTCAACAGCACCAGCATCCAGTGCCAAAAGACCTCGGTGAGAGCCCTGTTATGCGTATGTGATTTACGTGCTTATGTTGCAGAGGTGGTTTGGAAGAAGGGTTGGGGATTTGGCAATGAGTTCTTTACTTTGTCTATACTAGTCTGTCTAAATGTTGCCTTTGGACATTGGGGTTGCTGTTTGGTAAAAAAAAATGCACCTTGGATTGGCGTGGTCCCTGCGCCAAAGTTGGCGATTTAAGTCATTCTACAAATGTATGCACATGCTGTGGGAGTAACTAATGTTACTGTGTGTATATAATATAAAATATGCAACATAGACAACACTACCGAAGCAAAAGCCCTTTCGGGGGTCAAGGTTATTTTTATGAGATCCCCCACAACTAGAGGTCCAGTGGAGATAAATGACTGCGTGCTGCTGTGGACATACAAGTAGTTGTGGTCAAAATAAATGACCGCATGGTATACATTGACACGGGGGTCAGGTAGATGCTACTGCGTTATTGTGACAGGTGTCCAAGGTGATGCTTCATTTGTGTTGAAAGAGAGGATCTAAAAATGTAATCCCATACAATGTGTCAGATTGCTAGTCTTACCCCTTTGAATCCATACAGCGCAGCAATCCCCGTCTAATGTGTCATTTCTCATATTGATTGGGTATGAAGTGGCTTCTGTGGGCTCTGTAGTTTACCTCCCTTTGTACTACTCCTTTGAACACTGAGTTGGAATATGTGAGGACGAATGTTGTGTTATGAGAAATGCGGATGATGTAGCGGTATACATATGTGTACACGAGTATATTGGACGGTGGGTGCTTCTTTATTGTGTGCTTGTGCTCTGGTAGTGGATTTTTAGTTGCAGGATTCATGGGGTGTTTGGTTTGGAATGATATTGGGTGTTGTGGGGGGGGGGTAGTAGCGGCATGATAAGAAGCGGCGCTCCGCTTCACTGAGGCTGAAAATGTGTAGAGGAAATCTGTCTGAGCCTAGTCGGGATGGGATTGATCATGTTTATACCTAGACACTCTATACCAGTTGCGCTCTCTCTTTCGCTCTCTTGCAGGCGCACAATTCCTCTCCTTTTCCATCCTACACCATGATTCACCATGTTTCTCTCTCATTGGCTAGCCGTAGTTCCAATCACTTTATCATCCAAGCCAGTTTCTTCCTGTCTCTCACCGCTTTTCCTCGGATACAGTGAGGTACAAAGGGAACCTGCCAACCAGCCACCAGGAATTAGCTACAGAACTTTCTACCGTTGATGTCTATCACACATATTCACTGCACAAATGTACATGTGCAGTCACTCATGAGGTGTCGGAACAGGGACTGGGGGGTTTAGTAGTCATCATCTATCTCAAAGATAATAAAGAGATGTATAGACTGAGTTTACCAAGGCAAACTGAAGATGCATAAACTGTTGTCCATCAAGCTACACCACCCGCTCACACTTTTTTTTTCTTTCAGAAAGAACATTTCAAACTAAAACACCATGTCACTGTGTATTATTATTCACAAGCACAAACTGTAAATTTTCACTTTCAACTGCTTTCTTTATGAAGAACCTGTGTTCTTATTTATTTCAATGTCTGTCCAATAGTCCAATCTCTTGTAGTGCTTTTGAAACCCTGTCTGATCTAGAGGCTGCTTCTTAAAGTAGGACAACACCAGACGGACGAAGATGAATCCTGTTACTTTTCGGTACACCCCAAGTAGAATCTCATCAGCATTGAGCCTGAAGTCCTCTCTTCGGGAATCCACATCTCCCGTCCAGATTAGAGTTTGAAAAGTGATCTTGTGCAACTGCGTCGATTGTATCACATCCGGTTAATTGGGATGCGATTTGGATGATGTCTCTTGCCCCTTCCAGTCAATGTGCTAGTGTCTCCACGTAAGCAACTGCCAGAGAGAATCCACCTCTTCTGCCTGTTATAAATGATCAATTAATGTTATGACACATTATAAAGGCGTTGAAGTAGCAAAGTCATGGTGAATTCTGTAAACGGTTGGTCACAAACACCTGCTGATGAAGTGACTTTCATTGAGCTATGTTCACGAATGTCTAACTGGGTAGCTGTTTATCCAAGCCTCTGGAGCACAACCACAAAACCAGGAGTTTATGATCTGTTAACAGAATAAACTACAGAACCAGGAGCTTATGAACCTTTAACAGAATAAACTGCAGAACTAGGAGGTAGGAGTAGTAGAGGTAACTGTAGAAAGTTCCTAGGGGTGCTGGCTGGTAGGCTACTGTAAATACATCACTTCTATCTGAGGACAGTCAGTGCTTTAGACATTTCTTATGACCACATGACAGAATCTATATTGTGCCCTGTATTTTTTTACTGAGATGAACAGAAGTCACAAACGCATGACATTATGAGTATATTATACTAAAGCAATGTTAGCATTGTTTGACAGCATTAGCAGGGGCTTCTGTTGCTTTCTGATGTTGATTCTGGTATCGATGGTTAATCGTTAGTACCAGCACAGTATTACAATACCCAGTGTTTCTGAAGGCAGAGTAATTAGCATAGCGACAGCACTGTCTCTCCAAAGTGGCTCCTTTTTATTGAGTGTTTACAGGAGCAGTCAGCACTAATCAGAAGCACTCATCAGCTAAGGCCAAAAGCTGTATTTCTGTGTGATGGCTCAACTGGAAACATAATAGAAAGTAGCGGTTGGCTGTTTTTATTTTTGTTGCTGTTTGGACAGGTATGTGGGTGCAGTTGGGGTGGGAATGTAAGTTGTACTATTACTGCTGTTGGTAGTGAAGACTTACAGTAATAGACCAGGTTTAGAGCAACCGGTTTGGCCTAAACTTGTCTGAGCTCATGAATGAAGTTAATCTGTTAATTATTTAGACAACTTCTGTGCTTGATACAACCTTATAGTTATGAAGGCCTTTTTATATTAATAGAACAAAATTATCCAAGAAGTTGATTCTTATTTTAAATGTACCCGCCTCACTTTGCACTGCTGCATTCCATGAATCATTGCATTGAAAATTGAAGCTTATATCTTGTAACCTGCGTCATGGAAAGATATAGAACCATACTTTACATGAATAGAGAATGGTCTGTGTGCATGTGTGTGTGTTAGCATGTATATTTGAACAGATCTCAGGCTGTTAATGAGTGAATTTACCAATATGCATGGTGTGTGTGTGTGTATGTGTACACTGGCCATGTTTGAACTATGAATGCCCTGATAATTGTTTTGGTGTGTATCGTTTATGTTAGCTCACCGTTTCCTCTGTGGTGTATGGACTGCAGAATTATGGTTCCAGGATGGTTAGCACCTAAACATCTCGGCTATAACCTCAGTTAATCTTCAAACAAGACCAATTTACTGTTCTTCAATAGGATCTAATACCAGTTTTAGATCAAATTTCCTTACCCACTGTATCTTTTACATAGTGCAGCATGTAATGTAACACCATTTCCTCCTCCCTCCAAGGAACTTTAACATGACCTTGTCATATCGGCTGCATGTTAACCTCGTATGGTGTAAGATATTGGTTTCAGGTCATGACATGTCTATTTCAGTGATTAATATCAATTAGGGTAAAGAGTAACAATCTCTTTCTCATAAACAAAAAAGACATGCAAACAAAATAAATCATCTACTGTGTGCCCAGATTGGAGAAAAAGTTTACATTTTAAACTGATATTGGAAACAGTAGTTTCATCTACAGATGGTGTCCATCTGAAAGAAAACAGTCCTTTGGTGGGATAGATTATAGTCTGAATCTTGTTCAAGTGTTAACCTGCAGTCTTCCTGGATAAAGGGTTATGGTGACTGGAAAACGCATTTTCTTTGAGGTATGTTTATATGTACTGTACTTTGTATACAATATCTATTAGCATAGTTGAAAAGAACAGAAAGTGAAATCACAGCCCGATTGAATTTCCATTTTGTGTCATTTATACAACTATCCAAACACTGTCACACATTGCAAACCCTTTTGTAACAAGAACCAAAACAACACAAACTCTCCCGATTTAATCTGTTGATGGTATCCAGACCTCCTCCTCTCATGGGCCAAACAGGTTTTGAGCTTAGTGGCGAGCTCATGGGAGTGCCGAGGTCATGGGAGCTGGTAAACAGTGCAGAAGCAGCCAGAAGAAGAAGGGTCACACTGACTGAGTGAACACAGCTGGAGAGGAGACCACACTGTCTTATTCACACACCTATCTCTCTCTCTTCTCCACCTCTTGGTCTCTCTTATTTTCTCCACATCTCTCAACAGAGGGAGATGACAGAGGAGAGAAGGAAAAAGTCCAGACAGAACCTTTTGGGGGTATCAGTTATTTTTTTCATATATGTCAATATTTGACAGCCAAAGTAAAGTGAACCAGGTAGGAGGAACATTAGGAGAGGATAAAGCTTTATGATATACTATTAGGGTGGTGGAGATTTAAAACCAAAGATGAAGAATATCAGTGGCTGTATGTACTCACAGGTACACACACTCACAGCCACGTACAAACACCATGGGGAGCGAGTGATTGAGAATATATCAGGAGAAGGGATAGAGGAATGGAGAGGTAGGGAACTAAAAGTGTAGTGGGTATAGAATGAGAGAAGGATAACATTTAGAGGGGAAAAAATAAATTCAAACCATTCTTTTCCAGCTGTAAATGAGAAAGGGATAGCCATAGAGGAGGAAGAAAGAGCGATAGATGTATGGAGGAAACAAGAGGTCCGTGGAAAGCGAAGGAGGCCAAGTGTCTTCAGGGGTAGTGGTTATTATCCACTGCATGGGTCTAATGGTGTCAGACGCCCCTGCTGTGTGTGCGTGTCTTTGTGTGCGCTTGAATGTGTGAGCTTCAATGGTTTGCTTTACCCACTGGAGAGCCTATTCATCTAGCCCAGAAGGCTAGGTCAGACCAGTTTCACCTTTTTAAAATGTTTTCCCATTACAGGATAACCTACTGCCTTGTCTAGCACCCTTGAGACATAACCACGTTTTAATACATTGCATCTTATTTATGTTATTATATCATGTTTCCTTGTAAACCTTTGCCTATCCAAGCCTTAGCATTTGGCCACAGGAATATATGGTAGTATCCTTCTATAGGGACATCAGAAAGGTCTGACTTATTGTACATGCACCGACATACGCACCACACTGAAACTGAAATCCATTAGAGTAGCATGCAGGATAATGAGATCTCAGAAATCCACATCTGTATTTGTAACAACCCATCCACTCACCTCCTCACCACTCCTCTCCTTTCTGCTCCGCTCCTCTTCTCGTCACTCACCCCCTCGCCACTCATCTCCTTTCCGCTCCTTTCCTCGTCACTCCTCTCCTCGCCACTCCCCTCCGGTTTTCTCCCCCTCCCACTCTTGACAGGTGTAGCAGTGCCTCTCTCCCACACCCTGTCCTAGGTAAATAAGAATTAATTGCTGCCCATCTATCAGCATATGGCAGCTTCTCTGCCTCTCCCTCCCACCCTTCTTCCCTATCTCCCTCAAGTCCTCTTCTCTTCCTACCCATTTGTCACTCTTTCACTCTCCCGTCTTTCGTCCCTCATTCTTTTCTTGATCTCGAGCTCCCATCTTACACCTCTCACCCCAATTTCCATTTCCTTCTCCACTCGCTCCCACTTCATCCTATCTCTTCCTTACCTCTCAATTCCTTCTTCAATCCAAGTTTGTGTGTGCTCCTACGGCATTAATAAACAGAATGCAGACCACCAGGCAGTATGAGGACAGGCCTGTCAGAAGGAGTTAGTGTGAGTGTGTTATCGTTTAGGGGAGGTAGCATTTGAGGGGGGGCTGAGAGACACTATCCACGCCCACACTGCTTTATACACACGCCAGGTCAGGGTCATTTATTTTCAATTGGAAGCCACATTTAAACATGGCCATCATGGTTCTAGTAGCAAAATGCTAGAATAATGCTAGGTCATTGTTGGCATATCAATCACTATCCATTGGCAATTATCATTTTGGTTACATAAGACTACAAAACAAGACTTCCACAAACGGTAAAAGCAAAAATGATTTAGGCCAAGCACTGATTTGACTTTTAATTGGTAATTTGACAAATGTTTTCAATATTTGCAAGGTAATATATTTCCTCTGCATAAGCTTAAATGCAATTTGACCAGAATGTAAATTGAGGTGTGAATTTTTGCCATGGTTTTGCCCAGGACTACGTACTGTAGACTGCACCACACAGCCAAAGCGGCACTATTTTGGGGGTCTGAAGCCAGCATTTTTCAATTGCTTTTAGTTATTGTTATCAGTAAACCGGGCTGATGATAAGCCTCCCTTAACTTGCTGCAGCCGTGTACCAATCCTGTTAGATTAGCCCCGATTAGCCCACAGAAAAGACTCACATTATGAGTCGCAGCTAATTCCATAGCGGGTGACCTCCATAGTAATCCTATGGTGGATTACGACTTAATCCTCAATTAGCCCCTCCCATAATATCTACGCACACCCGCTCATGATGTGGGGAATTGTCTTGGAAGTGTGTAATGTCTCTGTGTGTGTGTGTGTGTGTGTGTGTGTGTGTGTGTGTGTGTAACTGCTGTTTCATATCAAGCAACTGTTTTGCTGAGTTTTGTTGGTGGCCATAAAGTTATGGCCTCCTCCCCACGGGGTTCGGGAACAGTTTGATTTTCAAGCTATGGCAGCTTAGCCTGGCTGCCAGCCCAACTTCTCCCCGCCACAAAAGAAATTTGGTCGGGAAGTTGGGTCCTGGAGGGTCTCGTATTGGGGAGCAACTACAGAAAACCAGAATCTGGGCGAACCAATGAAATTGCCAGGGCGGGCTTTATACGATGATGGACAGATGATCAACAGTAACGTAATCACCCACGACACAAAAGAGCGCTTAAGTTGAATTTGTTTTGAACAAACATGGCTACCGCTGGAGATCTGGGATGTTATGATTCTGCCATCGAGTCTGTTTTAGAAGACATCGACAGCGCATTAATTTTGAAAGAGGAACAGAGAGACGCAATCAAGGCATTTGTCGATGGAAAATGTGTTTTTGCTGTCCTTCCTACGGGATTCGGTAAAAGTGTAATTTATCAGCTGGCCCCGATGGTCGCGAAGAAGATGGGACACAATGAAAACCCAGTGGCCATTGTGGTTTCTCCTTTTCTTTTGCGGAGTTGTAATCCTAAACGGAGAACTTGTTCGTATATGCATTGCCCTTTATTGTTTCGCTCAAAAAGGTTGACCGTGTGAACAAGTACTCCCCCTACCCTTAAATTAATTTTACAACACAGGCAAAAATCTTTGTATTCATTCTTCAAGCATACTTCAAGTCTGCTTGCAGTTTAGTCAGTAAAGATTTAGCTGCCTCTCAGTTTAGTTCTGTTGACAACAACTATGAGGCGCTTGACATACGTCACATACTCTGTTGGTGCTTGTTTTTTTCCTTTCTCTCAGACCCCCCCCCTCTCCTTTCGTTGCCATCTTTTCTCTCATAATATCAGCACATACTGCACTAGTTCCCAGACTGACTAGGTCTCAAGGGAAGAAGAGGGAGGAAGGGAGAGAGAGGATGAGAAAGGGAAGATGGAGAGAGGAGGAGAAAGAAAAAGAGAGGAAGGGCAGAAAAAACATTGATAATGCTAGTATGTTGAACAAGAAGTGCATGTGGTCATTAAACACACGTGTGCCTGCGAGTGTGTACATGTTATACTGATCTCTTGGACCTGGCCCCTTCCATATGGGTGTGTGTTTAGGGCTGAGACGGCCTGTCTGTCCCAGACACAGTCCAGACTTATCTGGTACTACAAGAACGTAAACCACCAAGGGTGGAAGGGTATGGAGGAATGGAGAGAAAGGAAGGTGGACCAAGCAGTAGGAAAGGAAAAGATGAGAAAGAGTGGGAGACATGCAGTAGAAACGGAGGGAGGTCAAGCCGAACATGTCAAATAACTAATTAGAAATGGCAATTTTACTTACCTCACCTTCCTACTGCTCCTCATGCCTAGACTCTGCCACATAGCTCAGGATGTTAATGAATGATCTCCTTTTATGAGGCCCCCCCACACCCATCGCTCTTTGACTATCAACATTTCTCTTTTTCTCTTGTGTTTCTGTGTCTTTTTTTAAATGGCACCAACTTCTCAGAGTTTAACTTTTCAACAGAATACTCCTATGAATTGAATAACATAATGAAACACATTAGGAATTAATAGGAATAGGAACACATTTTGTTGCCGTTAACCATGAAGATAAGCAAGAACCAAAATGTACAACACCAGTACAATGCCAGGACTAGCATGAATTGACAAAACAAACGTTTTGAGCCTGCAACACTGCTGGGCTATGTTGTTTTCTGGCAACCTAGCAGTAGCAATACTCCATCATCCCCTAGGGCTGCAGCTCTGACACTTTATTGCATTATTGTATTATCATCTGTACATTAGAGGTTAACACTGCTGTCTGATGCCCCAGGGTTACTAAAGATGGTGATACTGACCTTCCTGTGTGTTTATGTGTGTGTGTGTATGGAGAAGTGTGTGCTGTGCATGCAGTTGTTTGTATTCTCAGTGAGGGCCAAAGAAATGTGTCGATGTACGTGTCTGAGAGTGTCAGCTCGTGTGATGGTCAATGGAATCCAACGAAATGTGAGAGAAATTATCCCCGAAGGACCGTTGTATCAGGAGTGTGGTTCTTTCAACCACAACTTCTTGGACACCGCTGAGATATAAATGTGAATGTGCAGTTCTTTTTATTGCCTTTATTGGTGGATGTTTGGGAATCAAGAATGTGTCATTATCTGAAAATGAAATGCTGAAGACATCTATTGGGAAAATGATTGATTAACCAAGGGACCACAAATAATCATCTATGCAGAGCAACTGAATTATGTTATCTTATTGGTCTTCATTACAGCAGTATAAAGATTGTTATTTCATTTTAAAAGAGTCACACTGATATCATAATACAGTTCAACTTTGCAGTAAATTACATTGCAACTCTCCATTGGTTTAGAAAATGGAATAAAACAAATTAACCATGACTGAATACCTCACTGATGGTGTACACCTCTCAATGGACCTGATAATCCAATGCCACATATATTGCAACTTGGTGCTTTGGCATAATCTGTAAACAGTGTTAACTGTGTCCTGTTTGTTTTGATCATTCCAGTATAACTACGAGGGCAACGACATCAGCGACCTGCCGGTGGACCTGTCCGTAGTGTGGAATGGCAACTTTGTCATCGATAACCCCTATAACATCCAAGGTAAGCCAGGAGTGCAACTTTTGGGTTTACCAAAGGTCCAAAGCCGATTGACCATGTTCAACAAATGATTTAGTCATTTTCAAAGTTAAGGTTAATCGGCTTTTTAGAAATTTTTATTGTCATTTGTTTTCTGCATTTATTTCATGTGATTTGACGAGTGGAAACAGACCTATGTGTGCTGTCCATATGATTTCAAGTGTATGGTTGAGGCCTATTAAGTGCATACTGAAACTGTCCAATGTAATGTGCTGTCAGACTTCAATATTTCTCAACACATACAGAGTGTAGATACTGTAGTTACCTTTTCAAATATCCCATCTTGGTTTTATCCATGAGACATGTCATTAGCTTTCACCCCTGGGAATAGGAGCTTCAAGGAAATCGGCTCGAGCAGTATGACGGTTCAACTAACCTCAGTTTTAGTCACATCTACCAATCCATTAAAGATATGTCCTCTCCTGGACAAGCTGTCTCCCTGCACTAAAATCCAGTAAAAAAAAACTGGACATGCTCGGATTCTTAGAACTTTCCTCCAGTCTTAACCCGGCGTACAAGCCACATGGGGTAAGCCTGGACTTAGGAAAAGGAAGGCGCGTAGTTTGTAGCTTATATTTATTTTATATTTTTTGTAAGCCACTGCTGCATAGTAAATCATTTATGGTGTGACCGTATGGGGCCCTCTGAAGAACTGATATTTTTCTCCCTTGGAGGCAACATGTTACATACTTGATCTAACAGCTTCTGCAGACTTTACTCAACCAGCCTGGCCATCACTACAGTGAGATAAGGCAGAAACACACTGCAACGGAACACTGCGATTTGTGTACATGGCAGAGGTGCGTTGCATGTCTGAGAGACGTGTGAGAATCCCCTACATCGGAGAAAAACACAGACCATGTGTTTGTTAGCGTGGTCATACTGAAAAATAGTAGGACCATTATTTCTGTTCACCATATATTAATGAGCTAGCCACTGTAATCAAGATTAGATTGTTGCTATAATACTTAAACAATTGAGCGGGAGGGAGAGAGTTACTACAGTGCACTGTAGTCACTGTAATATTATTGTTGTATTATTTTTGTTATGTAGTACAGTATTTCTTTGTTCACCACGTCTGTTAGCAAGAGACATAGTTACTTTGTGATGCAGGTAGTAAATACATACTTTTCCTTGTTTATAACCAAAATGCTGTAGAAATGTGCACTTCTGATCCTTGATCTTCTACTAAAATGTGTATTTACACTAGTTAATGTTGCTTTGGATAAAAGTCTCTGTTAAAAGAATAACATGTAATGTAAAATACATAAAAATAGGATTGTAGTCATATATGGGATGCAATGCTGTACATCCACTGCATGAAAAATACTTTATCAATCATCAGTCTAATATTTAAAGTAAATCCCCCTTTTAATCCTATTCCAAAAAGGGTGGTGTGTTGGCATGAGGACGACACCATGTAAATAATTTTGACTTTCTAGAATAAATAGTCCCTTTGCTTGGTGTCTTTAATAAGAATATGCTCTAAAATGAAATCATGTTATTTTTATTTAATAATTACATTTCTCCCCCACTTCAGTATTGTTGACCTAGTAATTTAATTGAATAACTTTCCTATGAACATTTACCAAGAAGCAACCATACTGCATCCCTGAATGATATCCATCTTTGTCCCACCAGTGTGTGATACTGTATCATTCCATATCTGTGTTGCTGCCCTGACGAAGAAATCCAACACACAGCATATCTTAGTCATTCTCTAATCCTCCTTTTTCTGTTGATCTTTTTTTTCTAAGATAAACATCTAGTGTCACCACAGTGATGCACCTTTGTTTTAACGGTGATATGTTAATGTAATTAAATCACTTAATTAGGGCCGCAATCATTTGCACAGGGTTAACTTTAAAAGCAGCAGCGTGACCAATAGGATTTTGGAGAAGGGATATAACTATTCTCTGCAGAATTCCCCCAAGCCCTGTTTAAGTTTGGGGATGAGGGATGAGGGTAAAAAAGAGAACATTCAAATTCTCATGTTTTTAGTTAAGGGGTTCACTTTGGTAACTTTGGAGTTTATTGGTTTTTCTTAAAGAATTCTCTTCATCACAAATGATATGATAGTCAGTGCATGTCTAGTGCTTTAAGTCAGGGTAGGTAATGTTGACAACATTTAAATTACTGTTCACAAAACAAAAAAATCTGCCCTGCCTTTAAGCCTCGACCCTACCGTATGTTGTGTAAAAGAATAACATTAATGATTTTTTCTGTCTTTCCTACCTTCCCCTCTTCTTTGTCCCTCTCTCACGCTTTCCGACCTCTGTCCCTTTCTTGTTTTGCCTCTCTTCCTGCTCTCGTTTGCGCTCTATAAACCCCTCTCCCTTCCCCTCTCTGTCTCCACCCTCCGACCTCTCCCCTCGACTCCCTCTCTCCCTCCGCCTCTCCATCTTCCATTTCCTCCACTCCACTCCCTTCTACCAATTTACTCTCCACTCATTCCCCCCCCCCTCCATATTCTCTCCCTTCTCCACCCATTGCCCCTCCCCAGCTCACCTCTACAAGTGCTACGCCCTGCGGGACAGCTGCGGTATGTGCCTGAAGGCTGACCCCCGTTTTGAGTGCGGCTGGTGCGTCCAAGAGAAGAAGTGCTCACTGCGCCAGGAGTGCACGCCCCCCGAAACGAGCTGGATGCACGCCACTGCCGGCAACAGCCGCTGTGCCCACCCCAAGATCACCAAGGTAGGATGACACCCCTGACTTTCAGAACCTAAAAGTTGATTCTTTACTCCGTCTGTTTGACTAAAACACCTGGAGAGCTTTCTTATAGCGTGGTCGGGTTTGTTTGGTGAGCCAAACACTTCTCTGGGAACAGGTTGATCTCTGTCTGGCTCTCAAGTCCATCCCTGATGCGGTTTGTTTCGAGTGAGAACATAACTCCACCCAGGTATAGGAAGTGACCTCAACTGCTGTGCATTGTAGGTGAATATTATTTAGTATGAATACAACTATCAACTGTGTCTAGAGGGTAGCTACCTAGATAGCTTGAGAGGTCAGATGTGGAGTAACATGCTTGCTTGTTCATTGGTAGCGTTGGAAATACACAGCCGTGATGGGCATTTACTGTCAGTGTCATGTAAAGACAAAAGCAAGTTCAAACTAGTCTGACAAAAACAAGGTTCCATGATTTCAGACATCATGCTCTACTTTAGTTCTGTTGAGGGGTAAAATGTCCCCCCAATTCAAGATACATTTTGAATAATGTCAGGCAAAATGTTCCAGGGGCCTGTATTTATTTAGAAATGTATTTCACTAAATCACAGAACAGGCTGAATAGGCATACAGTATGTTAATGTTACACATTAACATATATTCATCTACACAATAGCATAAAGTACATACCTAAATCAACATAACAAGCTAGCGACTCCAAGCAAGTTACCGGTAAGCTAGTTTACCAAGCTCCCGATCTCATTCCACATCACTGAATCCGTAGAATTTTGGTTAATGTCAGTCAGTATAAATTAACATTTAAAAACATGTTAAAGTATATATATTTTGATGTGTAAGTCGCAGGACCAGCCAATGGAAAAAAAGAGACTTATAGTGAGGAAAATACGGTAATTTACAGGTGAGCCTCAAACAATACAAATAAAAGATGTGAAAATGATTGAGCGAGTCAAACAATACTTTGCCCCCCCCTCACCCAAACAGCAGCTGTGTTTGTGTTGAGGTATGGACGTGTAGTCCTGACCTTGATCAAAAAGTATAGAGTAGGGATGGGAGTGGACACTGAGACAGAGGGTGAGGAGGAGGAGAAGAAGATGGAGGAGGAGGAAGGCACCGCAGAGACACCATGTCACAGATGGGCTGGACAGAGGGGGGAGACGCCACGACTTCACTGAACACACTGACTTGATGAGGGATGAAGGGAAGGACTCAGACACCCTCCCCGTCTGTGTGTGCATGTGGGTGAATGTGTGTGCATGCGCGCAAGCTTGTGTGTGTGTGCGTGCATGCGGGTGGGAAGGTAACTGTATGTGTGAGTAGCCGTCTGTGTCTGTTAATTTCCTTTTATTCTCGGTATGTGTCTGTGATTGTGCGTGTGCCGTGTCAGAGTGTCTGACAGGCTCTGCGTGTCGAGGTGTCTAAACACTGTGGCGTGCCCATCTGGTTAACCGTAGCGGTGGTCCTCGTCTAACTGTGACCCGGGTCATTGTCCCCACTGTGGCCCGCTGTGCTCGTCAGAGCGCAGAGTAGACACACGTGCACCCTGTGTTCGAACCAAGGGATGTGTTCTGGAAACAACTGTCTTTCTTTCCGTCTTAGAACTCTTTTTTTTTTTTTAGGTTTTCCATAGCCCTTCAATAACAGTGAGCTCCCGATCTTCTTCACCCAATAGAGAATCGTGACCTGTCTCACAATCATTGTTAGACTTAGAGGCTCTACCTCCCTTCCTTCCACTCCCTCCCTCCGGTCTTTTCATTCCATTTCTCATTCTGGTTGTCGCACTTGGATGAAGCGGAGCCTTCTTTTTCAGAATGAGTTTTGAGAATGAAATGCATATTTAAATATGCGTAAAATATATGTGCTATGTTATTGTTAGCCTGCTCGCTGCGTTGGAAAGGAGCGTCTCTCCTCATCTGCCTCTCAATGTGTCTCATGTCTGACACAGAGCCCCTGTTTCTGAATGCTTAATGGAGATATTGGATAATTGGGTCACTGCCACATAGATAAATCCGCTAGTCTTGCTCGCGCTTCGGTTATCTCTTTGAAACAAACGAGCAGAGGCAATTGGGTTGTGTGTGTGCGTGTGTGTGTTTTAGGTAAAAGCCGGGGTGTGTTTGTGTGTAGGTAAGGCAGTAGGACTGTGTGTGTGAGACTGTGCTTGTGTCTGTTTTGTGGGGGTGTAGCGGGGTAAATCCTGGCCTAAGGGCAAAATGTGGTCGCAAAAGACCAAAAAACAGGAGAGAGTTTCAAAGAAGAGAGATTGTAGGAAGTGGGTAAAGCAGACGAGAAAGTGAGTGACAGGAGAATAGGCAACGGGGGGAACAAAGCCAACACGGCAAGAAGACGAGGTCAATGAACTCGGGCGGCACCGTCCACTTCATTTTGTGAAAGTGATCCTCATCATTCCACCTTTGACGTATTTCAATGTAGAAAATGTAATGTAAAAAAAAATAAAGCAAACTAATTACCTCCTTTTTTCACTTCCCCTTTGGAACTTACTAATGGTCAAGCAACCCCCCCCTTTTGTATTAATTTTACCATACCTCCTATTTGTCAGAAAATACAAATTTGGTTCCAGACTGAAGATGTTTGGCCCTTTATTCACAGTCTATCTGTGGGCTGCATTAAACATTTCTGGTTTTACTGTGTCCTGGTTTACCAAGAACTGTACTAGAAATTCTAATGCTAAACCCCGCTCAACTGAACAACACATCCACAGCAAATGTCTGTTGACCTTAACCAAATATCTAACTATAATTTCTGGAATCTCTTCATGTCCGTCTGTGCCATGATAATCTGGAGAACTGGACATTGTATAAAGTTGGAAGTCGTCAGGTGTCTTGATTGGGACCAAAGAACATGTATGTGCTGCTGTTTGGTAAAGGCCTACACATGTTTAAACACAATCACTGCCATGTTTCACTGCACTAAATGATTGAGCCATGGATCTCAAGCCACCAACAGGCACTGCACTATTATTTGCCTCTAACGGGCACTGCTCTAGGGTGCAACTACCGCTGACGGGCACTGAAGAAGTATTTGTTAATTTGTTGTTTTTCATGCCTGGTCCCGAGAGAAAGTGGTATTTTTAGATGGCCAGCAATATTTTCATATTCTACTAACATTCTACTATAGATTAATTGGCCTCCCATTCTAAAAAGGAAAACAAAAAGAAAACAACGTTCTCCCCTGAGACTTATATTCACTATAAAATACGTCTACATACCGTCAACACACAAGCACATGCTAAACCTTGGAATAAATACACGCAGACTCACACCCAACTTTAGCTCAGCACGTACAGTACTGTGTGTGTGTGTTTGTCTGAAGTATGCACCTAGTGTCACTTGCAGTGCACTGCCTCCACTGTCATAGTGTTGGCCTTGCCTTCTGCTCGGCCACCATCATTCATCATCTAGCCGCCCAGTCCGCCAAGGGGATACATAGAAATATTAAGACCACCCCTTGGAAACCAATTAAAACATTGTTATTGTGTGTATGTATGTGCATGCCTGTGTATATGATTGTATGAACATCAGAGCTGCGTGGGGGGGAGCAAAATGCCTCTGTGTGTTTTTTGTGTATGTGTGCCTGATTGGTCTCTGCTGGAACTACTGCAGAGACAGACGTCTGATTTTCACTGCCCCAGCCTCACATTTTATGCTGAAATGTTGGCTTTTTGTTTAACATGGCTGGGTTAGCCCCACTCTCCCTGCCTTGCTTTGCCATTTATCTTTTCTTTCCATCTCTCCTCCATCTGCAGACACTAAGAGAAGCCTCTCTCTTCCTCTCAAAGCCTCCCCATTGCTTTCCCTTAATCTCAGTCAATCGCTACCTTTCTCCTCCACTCACACTCTACCATCCCCCTCTCGGTCTCCTTCTTTCTCAATCTCACTCCCTACTTCTCCCTCTCCATCTCTCTTTCCCTATTTGACCCTTTCTCTCCCACTCTCTCTTCCTCTTTCTCTCTCTCTCTTTCTTTCTCTCTCTCTCTCTCTCTCTCTCTCTCTCTCTCTCTCTCTCTCTCTCTCTCTCTCTCTCTCTCTCTCTCTCTCTATCTCTCTCTCCCTCTCTCTCTCTCTCTATCTCCCTCTCTCTCTCTCTCTCTGTGTCTCTGTCTCTCTCTCTCTCTCTCTCTCTAGCTCTCTCTCCCACCCATCTCCTCCCTCTCTTTTCTCTCGTCTTTCTCTCATTTTTTCATCTCCCTAAGTCCCACTCTCCCTAAGTCCCTCTCTCCATGTTTCTCTTCCTTTCTCCATGTTTTCCCTCTCTCTCCCTCTCCTTACACCTTTTTCTCCCTACCACTGCCGATGCTTGGAGAGGGGGAAAAAATATGTCCCTTCTGTTAGATGGTGTATTGACCTGGCCCTAGTGATTGGACACTTGTTCCAGCACTGCCCCATCCACCAATGTGGTACAGGCCCAGAAAAACAGTCCCAATTACAACAGCTACGAATTGAACTTTTGCTTCTGTTAGACCAAGTAAATTGTGTTACATTTTTATTCAGAGTTTTTCTCTACTAATGCTCTAATGGAATTTATTCGTTTTTTTCCGTTAACATTTCAAAATGCATTCCTGACTGCAACTGTCGAACAGCATTATTTAAAGACTGTGTGTAAGCACCAGTTTGATTCTGTGCCCATCCTTCACACATCCACAATTGTTGGCGCCCATCTTCCTCCCTCTCTGATCCCCTGCCCCCTTACTTTCCTTTTATCTGTTCTTTCTTAGCTATTTCTTTTGCTCTTTCTTTCTTTTGCTCATTCTTTCTCTTGTTTGCTTTCTTGGGCTCTCTTGTTCTCAATATTTTTCTTGCTCTTGTTCTATCTTTCTCTCACTTCCTCCCTCTCTGTCTTTCCGTCTCCATTCTCTGAGTGGCCTTTCTTTCCCTGTTGTGAGTCCCCCTCTTTCATATCACTGATAAGAGAGAGCTGGCTAGTGTGTTCCATCTCAGCATCAGCCTCTCCAGTTGTTACCAAGATCGTATCTCTCCACACACACTGCCTGCACACTGATCCAGCACAATAGGCCCTGCACACTAAAACACACACACACAAACACACACACATTCACACAAAGACAGAATTGTGCCAAGCTGAAACTGCAATTTAAAAGTGTCTCATTTCTTGCACGTGCGCAAAAGCATTGAGTCTTTGTTTCCTGACAGCAGTGCGCTTGATGATAACAGCAGGAGTGTTTCATTTGACGCCTCTTCCGTGCTCACTGTTGTTCTTTGGAGAAAAAAAAAATCCTCAGACAGAGAAGACATTTTTTTTTTTCTTCAGACATCCTTTTTTTCTCAGACAGAGCATCCATTTTGACTTCTTTGTGTGGCATACCACAGCTATGGCAAACTGCATGTGACTGCCTTCAGGAACTTTGTTGCTTGACTGCAAAGCAACAGTTTCTCTTGTGTGCGAGGGGGCAGAAGGGACAGATCGGGCCACAACCGCTGTCGGGCTCTTAAAGAAAATGTCCTGTCATTTTAGCATTATGTCGTTCTAGCACCGACCAGCCAACTCCGAGGCCTCAGTCACCAGTGTTTGATTTAATGCCATCATGGTCATGGCACACCTGTCGCCCCGACTGGTAGTCCGTTCCTCGGCACTAATTACATTAGAATGACCCTGCTGTGCGCAGGCACACGCGCTTCTTCTGTCTCTCTCACGCACACACGAGCGGTCAAGAAGGGCAGCGGAATGGGTATATTTCCTGTGTGTTTGTGTTTGAAAGGGGCCGGGGCTGAGCAACAGTGATTATTCTTCATCTGCTTGGTGGGGGGCTGATAAGGTTATTGAGAAGTAAGCAGCTGCAGCTGTGTGTGTGCACGTGCGTGCGTACATGTGTGTGTGTGTGTGTGTGTGCACGTGCATGTGCATGTGTTTAAAAGACAGAGAAATATGTGAAATTTTTCTCCCAGTCCATATTTCACCGTACACGGTGAGGTCAAAAAAGCCACCTTACACACGTACAAGGCAAGGGGAGGGGTCAGAGAAAAACAGACCCTTCCCTCCCCCCTTCCCTCCCCTCCATTACTAATCCAATTAACTGGGGCCTTAATCATGATAGTGATGAATTATGAGGACAGGGCCATTGTCTACGGTTGGGCCAAATGAATGGTACCGTGATTAGCAGAGAAGGGGCGGATAACTTGGGGGTGGGGGGAGGCGACAGGCAGAGGCAGATGTGGGGAGTCCATTAACGTGCCCCTTTAGGCACAGTAATGAATATTGAAAGTTCAGCAAAAGAACCCCACTAATATCATTTTAAATTGGGGTGCGGCAGGGGGGGGATTTGTTTTGTTAAATTCGTTTTTCAGGATCAAACTGGGTTATATTCAGATTCCCAATGACAGTTATCGAGCGCTTCAGGCTGCAAAGAAATTGACCACTGACCCTTCTATTTAATCACTGTGGCGTGGCTTTTTCCTCACCCTTCTCCTCTGTCTCTCTCTGTTCCACTCTACAGCTGTTCCCAGAGACAGGGCCCAGACAGGGAGGTACCATGTTGACCATCACAGGAGAGAACCTGGGCCTGCAGTTCAAGGACATCCAGACGGGGGTTCGCATCGGCAAGGTCGCCTGCAATCCTGTGGAGGAGCAGTACATAAGTGCTGAGCAGTGAGTGTCTTTCTCTTCACTGTGTCTGTCTCTTTGTTTCGCTCCATCTAATCTGTATCTTTCTGATTTCTTGTCTTTCATCTTTCTCATTGATCATGTTTTTTTTGTTGCTGTATCCGTCTCTTTTTCTCTACCGTTTCTCTCTCTCTTAGTCTCTCTTTTTCTATTTAAATTTCACATACACATATAAAAAAAAATATTTCTCAACTGCGGACACTCCCCAAACTGTCTTCTTATCCTTCCCAAACCTCCAGACTGACACCTTCTATCCAACAGCGTAACCCAAAATCCGCGTAGTCAGTAAAAGAAAAGAAAGTCTGCAAATGGTTCAAACTCGCCGCCCAAGGTGCTTCAAACTTCCCTGGACAACTGCAGCTTGTTAAAGTAAACTGCTGTCTAGCTTTCATAGAAAGGAGAACCACGTCAATCACTCACCAAGCGCTGCAGTATCTACGAATGATCTCATCTAAATCTATATTTAAATCTTCAAATATCTCCCTCTCAACCACACTGCTCGTCACTTCCTGCCGTTTGACCCTGCCGACCCCATATCTGAGCTCGCTTGTTGCCATGGTGCGATGGAATGCTTTCTGTGGTGTAAGCTGTAGGTAGCGATTACAGATGTCGTGGGTCTCATCATGGCTGTCCACGCCCCCAGCTGTCAGCTGTAATGAAGGAGGCGGGCCAGAGACCACCTAACTGACAGGTGGGGTTGTAGGTCAGGGGAGGGTGTGCGTTCTTGTCTCTAAGAGAGCAGTTTGAGCAGGTTTTGAGAGGGTGGAGTTGGGTGGAGCTTAGGCTTTGTACTCACACACAGTCAAATGTACTTACATACACTTGTTTCTTTATGGAGACAGGTGTGTGGGTATAATACAGGCGTATGCACTGTAGCAGTGCATGCACATACCCACGTTCAAGTAGCAGCAAATGTAATATTCATACAGATACTGGCAGTCACATCAAAACCTGACAGAGATTCAATCTATCTCTTCCTAAATGTACACGCACACTAGCTTCTTTCCCTCATACAGTTAAACTGTGTTAGCTTAGTGCTAATGATGCTAGCTAGAAATGCTCCATTTGTTCAATTGCATCTCCAGATATTTCCTAACCTCCCTTGTCATGGCTCATATACAGCCAGGTAAACAAAAAGTGAGCGCCGTTTCTGCTTCAGTGAACAGAGCGGTGCCGTGGCCACCTGCAGGGAGGACAAAAATGAGAGGTGGGGGGGGGCGAGGGGGCGAGTTAATAACTCATCGACGTGGCGAGCGTATAGATGGGTAAGATATGAGCTTGTTCAATTCATCAGCCGCTCTCACTTAAACCCAGCTCTATCCTCGCTCATGCTGTGGCGCTCTCTCTCTCTGTTTCTCTCTCTCTGTTTCTCTCTCTGTTTCTCTCTCTCTCTCTCTCTGTCATTTGTTCTCTCTGGCTAATTAACAGTCCTGTGTGTTTGTGGCAAGTGAAACATGAGGTGTGCGTGTGCATTCCTCTATGTGCGTTCTTGAGTGTGCGCGCATGCTCCCGTCTGTTCTCCGCGAGTGTGCTCTCACCCCTAGGGGGCTACCCACCACCTCCGCTGACACTCCCCCTCATCGTCAATCACTCCTCAAATGGATTTTCATTTGGCCTGCCCAGGGCCAAGTACAAGGCTTATGGTTTTATAATATCCACTAATGCACCTATGCAGGGACAAGATCAAGCCGCCCACTCCCTCGCACTCCAGGTGAAGTGGATATGGACACAAATGCTCTCATTAGGGTACAGCTATGTGACTGTGACTGGCAGCGCAAGGGGTGATTATCAGGAGTAGTATTGTCTGGGGCAAGGACAGGGCTGATAATTTGGTTGGCTATGGGCGTGCAGTTGTTTTCGATGTCATCTCACGTTGTTCAATCTTTTTCTCATTTCGCTATTGCTTCCTCTCTCTATTTTTCTCTCTCTCTCAAGTGATTCCTAATAACCTAATAATAAGTAATGTCAAAGGTGTTTCAAGCGAGTATTTAGTGGTTTTGACTTTTAGAAATGCCCCCATCCTCTTAATTTTTTTCCTCCCTTATCTTCCCTTCTTGTTTTGTAAAAAAGACTGCTATCCTAAATTTCTGTATAACTGTACCTCTCTCTTTCCCTCTATTCCCCTTTCATCAGGATTGTGTGTAAGCTGAATGACGCAACAGGTTACAGAGTTCAGGAAGCCCATGTTGAGGTGTGTGTGAAGGACTGCACACACCTGGACTACAAAGCCATCTCCCCGAAGGCTTTCACATTTGTGGTAAGTGTCTGTCTATATGTTGGGACGTCTATATTTGTCCGTTTGAGGGTCTGTGCTAGCTAAGGTTCCTGATTATGGCACTGCATCCATCTCACCCATACCACAACAAATGTATTGCCTTCCATAAAACTATATATATATGTATCTTCATCTTAAGTTTGCCTAAATCTTTATATGTATCTGACTACATCATTATTGCCTGAATACAACATGACAAAAAGCAAACTTACTTGTTCTGTCTTGTCTGGGTCTCTCCTCAGTCTCCATATTTCATGCGCGTGCAGCCCTCCAACGGCCCCCTCTCCGGGGGCACCAGGATCACCATTGAGGGGAGCCACCTCAACGCAGGAAGTGCTGTGATGGTCAAGATAGGACTCCACCCTTGCCACTTTGAGAGGTAAGAGGTGACATTTTATTTGTCGATTTTAAGCATTGCTCCTTTTTGGGGGGGGGGGGGGGGGTCTTTGTTTTGTGGATATGGATAATAGGCGTAAACAGCCGGACACAGATATAGATCATTTGATTGGTTCTGCAGGTATATACTGGATATCTATTGGTTTCTTAATAAGTTATATCTACATTTCAGTGTAAAACTACATAAACATTATTTGCAATACTGCCAATTATCGGTTTATGTAGTGGGCAAGAATGTTGGACTATCATTGAACTGCCAGCCTTGCTGTTTGGTCTCATCACAATTGTCAATACGTGCTCTTGGATAGCGGTGGGTATGACTCACTGCTTTGAATATGTCAACACCCCCCCCAAAAATAACATATCCCCTTTCAGGGATTTTGTTCTCCGAATAGAGAGTGAAAGCAGTGAATAGAAAACCATTTAGAAGTGTACCAGTGTACAGGTTGTCCTACAAATTGAACTAGTCAAGTCAAGGTTTCATACAATCGGGTTTGTTTGAAAAGCCATGTGTGAATTCACCCAGCATGTGTACGGTATGAGTCACCGGATGTGTGGCACCGCTGCATGGCGAGCTAAGATCCCTCTGCGTTCTTTAGGTGCACAGATTGTTCACACAACCCGTGATCACAGCCCTTAAGCAGAATCTTTTGTCAGGCATTTTTTTGTTTATCAATGGAAAAGCCTCAAAAAAAGGGTGCTACGTTTGATTATTGAGATGTACCCATGGCAAACAAAGGACCTCTTCTTTACCAGCCTGGCGTACCCGCTGGCAGCAGTCTCTCACAGCGGTCACCATGGACATGTTTATCTCCGTACCTCACAGTGTAGGAGAAACATCCCACAGATTTTTTTGTCTTAGCATTCAGGCAGGCCACCGCTTTAATCAAAGCTTACCCAAGTCATTCATCCCCTTATCTCCCTCTGCAACCACTTTTCTTTCTTTTTCTCTTTTGGTCCCTACTTCTATTTCTCTCTCTCTTTCTCTTGTTCTCTCTTTACCTCAATTTCTCTCTTTCTCCCTCTGTCTCCTATTCTCTTTGTATTCTTTGTGGTGGTGGACAACAACCTTGTCAAAATATATACGGCATGCAGTAGGAATGAGCGCCACCCGAGTGCTGTGAGAATTGTTTCCGTGGCAACGTGACAGCGGAATGCCAAAAACCTCTGCTAGTTTTTCTTTTTTTTTCTCTTTTTCCCCCGTCTCGCTTCTCTGTGCACACCTTTTTAGCGAAGGCCCACTGAAAGACTGGGCATCAACATAGCTTCTTATGAGACAACAGGGACACGCTGGGCAAAAAAAAATAAAGATACAACTATCCCTGGTTAATGTTTGCCTTCCACTTAGTTCCTCCAGAGATGCAGGTGTATCAATAGAATGTTTGTCTCCATCCATCCCTCGGCCTCTCCATCCCTCCCTCTATTCCCATCCCTCCCTCTATTCCCATCCCTCTTAAGTCTCTCCCAAAGCTTTATTTTCACCACAGACAACTAATTTATGTGCAAAGTAGTGTACACGCATTGTGTATTGTCTAGATATACGCAGAGTGAATTGAGTGTCTGTAATATCACAGCAAATATGTCAACGTGCAATCTCTCTGTGTACTTGCTGACACAAACGCAGGCCTATTCATCTGTCCATGCAACAAACATGTACTTACAAATGTTCACATATACATACACGCATGTATATGTGAAAACTCACACACATAGATATGATATAAATCAGCCAGTCTTTGCTGTCTCTGCTCTGCCATCAACAAAAAACACATTTCCTCAAAAGAGCGATGATCTAAGGAGCCGTAGAAAAGTGGAAAGTTTTTTTGCCGGCAGCAGAAACCTTCACAGCACCACACATCTGGCTGAGTGTATGTGCGGGGAGTTGCATCACAGTGATGACCGGCGTGCTCTGCCTCTCCAAATCCGTCAAAGAGAGATGGAGAGAGTGGGAGGGAGCAGGTCTTTGAAGCAGCCCTCTGTAATATGGGCTGATGAAACCATAGTTGGCTGGCCCAGAAAGATCCTGGCACGTTTTAAACATAGTGTGTGTGTTTCTGTATGCGTGTCAGTTTGTGGATAGGTGCACTCCTGTGTGTGTGGTTGTGTTTTATGTGTGTGCATGACATGCTCCTCGAATCACTGATATCGCACACCAACCCTCTTATCTTTCAGACGGACCGCCAGGGAGATAGTGTGTGTGACGCCTGCAGGCCAGACCACAGGCAACACCCCGGTCATGGTTGACATCAATGCCGCCGAGCTGCGTAACCCCGAGGTCAAGTTCAACTACACAGACGACCCCACCATCCTCAAGATTGAACCTGACTGGAGCATCGCCAGGTAGGAAGACACATGATGGCACGAAGACTGCGCCTGGAAGCCGAATTGCCTGCTGGCCTTAAATACATGTTCATGACCATCGAGACCAGTTACGAATCCCAGTCTTTGGAGTATCTTAGCCTTGCTGCCTGCTTAATGACACTGTTGACTTCCCTCCTGCTCAAATCAATTGAATAGTAATAATAAGAGGTGTGCTACTTCTATTTTAGATATTTATGTGTATAAAAGGGAGGGGGCAATCTTCAAGGGCAGACCTGTGCTATGCAAGTTACTTCACATCCCTCAGTAAAAAAAAAAATGTAAGTTCACATCTGTCTAGGTTTCTCTTAAAATGCCCCTGCTTGACAGTCATTATATTTCCAAAAACATTTGTTACCGTTTATTGTGTGTGCTGTCAAGGCCGTAATCATAATACATATTGGGGGGGACACATTCCCCCCAATATTCAAATCTGGTCAAAATGTCCTCCCCAATATTTTGATATAGAAATGTAAATGTGCTACGCTACGACAGGCAACCACGCACGCAGTCCGAAATTATAATAAAAAATAAATAAATGTTGACTCCATGGCTACGGCCTTGTGTGCTGTAGATATGGTAGATATGCCTGTAAATATTGTTTAGCTTATTCAAATTAAATGGAGCACAAGGCTGGAAGCTATAATGTACAGAGCAAGGAAGCAAACACCAAGTTGTGTACAGAGCAGGAAATGGATTGAGATACTAATGGACTCACTAGCATGACCTAGAAACTGGAGTACCGTAAATGTTCACTTAAAGCCTCCTTAAGGCCCCGTCACACCATAATGTTCTGGTCAACGTTCTATGACGTTAGAGAAAACGTTGGTAATCATCCGTGGTCGCTGGTATAGCCCCAGAAGAGCGTTGGACGCTGGTGACGCTGGTAATCGGCGGAGAACGGTGGTCCCCCCAAAAAAGTTTTGAACATGCACAAAAGTTCTCATGGAGACCAGTGTTTTTCAACATTTAATTTTGAGCGCTGGATAACGCTGAAAAACATTTGTGGAACGTTTGACTAACGTTGCACGCATTTGGCTATCGTTAGTCAGTTGTTGATGGTTGTTACTCATCTTTTGCTTTGCAGTGAACAACTCAGTCACACGCTCAACACGCTTGTCTAATGTAGACTAATCGTTCGTCGCGCGCCAGTGACACGTTATCACACGCTAATAGTTTTCAGGGATTTCTTACTTGGTCGCTGTCACACGCTCTTCATGCGTCAGTCACACGCTAGTCATGCGTCAGTCCCACGCTAGTCATGCGTCAGTCCCACGCAAGTCACGCGTTAGTCACACGCCAGATGTGTCCACCTCGCCCTAGAACGCTCGAAATTAAACGATTAGAACGTTGACCAGAACGTTATGGTGAGACGGGGCCTTTACTCAAGTATTATTTTTTCTGGAAACTTCCGATCAATTGTTTATTTTTATTGTGTAACAATTAGGGTGATTTCAGGTAATGTGGGACACTTTTTGGTTGAGGCTCCAATAGACTTACAAAATAACTGTTAACTCGCCCCAGTGGTGTTTCTGTAAATCGTTTTAAGGCTTAGGAACATTTTCATGTTGGAATGAAATGGGAATACACAATATTATAGAAGCTACACAATTTCAAACATAACATGACCCCCTCTCTCACTCAGGCAGCATTTTCAGGTAATGTGGGACAGCTTGTCTGGTAAAGTGGGACAGTCATCGTCTGTCAGCCTAGTCTGCTAATATAATAATAAATAGATATACAACAATGCTAGGTGCAAGGGTGTGGCAAGATTCATTTAGTTGTGGGGGTTGACTTATACAATAGGCATAAAGTGTAACTGATGTAAACCTTAGTGATCTGCAGTCTATGTGCTAGCTAGCTAGTCCCGCTGCGTTAGCATTTTGTTGGACTAGTGTTAGCGGTCACGCTTACAAGATGCATTGGTATTAAACATTTGAGAAATGTCAAATTAAATTACTTTTATAGCATAAACACAGCATTACTAGATGTCCCACTTTACCTGAAAAATGCTGTCCCACATTACCTGACATGATCAGGTAATGTGGGACAGTCACATAAAACGTTTTTTTTTCTGCTAACAAAGCATTATTTTACACATTTTTGTGTGTGTTTCCATCAGTGGTTAAAACCCTTCATTAAGCTGCAATAGTACACATTGTAACTTAATTTAAATTCCTTTGCCAGCCTTATCATTGAGAAATAGAATGTCATATGCCGCTGAACTTTCGATGCGTTTTTTCTGTACAGACCTCCTGTCAAGCCAGATCACGCATACTCAGATGATGTCAGACAAATAAAAACCACTGCGTAGTGACTAGAAGTGTTGTATTTATGAGTCAAGATCAGCTCTGGTGATTGGATGTCGGTTTTGCACATATTAAATCATCAAAATGCATAACTGTCCCACTTTACCTGATGTCCCACATTACCTGAACTCACCCTACGTTTTAGCCTAATTGCTGCCCTTCTGTCTGGTGGCTCACTAGTCTCGGAGAAAGTGCTACTCTAGGCCAGTTGAAAGCTGTACTTTTGTTTGTGCACCCATTAGTGACCTTATTTCATACATGGTTTCAAACACCAATATCTGCCTACATCCTGAATCTTGATAAGACACTTAAAGCTTCCTTGTAAACATCCACAGTGCAGCATAGAGAGCTCATATTATGCAGTTTAAAGTATCACTTCAGACCAAATCTTTGTTCTTTTTCTACAATCATGCAGTGCTATCCACACACACACAGTTTGTTTCCCCTTCTACTTCAAACTGCTGTTCCATTGACTTGCACTCCATCTTTCTTCTAGCGCACCACCTCAACATCCCAAATACACCATCCAGAACTTCAGACAAGGCCTGGGGTTGGCATAGACCCTTCTCCCTAGATACATGCTCCATCTGGTCCCTTTGAAATAGCACCAAATCTCTAGATGTTTTGCCTGGCTGGTCTGTCCCTTTGTCTGTTAAAAAAAATAAATACAATTAGTCCACAAATTAATTGGCAAGGGAGATACGTTTCCTCGCTACGTATCAGTGATAACTTAATAACACCACAGAACGATGTCAAGGTGATATACAGCAGACGTTTCTGTAGACCAACTACATTGACATTAAAAAGGAAGTGAAGAGGGAAATTACTTTTTGCAAGGTATTTCAGGGATAAAAATTACATTTGACACTCCCCTGAAGCCAAAATGAGCTTTTAACATTCAAGCAGGGGCCCTTGTATTTCTATCATTACCTGAGAATGAGCAAAATGAATTGGTATCAAATTCTACGGCGAGAGTAGCATTAACATTCGCGCTTTGACTGAAGGGTAGTTTTTTCCTTGGAATAAGGAGATATGTTAACGTATGTTTTATCTGGTGCATTTTCTGAGGAGATCTTTCGTAACCCTGTAAGATATCACACAAATGGGCCCATTTTGCAGGTGTCATATCATTACTGAGCTGTTCATCCGTGATCAGTTTTGTAATTAGGTTGTGGCTAATTTCCTCTCTTCCAGTGGTGGAACTCTTTTGACCATCACTGGCACCAACCTGGCAACCATCAAAGAGCCAAAGATGAGAGCCAAGTATGGGGGAGCCAAGTCTGCCAATGTAAGTGTTTGACCTGCACAAATAGTTATTGATAAAATGGGGAAGCATAAACATACATACACACAAAGAAACACCCACATACAACTAAACGGTCACTCAGCCTAAGGCCTGTTTATATGTGTTTTTGATGTTGAATCTCTTTTTAGCGGGTTAACCTTTGAAATGTCAACCAGCAATAAACCAGTGCTGGCAAATCCCTGTCTCACCTAGCACCACGGGGCTGGGCTAACCTTTCTCCTAGTCGTCCCTTCCCCTGTACCTGAGGAAAACATTCCCTTCATTTCAATTGTCCCTTCAGTTAAATGTGTATAAATGTGTATGTGTAATGTCTATAAACATAGTTTCTTTCCATGTCTCATTGTGCGGTTTCAAACCTTGTTAGCATGCCGGCGCTAACACACGGTGATAAGTAACATGCCGGAGGGAGGTTGAAGGCTTATTCATGAAAAAGCTCAAACATATCCAACAGATTCCGTATGGTGCTGTTTGTATCGGGTGTTTGTTGCAGATGCTAACCTGAGTTTTTTGGGGTCTACAGGGACTAAGGTCATGATATCAGCCATGATTAAAGCCTATTTATTCAGGGGCCAATCTAGAAAAATATTAATGGGTGGCAAGAGGGTGGCAGGAGATTTTGAGGTGTGGCACCCCGTGGCAGAACTGTGTGAGATAAAAATTAAAAAACTAAAGGCTGTGCAACATGTATGCATAGTCAGTGAACACTCTGAAATTAATTTGTGGATTATAGTTATGGTTCCATGACCAAAACTCTATTGAAGTTTGAACATTTATTTTGAAAAAAAATTATAACCTGAGATGAAAATGAACAAAATAAAGGCTGTGCAGCATGAATGCATATGTCTTCAACAGTTTAACATTATTTTGACGGTCCTAGTTCATGTTGTTGAAAAGCTATTGACTTTTGAAATGTGTAGTTTGTTGATGATCCCTAAACATATGCGTTGTTTAGGCAGCCAAAAGCATTGGCTAAGCGGCCGGTCGTAGCGGTGCTAAACACTGGTTAAAATAACACAATACTGGGCGTCCGAATATCTGTTGAATATCGAACTTCAAACTAACTTTACCATGGTCATCTTTGTTGTTGCTTTCCCAAAGCATTCACGAGTTAATGTTATTAACATTAATTCAACAAAAAAAACTAACGTTGCAACTCCGTTAGCCCTGCACTTTTCTAATTATTCTTAGTCATTAATAGAAAATTGCTTAACACCTCATTCCTCCGGTGTGGTCTGCTGTCCGTGCCGACGATTCCTTCCTTGAGTTGGAGCCTTCTATGGTCAGTTGGCGCCTTCCTTGTGTTCAAATGAAAGCAACTTCCGTCGGCGGAGTGGGGAGGGTCCCATGCCACCCTGGTAGATCCGCCCCTGTGTTTATTACTAAGACTTGTTGTCTTTTATACAGTAGCTACCATGACTACACAGAATGTTGTTGCTGTGTTTATAATACATTTTATAAACTAGTTTAGCAACAAATAACTTTAAAAGATCAACTTTTTAAAATAGTCAAAGACCAACTTTAATCTTTTTTTCCCCTTAAAGAAAGCATGGTTTGTAGGTTTGTAATCCTCTCCCGCTCTCGCTCTCACTTTTGCTCTCACTTTCGCGCTCTCTCTTTCTCTCTCTCTCTCTCTCTCTCTCTCTCTCTCTCTCTCTCTCTCTCTCTCTCTCTCTCTCTCTCTCTCTCTCTCTCTCTCTCTCTCTCTCTTGCTCCCTCTATGCCTCTCTCTATCAGAACTGCACAGTGCTGAACAACACAGTCATGGTCTGCCTGGCGCCCTCTGTGGCCGGCTCAGAGAAGGGCTTCTACGAGGCAGGCAGCAGCCCTGACGAGATTGGCTTCATCATGGACGACGTGCGCTCCACTCTGGTGGTCAACGAGACCTTCAGCTTCTACCCCGACCCCGTGTTTGAGCCCCTCAGCCTCTCCGGTATAATGGAGCTAAAACCTGGCTCTCCACTTATCCTCAAGGTAAGAGGCCAATATGGAGATGAGAGATAGGCCCGACGGTGGAGGTGTAGGAGGGCTATGGTGGAACACATACTGAAGGGGCCCACCATGGAGGAATATGGACTGAGTGTGGAAATAAAGGTTATAGTAGATAATATACAGTACATGATTGATGGTGGGGCATATGGGGGAAAAAGGATATGGGTGAACGTCTAAAGCTGACATTGTAGGGTGGGCCCCAGTGTGGAGGAAGGATATGACAGAGAACAAGAGAAGTATAAAGGACTGTGATATGGTTTATTTTAGATAGGGTTTATTTTACCCCCAAGCCCCAAGGTGGAGGAATCCTCCTGAGAGAATGAGAGCTCTAAGATAGAGCATATGTCCACTATGGACACCTGAAAAATGGGATGCGTACTGTACTCTCCAGGATGGAAGCAGAATGATCAAAATGATGATTGAGTCATTTTTGGAGCAGGAGATCAACATTCCCGTTGTGCATCACCTTCAAAAGCCATTCTCCAAATGGTGTGTTCCACCTACACATCAGTATACTGTCTGGAATGTATCAGATGACTTTGTCCCCTCACTCTCAAAGGATTCCATCAAAGATCGTTGCAGGTGGAGCTATTTCTTTTCACCTCCAAACACTTTGAGTCAATGCATCTATAAAATACCCTACCCGGTTCAGCCTAATCTCAGCCAGTGGAACTGATAGAACTTCAAAAGTGTATTTTAAAAGCCAAATAAGGGTTGGAAAGTGGTGTTGGTATAAAGCCCCCGCAGATATTTTACCTGTACTGTTCCTTATATCCAGATAAGGAGTATGCGAACAAGTGTTTACTTTTGCGATATAGACACTTCCAAATGCTTTTGAAACCAGACTGCTGTGTGTGTGTATATATATATATATATATATATATATATATATGTTTATTTATTTATTTAAACACACATTGCCTCACTGCTCACGTTTTTTGCAATGGTACCCTTTTTCTTGAACTTCAGAAAGTGAGAGAAAAAAGAGAATCACACCGCTATTTCATGGAAATTAAACTTCATTTTTTTTCATCAGCCTATAAAAAGGGTCTAGGGAAATGAGAAATCGTGACTCGCACAACATTAAATAAAAATTCCATAATTGAACCTTTGATTCTGGCATTTTCCATGTGCGGAGAAGCTCAAAAGGCACAGGAATGAAGCTGAAGGCAGGGAAAATATTCAGCATCTTATTAAATAATTACAGCTAAAGTAGACGTGCATCAGATTTTTCCAAGCAATTAATTCCCTCCCCCCTGCGAAGCCTTATGGGTAAAGGGAACTGTTGTGGGTGGTTGGGATGTTTAGAGGCTTTCTATGTAACCTTCCCCCCTCCCTTCCTAATTGGTTCCACCTCAACCAACAAGACAGAATGTTTGTGTGTGGGGAGGTATGCGTCCGTTTTAGGCTGAACTAGATGACACCAAACCCAAATCTCTCAGGGAGTCTACAAACACGGTCGGGAAGATATGCTTGCAATAGTCTGCTTGTTGCGTATGTGTGCGTGTACAAATGTGTGTGTCATTGTATTTTTATGGTTTGGCACAAGTGTTAAAGCTGTGTGGAACTTCTCTCTCCAGGGAAAGAACTTGATCCCGGCGGCTCCGGGGAACTCCAGGCTGAACTACACTGTGTTGATTGGGGACACACCCTGTGCCCTCACACTGTCTGAAAGCCAGCTGCTCTGTGAGTGGCCCAACCTGACTGGAGAACATAAAGTCACTGTGAGTAAAACCCCTACTCTTCTTACTTTGTTTGTGGTCCTGCACTTGAAGCGTGCACTTATTCCTACCCTTACGAACATGTGCTTATACTTGTGCATGTAAAGAATATGTGCCTCCACTTGCGTATATAGGCACAGTCTACGTGCATATACACATACACGTGAGTCCAGACTCGCACAAATTTGTACTATACTTACACTTATGAACATTCAAACATCATAGAATAAACGCCAAGTTTTTACACTGTTAGCAGACCATATCACTTTTACTTTATAGATACACCCCCCCCCCCCCCCATGTCTGCATACAATTACATTTACTTTCCTTTTCTACTCTACCTGTTTTCTGTTTGTTACTTATCCTCCTTTGAAGCTTTTCATATTCAGATGTAATTTATTTACTGTACTTGATGTATTTGTCGCTATGTTCCCTTTTACTCCTCCTTCTCTCCACGTTCTCTTTCCCCCTTTCCATTTTTCAGTCCTTTCTTTTGTCATCTCTTCTTTTTATCCAGCAGTTCATTCATCCTCTGACTCTTCTCCCTCTTTGTCGCACCCTTTTTCTCATGGACTAAGCCATTTCTCCCCAGTGCACTATATTCACTTGCCATTCACATACAAAGCCACATATGGGGCTCACACACACAAGTACAAGGATGCGTCTTCTATCGCTACGTTGGCTGCGTTCCTTGCTTCGGCACTGCGAACCTATTGAAGAATTAGCATTCTCCTTGCCTTCCCTCTCTGCAGGGATTTGAATAGTATTGGTATTCAGTGCAGGCCAGAATGGCCTGTGGGTGAAAAAGGCCCCCATATCAATTTTTACAGTCCCTCGGTTATATGTATGCACTTTATAGATATAGGCCAGTAAAAAAGACAACAACAAAAAAGACTAACACAGTGCATTTGTGGCCATATAGACTCATTTTCTATGTGTCAGGGGATCTGGTGCTGGTTTGAATTGATATAATATAAGCCTTCTGTTGTTGTGGCGTTACGGAAGCCCCAAACTGGAGGTGGAGCTTGAGGGCACAGATGTTAGTTTGTGTGACCTACATATCAAGGGTGAACCTGGCACAGTTTACCCCTTTGTGTGCTAGTTTTGAGGTGCCATTTATTTTGTTAATGTTATGTGCAAACATTTTTAAATACAGCAATGTTTATATTTTGTAGATCACTTAATTGTCTTATGATTCTACAAAGTGTTTGGTATCGTGTGCAGGGATCGAAATGAACTTTTTGATCACCAGCCAATGTGGCTGGTAACTTTCTAAATTTACCAACCAATCAGAATTTCCGCTAGCCAAATTTATTCCGGTGAAAATAAGAACCATTATGAGTTTCACTGAATGCATTTGATCATTTTATCAACATTGTAGCCATGAAAAACATAAGATGAAGTAAAATGAATCACAGAAGTATGATGTATGTGAAATCACCAACACGTGACTAAGTAAGGACACGATTTATTCTAAATAGCTAAAACGTCCATTTGCGTCATGAAATTGACTCCTGCCCATGCATTTACAGTAACGTTTTTGTCCTGAGCAGGCATTAAATAAACCGACCTAATATACTCATTATTAAGAACAGTGTATTTACATTACAGAAGACTGCGTCAGTAAGCAACATAATGTTTCTTTCGCGTAGACTACATGCAGCAATCCTTACAAAACATGACAACATTTTCATTGTCAAACACAAGCCATTCCCGACCCGTCAGCCATTTGGCATTAGCCTACATTTTATTTTCTACGTTTCTCTAGTGCTATCAATATCCTCTTCCCCTGCCTCGTTCCTCTTCTCGAACCCAGAAGTTTTGGGAAGTTGAGGGTATCCTACTATCCATACATGTAAAAATGATAGTGTTAACATTCTTATCTAAATTGACATGACCAAATGATACAACTTACTTACTATACTTACTAAACACCTGTGTGTGTTTTCCACTCCAGGTAAAAGTGGGGGGCTTTGAGCACTCTCCCGGGACACTCCAGATCTACTCCGACAGTCTCCTCACCCTACCCGCCATCATTGGCATTGGAGGTGGTGGCGGCCTTCTCCTACTGGTCATTATTGTGGTGCTCATAGCCTATAAGAGGAAGTCACGGGATGCCGACCGCACCCTCAAGCGCCTGCAGCTTCAGATGGACAACCTGGAGTCCAGGGTGGCCCTGGAGTGCAAGGAGGGTAAGGGTGTTTTTGGAACGCTGCAGTCTCAACACAGCGAGGAGAACCTTTTACGGAATGTGTAGCTGTGCCTGGTCTATCTCTGAAGTTTATCTAGGGTATGTCTCTCTCTCTTCATCCGGCGTCCTCCCTTCCTGTGACTTCCTTATTGCTCCCCATCTTAAGTTCTCTCTCTTCCTTCCACCCACCCTCCCTCCCTCCTTCCATATTCCCCTCTGCTCTCTTTTGTCCTCTTTGTCTCGCTGTCCTCCTTTGCCTTCTCTATCGCTTTTTGAAACTCTCCCCCTTCTCTCTGTACCTCGTTGTCTCACGGATGTCTCTCTAGCTCTCTCCCTCCATGAGCTGCCTCCCCCCTGCTGTTCTCTAGTTCCTCTTGGTGGGTTTCCAGATGAACACTTTGATCAGGGCCCGCCACCAGATGTTGGGTTTCTCCCTGTGCGAGGTCTGCCTGGCTGGCCTTTCTGCTCCTCAGGGAGGGATGGAGGGAGAAAGGGAGGAATAGAGAGACAGATAGGGATGGGTCTGCGGGGGGAGAGTGGGCAGAAGAGAGAATAAGGTGGGAAGAGCTGCATAGTGAGACACAGGCAGGAAGGGGTAAAAGAGCGGAGGGAGGGTGGGAGGGAGGGTGGGTGCAGCTGCATTGCCTCACATTAACATTTATATGTTTAGCAGACGTGCTCTATCCAGAGGGAGTTTAGTGAAGCTGTCAGTTGTTTGTTGGTGTAGAGAGAGAAAAATAGAGAGCGAGACAGCAAAAGAACAAGGGAGCCCAGTATACATGGACAAATACAGAGTGAAAGAGAGTGGCTGGGTTGATTTAGAAAGCCATACGCTATGCTTTTTATCGACATTCATCCTCCTTTTCCCCAGCACTAAGCCTTAACCTATGCTATTAACACCACCAACACCTGATCAGCAACAAACAATACTAATATCGCTGGTATATTTTGTTCTTTCTCAATGGAGAGGGCTTTGTTTAAAGCACCTTTGCACAGTGTTGTTTTCAAGTAACTCCATCTATGTGTTTTGCGCATGCCACTGTGGTCTGTTCCATGGACACACAAGATTCATGAGCGCACACATACGTACACACACTGCACATGCACACACACAGACAGGACCATTTGGTCATTGAGTCTAGTGTTGCTCAGTCTGGAGGGTCACAGCCTTGTCTGTCCCCCACTGTCAACACAGTCTGGACACTCAGATGGAGGAGAGGAGGGCGAGGTAGATAGGGGTGGCAGTGGGTTGGGGGGGATGATGAAAGGGCAAGGGGAAAGAGCACAAGATAAACAGATGGAGAGATGTGTAAAGGTAGAAGAGCAGAGAGATGGCTCTGCAAAAAGGAGGGGGAATAGATGAAGGTGAATGAGTAGAGGTGGATTCATGGGAGAGAAGAGAGGATTCAAGGAGAGATGGATAAAGGGATAGAGGGAGAGGAGAGATGGATAGGGGTATTGGAAATAAATGTATAGAGGGGGAGGAAAAAAAGAGAAATAGGGAGAAACTGATTAAAGATACACACCTAGGGGAGAGATGGATAGAGGGCAAGACGGAAGTCAAGGAGAGAGATGGATCGAGAGAGGTAGAGGGAGGGAGAGAAAGGTAGAGGAGTGTGACCTCAGAGAAAGCTCTTTGTGGGGAGAGAGGGAAAGAAAGAGAGATGATGTGACACAAACCATCTGTTAGTCAGAGTTTATTTCATTATTTGTTCATGGGGGTCTCGCTATTCTAAATTATACATGCAGGCATACACACACACTTTTCTCTGAAGGAAAGAGTGTTAACCTGTTCTTTACTAACTATAAAGGTGATGATTAGTCTTAACTATAAAAAGTTATAAAAAAAAAAGGAAAATATGGAAAGGGAATATGGTACAGGGGTTCCACCACACATGCTTTGCGTCACATTACAAACACTTGTCGACAGGAAAAAAAACGCATGATTCACAGTCGAATGCATGGTGTTGGCACTGCTGGGTCCGCTGTGCTCTTGAGTGGAGTGGGCGTGTCTGTGCTTGTGTCTGTGCGTGTCAAGGCTTGTGCAACATTGAAACTGAGTTGCATCTGATGGGCCCGACAGGTCTTGTCAGCCTATATCAGACTGTCCTACCAGAGCCTTAGAGGAGAAGCAAATATAACCCTAGGTAGAACAATGTTCAGCTTTGCAAGGTACTGTCAATGGCTCTTTCTGACCTGTAAAGGATTTTCCCATATTGGAAATCACACTCAATCTTCTTTCATTGTTTTCTTCTACTGTTCATTTACTGTTCACCTCATTTTTCACTGTTCTAATTATAATCTTTTGTCCCTGACAGCATTTGCCGAGCTACAGACAGATATCCACGAGCTGACCCAGGAGTTAGACGGAGCTGGCATCCCGTTCCTGGACTACCGCACCTACGCCATGAGGGTCCTCTTCCCTGGCATCGAGGACCACCCCGTGCTCAAGGAGATGGAGGTACGGGTCAGTAGCACACACGCACGCTATCGCCTTCGACAGCTGGGTTTGACAATGAGGTTGGGTTCAGGATTGGCCAGTTCTAAAGGTTTTAGGTTAGTGAAGATAAGTTACTAAGGCCTAGGAGAATCTCTTTTCCACAGATCACATAGGTGGCTTATGTCTCTGCTATGCTCTGTTTTATACATGTTCGGTTTTCAATATTTAAAATTAATTGCATTATGCAGTGCATAATTGTTATAAATGGCACTGTGGAACCAAAAGATAGTTCCCTAGGGCTGTATACCCCAGAACTTGCACAACAAGCAGTCTCAAGCAAATGCTAAATCAAGAAAATAAATGATTTCAAAATGTATTTAGGACCTTGACCAGTGTTTTCATTGACATGGTTAGGTAATACCACCTGGGGCCAACACTCCCTTGTCTTGTCTTGTCCGAACCAAAAAATACTTCTACAGTAACACTCCGTAGAACTGATAGATTGCTTCTACAACAGCTAGCAGGTTCAAGGCCTGAAAAAATAAAACACTTGCATGTTCTAATGAAACACTCCTCTCCTACATTCCACCCTCTTCACCCTTCAAGAGGAATGATAGATCTATCACTGCTCAGAGCGATGACAGAATAGCAAGCAAAAACACCCTATGTAGCAATGAACATTGAAATACTATTAAACACATACACGTACACACGTGGTATACACACTCATGCATGTGGCTCAAGCTTACAGGCTTGCTTTCACACATAGACACACGGGATGTATTATCTTCTTTGGTGCATGTATGTTGTCAGCGATAGGTGATTTTCCATTGTAAAGGAACATGTATACTGCATGAAGATATATCTACAGTACCAGTATGAACAGTATTTCTGTGTGTGGCGGAGAGAGGGAGAGATTGAGAGAGAAAGGAGGGGAGAGGGAAGGAGAAAGGGAAAGATAGATAGATACGGAGACCACACACAGCATTGGATTTTTATTTGTACCTCCTATGCAATCAGAGGAGCTTTGCTTCTGTAGCAGTCGGATCAATTTCTTATTAGACTCTAAGGTTCACCTTCCTACTGTGCTGTCACCCCTCGCTTCTCTCAAAGGAGCCAGGCTCTCCATTTGACTAGAGGTTGATAGAAAAGAGAGAAATGTGAGAGGGAAAAGTTAGCGGTAGAGAGAGTGGGGAAGTTTATTTGTATGTACATTTGAGAGACTGTACTCAAGTCCCGCAGCTGTTTCATACATGCTACCAGAACTATTGGACACCGTGTTTGGTGCATGCGTTCGGGATTCATCTTTCACTTACGTACTCAACGCTCACCGTGCTCGTTTGACACCTCACAACTGTATTGACCTACCGATCCCCTCCTTCAATCCCTCTGTTTCCCTCCCTATGCCTACCCTCGGTCCGCTCCCCAGGTCCAGGCCAATGTGGAGAAGGCACTAACGCTGTTCGGCCAGCTCCTCACCAAGAAGCACTTCCTGCTCACCTTCATCCGCACGCTGGAGGCCCAGCGCTCCTTCTCCATGCGCGACCGTGGCAACGTGGCGTCCCTCATCATGACGGCACTGCAGGGCGAGATGGAGTACGCCACGGGTGTCCTCAAACAGCTGCTCTCCGACCTCATCGACAAGAACCTGGAGAGCAAGAACCACCCCAAGCTACTCCTTAGAAGGTGGGTGTGAGGTTGTTTGTCCATGGTGTTGTGGGAAGTACCATGAGATTAACAGCTATTTGGCAACTGGTGACCATTTTGAATAATTTCTTTGTATGGTTTTGAAGCCGGCTAAACAAAAAAACTAAAAGAACTGTGAGGGGATGGATGAATGAAGTAAAGAAGGAACATTTTTGGGATGTGGCCCATAGGGGCTTGGCTGTAGAGGAATAGGGGCTGTTCTTGTGATCTGGCAGAGGCGTGGGGTGAGCGCAAACCCCTCCTCAGTCTCCCCATCTCCTTCCTCATTTCTCTCCTCCCTTTCAGGGCTGTCTGTGTCAAAGCAGATTATACCCTTGAGCACACGTGTCCCCATAGGAACAGTAGACAGGCAAGAGAGACATGACGAGGAGAGAAAGATGTAGGGATGAAGAGAGTGAGCATGAGAGGGGTTAGGGTAGGTTGAGGGAGAGACAGATATGTAGGGTAAGATTCTATAGAGAACCCCAAGGGTGACCTTTTGTTTGGGAGAGAGACAGATAGGTAGACTGGTAGGTAGACTGGTAGGTAGACTGGTCGTTAGACTGGTCGTTAGACTGGTCGTTAAACTGGTAGGTAGACTGGTAGGTAGACTGGTAGGTAGACTGATAGTTAGACTGATGGTTAGACAGGTAGTTACACATATAGGCAGACCGGGAGGGACACAGGGAGGTAGACGGAGAGAGAGACAGGGAGGGATATGGGACAGAGGAGGGAGATGGCCACATACGTAAGGTAACTGAAACAGCAAAATGCCAAAAAGGAATTCTGATCAAATGGATGTCTCTAAATACATGGGAATTTATACATTAAACAATAAAAAAGTTATCCCCCTCCTCCTCAGAGATATTGAATTCAAATCTAATCAAATAAATTACTTTCAGACCATCTGCAGCAAGATGTCTGCACATCGCTACAAATCTCCCTCCTAAGGCGTTCAGACACGACACATGCTTCCCTACTATGCTAACTAGCCCGGAGCAGCTACAAAAGGCAAACACACTAAATGTTGTGTTATATTCAGGTGCATGTTCCTGTTCTCGTTCCTCTTATTCCACTGACTAACAGTGACAAGCCATGAAAGACATTTCTTATAAATTCCTAATCGTTAAGTCTGTGTAAATATGTAATTTAATACACGTTTTGCTCTCAGACCACTATAAACATACGTCATGCCCCTCTTTAAATACACCAATAAGTGACTTAACTTTGCCCCATGTTGTTAATTGTCTAGATAGAGAGAGGGGGGAGAGGGAACGAGCTGAAGCTGTAGGGACACGGCCCACTTTCCATCAACCCACTAACCCACTAGCCCGACCTCAACGCAAGTCTAGCAAAGCCTACATCATTGGATTCATCTTCCTCTGAAGAATAAACACAGTCTAAGGGAATGTATAATTAACTAGGCTTTGGAGCTTCAATGCTAAAAATGGATTGATGGAGAGGGATTGTGTGTGTGTGTGTGTGTGTGTGTGTGTGTGTGTGTGTGTGTGTGTGTGTGTGTGTGTGTGTGTGTGTGTGTGTGTGTGTGTGTGTGTGTGTGTGTGTGTGACAAAGAGAGAAAAATAAACAATTTTTCCCCTACGTCCCTTTCCTCACATCGCCTGAGCGCCAACCTTTTTTTGTAGCTGTTTAACAAATTAGATGTAATATAGTCCGTTAATTACAATGGGTTTTAATTAGTCAGTTTTTTGGTGGTGGTGGAGGCAAACCTTTTGTGAGGTTTCCTTTATTGTGCTCCAGGTTTTTGATTAACGAGAGAAAGTAGCAAAGTATACTAATTGCCATAAATATATATATTTTTTTATAATTAAGATTGGTGGGTTTTGCTTTGAGAAGGAGTGAGAGAGACATGGAAACACAGAGAAAGAATCTAAATGAGGGGGTTTGTTATTCAAGTCAATTTGTTTTTGTAGGGGGTAGGAGGAGAGTGTTTGCCGGGTAACTGTGCAATGTTGAATTATTTCATGTATGCTCTTTGAAGTTGCAAGCATGTTAAATACTGTTTCCCACCAAAAGTTTGCATGGTTCTTGCTGCTGAAGGTGCCTTGGTTTATTCTTGTCTCGCTTAAGGCAGCAAGCCATTTGAACCTGAAGTTGCTTAGCACCATGAGCCTGAATGCTGTTTTTTTATTCAAGGCCTGTTGGCTTTAGAAGATTTATTTTTCTTTTCCTCCTACAGTCTTGTTGGTCCTGCTGCCTGACTTTTAATGTATCTCCCAAATGTTTCCTTTTTGAATTCCTTTTTTTTCTTTCTCCACCCTTCTTACCATCTCCCAACCTATCTCTATCTCCCTCTCGGTCAATACTCTCCTAGAACTGAGTCAGTGGCTGAGAAGATGCTCACCAACTGGTTCACCTTCCTCCTGTACAAGTTCCTCAAGGTAAGTCCTTCTCCGCAACACACACATGCAAGGACACACCTGCCATTCAACACAAGCTTTTGAAGCAAGCTGCGCTAATGCCATTGGTGTATCGGATTGTCGCAGATGAAATGAGACTCACACACACACACTCAGCTAAATATCGCAGGCTCCCAGCTGCACAAACAGATAACGCCAAGGTAGGCGACTACCCATCCCTCGTCTTCCCCCTTTCATATCTTTTAAGTCGCTTCTGGAGGTTTTATAGCTGCACCGATGTTTCAGGAATCGGTCTTCAGCCGTGGTTTGTTACAACCGCAGTTTGCATCAGTGTAGCCTGTTGTACAAACCTCTCTTTTCTCCCTCGATGGTCCTTTTTCTGACAGGGTGGGAGTGTGTGAAGAACGCAGGCTGAAAAGTGCGTGTGTGTGAGGACATATATGGCATGTGTGCGTTTAGAAGTGATGCCATAAGCATCACAGACACTATTCTCTGTGTAGTTCTCCATTTACTTCTCGCTTCCTCTCTCTCTCCCTCTACTCCATAGTTATCGTATATTTAAGTACTCCATAGGAATATTATGCTGCTCAAAAAGGGAAGAACAAAACCATTTTGCTGTTCACCTGCAGGTCATTGGTTGTAAAACAACAGCGAGGATCTGGCTGGACAGCAATCACCCACCCTCTCACCCAGGGAGACGGGGGATGGGTGTCCCACCGAACGTGTGTGGTCTAAATTTTGGCTTCAAAAGTGTCCAATCCGAGCCAGGCCTATGAAAGAGGGTGTTTGGGCGAGCTCGCCTGTCTGTTTTTGTCTCGTTAACAGCTGTCGTTCTAATGACAACAGTATTTTGAGGGAGAAAGAGGGGAAGTAAGTAACAGAGAGATGAAAGGATTGGGGGACCTTAGAGTATGAATATTCATCAAAGACTAAAGAAAGCTTTGTACTTGGTACTTGCCAATGCACTCTCTTTTGACCTGAAGGACCAACGCAGTACAATGTGACATGGCAAGTATTGAGCAAGGGATCAAGTGTGTACTGAGAGAATCATATTGGTACATGGAAGCAGTCGAAGACAGGAAGTAGAATTGAATTAGGAGGTAGATGATGATGTATATTAGATGAAGGTAGAGAAAAAGAGGGAACCGACCAGTCCCACATTCCAACCTCTTTGCAGAGCTACAGAAACTGTCAGCTTAAAGAAATATAGAGGGATGTGACGGAGCAAAGAATGACTGGTTTGTGCAACAGCTGGTCAATTGAGGTAACAAGAAAAATGTATAGAAAAGCCGAGAGAACCCTGACAGCCACCATCTCCTTGCCTCGTTGACACATTTCTCACACCAAACTGCTTCTCAAGCACTTTTCACTCGAGTCATTAACCTTTCGATTAACTTCAACATCAATTTCCGCCAACGTTTTTGCCCCTTATAGTGCCAAGAGGTCTTGGTGTGTACATTCTCAAACCCCTGCCCACCTTATTAAAGGGTGTTTTTTTGTACTCAGATTCACAGGGGAAGAGTGCTAGACTTTTCAACTGTCAACGCGGCAACAAGCCAGAAAAAGGCTATGACCTTGTCATTATGATTTCGCTAGTGAGTAAACGGGCTAGAGTGCAATGCTGAAGTTGTACCAAAACGTTTCAAAGGGACTGCTATTGTTGTGGTGTCTGATCTCACTTGTATCCCTTTTCTCTGTAACACTTTATAGATGGACACTGTAGAGAACATCAACGGTCACTCATTTTGGCTGACGTTCACTTGTTTAATCTTTAACCCTTGACCTTCTCTTTCTCTCTCTGTCTCTCTGTCTCTGTTTCTCTTTCCTCTCGCCTCCCAATAGGAGTGTGCCGGGGAGCCTCTGTTCATGCTCTACTGTGCCATGAAGCAGCAGATGGAGAAGGGTCCTATAGACGCCATCACCGGAGAGGCCCGCTACTCCCTCAGCGAGGACAAGCTCATCAGGCAACAGATCGACTACAAGACCCTGGTCAGTACCGATGACAGCTTTCTGGGAGCAGTTGGTTGGTACTAAGCCCAATCACATTCAACAGGAAGTGTGCGTCTAGACCCAGCAAGGCATTTATGTTGTCGAGAAAGCACTGAGTAATTGAATGCATCGCACTGGGCACAAACAAACTGTCAATTTAGCAACAGTCTGCGTCTTAACCAACATCTCTATTATGCAACTTAAGTTGCAAAGAGTGAAACTATGCCAAGGAGAGACACTGTATGCACAATAACAATAAAATATGCACAGTATACATGGTTGGATATGAAGGTTTTGAAAAATATGGGGATAGAAGTTGGTGTTCCAGCTTCTAGAGTTATTTCAAGTATATGTTGAGCCATGTTGTGTCCTGTCATTTTACCAAGGGACTTTGTCAAATTTTGCAGTCAGTGGCAAAATGTCCACAGGTCCTCAAACTCCATGACGTGCACACAATATTTCATGCAAGAATCCCCAATAGATTATATTGACAGAAATAACTAAATATGATATAATATATTACCACTGGGTCAATGCTTCACAATCCCACTGACTACAAGTCCCAGAACTCTACCCTCTAACCACTGACCTTTAACCCCCCCGTCCCTACAGACCCTCCACTGTGTGAACCCGGAAAATGAGAACGCCCCAGAAGTGACCGTCAAGGGCCTGAACTGTGACACCATCACCCAGGTGAAGGAGAAGCTACTCGATGCCGTCTACAAAGGCAGCCCTTACTCCCAGAGACCCAAGGCTGCAGACATGGACCTGGGTAAGGGATTGTGTAACACACGCACAGGCAATCTCTACTCCCAAAGACACTTGGCTTATTATATGGACTTTGTTAAAAGAGCACGCATGGGGTTTAAACACACACCCACACACAGGCTGTTACTCCCTGAAACATAATGATTATTACATGGACCTTGGTAAAAAGTGCACACACTGGGGTTATACACACACACATAAACCTATACAGACAACCATGAAATCCAGAGGCCCAATTCTTTTGATATCATGAGCTAGATAACAGCATGTCTCTTGCATTACAGAGTGGCGCCAGGGCCGAATGGCACGCATCATCCTGCAGGACGAGGACGTCACCACCAAGATAGACAACGACTGGAAGAGACTCAACACCCTCGCTCACTACCAGGCGAGCCTCTCACACTACCTCTCCTACACCTTAGCTTTGAGTTGTACTTCCCCTTCACACTTGCCTTCAGAGTTTACCTTTTTAATTTACCTTTACAGTTTACTTTTACAGTTTACATCGACAGTACGTTGTCAGTAGTTTAATATCACTTTATTGATCACTTTTGACAACAGTTCAGATGTGGGATTAGGCAATGCTAATCCAATGCTAACATGTGAACTCCATCTCATCCAGGTGACGGACGGCTCAGTGATCGCTCTGGTGCCTAAACAGAACTCTGCCTACAACATCTCCAACTCCTCAACGTTTACAAAGTCCCTCAGCAGATATGGTCAGTGCGAGTGTGTTTGCACTGTATACTGTTTGTCTTTTCGATTATGTCAACACTCCTAAACTCTCTAATCGAAAGACAATTTTGTAGCAATAGCAATGTTAATCGAGCTATACATGCAGGACAGATGTCAGCTGAGTGACAGTTTGGTGTTACTGTCAGCCACAATGAACGTCCAAGATGGGTTATTTTAGGGGGATTTGACCCACGGTGCAAGCCAAGGTTGTCCAAGTAAAGCCTGTGCCCCAGTCAGAGCCACTCACATCTGTCACTTGTCAGGGAGACCTCCCCCCCCCCCCCCCCCCCCCCCACTGGCTTAGTGTCATGTCCTGTCTGTCCTCTGTTTTTCTCTTCTCCCGTTTTTCTCTGCGTCTCCTCTCCTTCTATAGCCTACTCATGTGTTTTCTTACTCCTCCTTACTTTTATTTCCTCCTTTCTGCTAAATCTCTACAAGATAATTACAACACCGTCTTCTCCCTCTCTCTCATGATAGCTCTGCCTTGACTCGATCCTGGTGACAGGCATACATTTTTGAAGTCAAATGCACTTTGTTATAGAAAGGGAAACACTATTGGACACGGTAAAAAAAGGTCATGGGAAGAAGGAGACTGATGAGGGGAGGGGGGGGGGGAGTGACAGAGGATAGAAAGGAGAAGTGAAGAATAGGGTGGAAAGGACAGTAGGCATAGCACTTGTGTGTTTGGTACGAAGGAGGGGGGTTGGGGGTGGGGGTGGAGGACCGACAAATGGCATGTATCCCTGCTATTATGTACCAGCTCAATGATGACATTGTCATCTCTCCAAACACCTCGTAACTTGTTGCTGTGCTCCGTTTAATTCTCCTCTCTCTCTCTGTTTTCTCTTTCTCTTTACTGTACAGTAATCTTGAGTTTGAACATGTCATTTATGTTTCATCTGCACTTTATTAAAGGCAGTAAAAAAACATATACAGCTAACAGCCAAAAGTTTGTTTAGGATACAGTGCGATATTGAACTCAACTGAATAGCAACGAGTAACATTTTATTTGACCTCACTGTCAATTGCTTTTCATAATTTTTTTCCACTCCCCCTCCCACCTACCCACTCCTCCTCCCACCCACCCATCCTTATATAGAGAGCATGTTGCGAACTGCCAGCAGTCCAGACAGCCTTCGTTCTCGCACGCCCATGATCACGCCAGACCTGGAGAGTGGCACCAAGCTGTGGCACCTGGTCAAGAACCACGACCACACAGACCCGCGCGAGGGCGACCGCGGCAGCAAGATGGTCTCCGAGATCTACCTGACACGCCTGCTGGCCACCAAGGTGAACCAAAGAGAAGGCCTGGTTGGCAGAGTTGTGTTTCAGACAGAACTCTCACACATTTTTACATCCCATAAACATCTATCTTCAGAACACACACTCATGCAGGCATACACAATCTCTCTCTGTTCTCTAGTAAACATGCTCTCACTCACTTCCTGTAGATAAGAGCCACACTTACAGAGGCCACACCATCTTTCACCCCTGTCCTCTCCCTGAACGATCTCTCCGACAGCCCTCGTTGACCTTTGTTTTGCGGCTGCTTCGGAGTCCATTAACATTTTTCATAACCTTTTCTTTTGCATGAAGGGGTCGTCCCTCCCTTTCCATCGCCAAACAGACCCGTGTGTCTTAATTAGGAGGCTGACCTTTGTCTGATCAAGTTGTACGGTTGGACAAGCCCATTCCCTCCTCCCCCTCCCCCATATTACTTTCCAAGACCTTCTATTGGTTCCTGAAGAAGGCTTATGGGCTTAGTCTTCTCTCCTATGACTGTCCCTGAAGTTTTTTAATTTGAAGTGTTCAAATTAAACACTGGTTTCTGAGAGTGAGAAAGTGAGAACATAATAAATGAGTGCAGGAGTGAAAGAAAGAGCATGAGTGAGAGAGAGATCAAGCTAGAGTGAAAGAGTATAAGAGAGAATAGGAATGAAAGTATGAGTGAGAGAGCATGAATGAGATGGCATGAGTGAGAGATCGAGCGAGAGTGAGAGTATGAGTGAGAGAATATGAATGAAAGTATGAGTGAGAGACAGCATAAGTGAGAGAGTATTAGTCAGAGCATGAGAGTGTGAGTTAGAGAGAGAGAGCGCATGACTGAGAGAGTGTGAGTTACAGAGAGCATGTGTGAGTTAGCATAAGTGAGTGAATGGCAGTTCAGTTCATGACACCATTTTACCATGTGTACACATAAACCCACCTAGCTGACACTGTATTATCTGCCTGTGTTATCTTCCCTGGGGATTCTGCTTGTCCTGGCAAATTTCCCTGCACTGATGCTTTTCTCATTAGTACCCGATATCCATTGTTAGCTGTAGGTGACAGGAGAGCCTGAGGTTAGGTCTACAGGCCGGGAGACGTTGAAATTAATAGGACAAGTAGCAGAAGACACTACCATATAATGCAACCAAATGTTTTAATACTAAAGTATAAAGTATACTTACAGTATAAGAACAAACATACTTGCATTCTGTAAATTAAAGTTATCAGTAAGTATGTGAATATACAAAATCAGTGTTTTAAAATATTGTTACCATAATGAAAATGTATTAAGCTCTCATTTAATAATTTAAACAACATTTTTTCATACTAATTTCCCGCTTGGGTAAGGGTATTTAGATTAGAGAAAAAAAATCAGCGATTGGCTGCTCAACTCTCCACAGCTAGTAACCAAATTAATTGTTACCATAGATGAGAGAGGAGATGAGGAAGGCATCAAAGCCACCTGGCTGACAATGTCCGGGTCCCAACACTGGCTTGCTTCCTTAGATGTCTTTCCAACCTTCTGTCTTCTATACTCAGGGTACACTACAGAAGTTTGTAGACGACCTCTTCGAGACCATCTTCAGCACGGCGCACAGGGGGAGCGCCCTGCCCCTTGCCATCAAGTACATGTTTGACTTCCTGGATGAGCAGGCGGACAAACACAGCATAACCGATGCTGACGTGAGGCACACATGGAAGAGCAACTGGTGAGTGTGTGTGTGTGAGTGTCTGCTAAATGACTAAATGTGTGCGTGAATCCATCTTTGTGTCCGACTATGTTAAGTATGCGTGTGAGGAAGAGTTTTGGGTAGTGGACTGATCAAATCTGTTTCTGACATGGCATGATTGGGGTATCTTACAAGGAAAGGTTGCAGTTGCTCTTTGACAAATGCAGGCAGGTGCTGCAAATACAAAAACATTTTTGTACCTTGCTCTTCACCCCCCTCACCCCCTTCTACCCAAAGTCTTCCTCTGAGGTTCTGGGTGAACGTGATCAAGAACCCCCAGTTTGTATTTGACATCCACAAGAACAGCATCACAGATGCCTGCCTGTCTGTGGTGGCCCAGACCTTCATGGACTCCTGCTCCACCTCAGAGCACAAGCTGGGGAAGGACTCACCATCCAACAAGCTGCTCTACGCTAAAGACATTCCTAACTACAAGAACTGGGTGGAGAGGTAGGTTGCCTCACCTAACATTGAAAGACTCTGTTCTCTCTGTATTGAAGTTAAATTCAATTAATTAATTAATTTTCAACTACTAGTTTTGTAATGTGATAATGATGATAAATTAATGATATCATATTAATTATATAAATAAATAATTAATGATAATTCTTTTTTGCTCGCTTTCCTCTCTAAACACCCATTTTTCACCCACTCTTTTCTCTCTTGTCAAACGTATGTCTTTCCCATTCCCTCCATACCACTTTCTCACTGCTGCGGCTTTCAACTATTCTTTTGTTTTATTGTTTTCATCTCCATCCATCTTCCCCTGCATTCTCCTTTTCCCCATCTCTCCCTACCTTCCCTACCTTCTGCAGGTACTACTCAGACATCTCACGGATGCAGGCCATCAGTGACCAGGACATGAGCGCCTACCTGGCCGAGCAGTCTCGTCTGCACCTCAGCCAGTTCAACAGCATGAGCGCCCTCCACGAGATCTACTCCTACATTGTCAAGTACAAGGATGAGGTAACTTCATAGCTGTTGTAACTTAACAGACTACATGACATGGCTCCAAATCATAGGTTTGATACCATAAAGCGTTGCTATAAGCATTATACTAACGTCTAGTTTTGGTCCATGCTCCTCTTCAAATAATAATTTTGTGTGTTTAATGCCTTGCTGCATATTTTATGCAAAGGAAACTTAAGAAAATAGTAATGTCATAGGGACAAAAAAGCATCTTATGGAAGACTTCCTCCCTGTGATATTATGCTACTATTTTATTGACATTTAACATACTCTGTTTGACAAGCTAATTATCGGTCTTATTCTCTTGATGCGGTCTTCGTCTCCAGATCCTGTCCGCTCTAGAACGAGATGAGCAGGCACGGCGGCAGAGACTGAGGAGCAAGCTGGAGCAGGTCATTGACACAATGGCTCTTCCCAGCTGAGTTACCACTTCCTCCTCATCTTCTTCCTCCTCTGCCACCTCTCCCCTCTCCATTACTCGCTTTCCTCACCCAGAGATAAAGATTAACTCTCTAAACCACCCTCCCCCTCAACAAACACGATGAATGAACTGCAAGAGGACTGAAGCAGTATACTGCAACCTGGGGGATTCGGCAGAGTTGGGCGGACCTATATGTGTGTTTGTGTATTGTTGTGTGTGCGGGCTCTTAAAATGTGTGTATCTGTGTCAAGGACTGGAGACACTGGACATTATAATACACACGCACGTGACACCGCAGCACTGGAAACCATTTTGATTATCGTCGCTGTAGTCTTCTTTTATTTTCAATTTTTTTGGTTAGCCAATTATTACTGTGTTGACGCTAGTGTGTCCTGGATTTCTGGGATTAAAACACAAAAATAACTCGCATTTTTGGCATCATGAACTGGATGGAACGTGTCAGGACATTGGACCATCAGCTTTGAGCCAATAGAGCGAGTTTCTTCGGGTTACCTGACTCTGTAAGGGGTCAACGCTAAATAAACTTGATGTTTTTTTGTTTTCTGTTTTATGTAATCAACTGCCCACACTCTCTGATCTATCACCACTTGTGTTACTGCTGAATTTGCACAATTTACAGAAAAACGTTAAAAAGGAAGACTATATAGATATTATATATAAATACTACTACATTTTTTTAAGAAACAAATAATAGGGTTAAATTGTGCCATCAATTTTAACCAACCAACACAATGAAGAAAACATTTACACAAAACTTGATTTGATATTTCAAGCAAAAACTGACCGTAGGAAGGAAAAAAAAGATGAAAATTCTAATAAAAAAGTTGTCCTGTGCCATGTTTAATTTGAATGTCGTTTAGTGCAAAGACCTTTTGTTAGATGGATTGTGCTACCGTATGATTTAAAATATGAACATGCCTAGTGACTGAAAATAATTGTTTTCAATAATTACACATCAAAATATCCAGGAGGCAAGACATAATTTCTGTCATTCTAATCATATAGTAGCTGTTATTGTTTTTTCATTCAAGAGAACCAAACTGACATTTACAGGATTGTCGTTTTTTTTGTAGCCACTTCAATCTGGCATCATGGCTTGATGATTTGATGACTTCAGATTCAGACAGTTTGTCTGTGGGTAATGGTGGCTGACCAATAGAGCCGACAACACTTACTTGAAGCAATATCTACCAGTATAATCCCCACCTGGTAGCTACACCTGATTGGCCTACCTTTGACCAGTGCCGAAGAGGGTCATGAATGAACACGTTTCCTTTCCCCAAAACCGTAAGATGACCTTAGTCACTTACCTTGAACCTTTGATTTGCCACGCATTGCCCTATCTAACCCTAACTCTTCTCTGATTCCACTCCGACTTAGCTCCAGAGCCTGCAACAAACCAAGCCAAAGTCTCTACAGTTTCAGATTTGTCTCAGCTCCTCATAGTAGTTCACTAATGGGGTCAGGTGGGGCTTTGCTAAGCCTCTCTGTGTGAAATAAAGTAGGGAAAGACGTTTTTGGCTCTAGGGTCTTCTTTCCCAGCTCTGGCAATGCTATTATGTAGATAGCAAGGCAAGGTGACGATGATACACAAAGGGCTTCTCTCAACCCCCTTAACCTGGTGATACGAGAAAGCTTTAACCCATAGGGTGGGTAGAAGTAGGGAAGAGTGAGGGTTAGGCATCTAAATTCATTAGCAACACAAGGCTAAATAATCCCCCTTAGTTTATACCCCCTGTTTCACAACAAGCCTATTGCCATGTGTGGCTTAAGATTTTTATTACTTCTCTCCTACGTGGATTATTCTTTTTTTGAAGTGTTGGAGTCCTGGTTTGACTTTTGAGGTGAGAAACGTTTTATTTTATTATAATTATTTGTCTCTGCTTGCCGAAAACCAAACTGTGTTCTGCATATAGTTTTTGTTGATGTTTTATTTGTAAATTGTATACTTGGTTATTTTTTTCATGATGAACAAGCTATTTGCCATTGTTTTGTATTCAGGTTGATTTTTTTATTTAGATTTTGTTTGTCTCTTTCTCTTTCAATGTTGTAAATTGTACAATACGGTACACAGAAGATGAATTTTCTTTGGTTGTCTGAAGTTGAAGTACTTGACCGATCTAAAAGTTTATTTTGAAATCTTGAGGATCAATGAAAATGTTGCATCAAATAATCATCTTGTGTCTTTTGTGAAAACGTGACTTGCTGCTTTTATTCTGTACCTTGTTTCAGTCAAACTTTAGGGCTGTCAATTTGCGCTACTCATTAATGCTGTTTTTATTCATGATGTGCCATACTCTCAAAACAAACCACTGCACATAAAAGCAGAATGTCCCTGAGTAGTCTCATCTTCCTCAAGTTGTTCAAATTGTGTTTAAGGCGTGATATTGTTGTATTCAACTAACACAGCCCTCATAGCTTCGTTTTTGGCATTTCAGAAGAAAAGAGTCAGGGACCACTCTTCTGCTGGCCTGCTTGGGTGGCCAAAACACTTTGAATAGGGTTACTTCTTTATTGGGTCTGACCTATTGGTGAGAGGCCATTACAAATGGCATGAGTTTTGATGTAATCTCCATATTTAACTATACAAAATAAGCTTGAACTGCTTTGCAGGGTTTTTTTCCCCTGAGTTGATGGCTTCTGGAATTTTGCTGAACCCTATTTCTGTGGTGCTCTTCGATGAAAAAGATAGATAGCTACTAAAGCATAGGCTCAGTGGTTTTGTTAATAGTTGGTAAAAAATTATTTGCCCTGTGTTTGGGCCCAAAACACCTTCATCATAGTATAAAACTGTACGACTGTTTAAAATTGTGTAGTTCCTTCATCAGCTTGAGGCCTAATTATGACTTTAACATTAGTCATGTATTGATTTGTGTGAAGTTTGCCAGTCACACCTCAAGTGGAAGTCCGCTGGGATTCTGCCCCTCAGTCTGTTAGTTTATGACACCATTGACTACATTCTCAGGACTCTTAGAGTTTTCAGTCTCACGTTCTGATTACTTGCAGCTCTGTTTTTAACTGATTGGGGTGGGTGAGGGAAGGGGGGAGGCTTGGCTTGTTTTACTTTTTGCATGACTGTTTATGTTTTCGATCAGTCTGCTTGGCAAGCCTCCGCAGCAAGACTTCCCTGGTTTCCTTCCCCCCCAATAACTTTTGATTTGTCACGTTTAAATATACAGTGATTGGCTTGTGTTTATTGTGTTTGAAAGTGGTACAATGTACAGCATGTCAAATTGGGTGTCATGACAGCCATTTGTTGTGATCAGGAAAACATGAACATTTAGCCTAGTCCATCAAAGGAACAGCATAGTACCCATTCAAAATGGGTTAGTGTCTGTTCAATTCCAACCGCACACTGTTATGAAGACTTTTAAAAAGATTTACATTTGGTGGACAATCCCATGTCAAACATGCTGAAATGTGTCTGCCAGAGGAGAAAAGAGCAGATAACCTCTGTGTCTTTTCTAGTCCATATCATGTCTATCTTCCATATTAGGGTGCCAAATCCAATTAAAATAGTATATCCAATCCTGCTGAATCATACAAGCCCTTTTTGTTCTGTTTTAGCTCTAGCATTATTCTGTTATGTCTTTCAGTTATGGAAGATTTAGTAGCTTTTCTTCATAAAACTGCAGCGGTTCCAAGAAAGTAAAAACAAATCATTTTCCAACAAAAATAGCAAATATGTTTTAATATAGTACAACAATTCTGATGCGTTTTTAAATAGTTTCCAACTTGAAACAACCGTCAAATGTTTTCAGAGAAACGTTCATTGTGTAAATATTCAATTATTTCCTATTTTGCAGATTTACTACTTGTAAATAAACACTAATCATGGAGATAAAACTTTTTTTGCTAAATATCACCTGTATTTCTGACTTTTTTTTTTGGTCTGATGCAACAAGGACATTTGAGACATTTGAGAGGTTATCCAAAAGGTATTCATTCTAGCAGCCATATACAAAGTAATAAACACTGAAAATAGTATGGTGTAACAGGAGATATTCATTTTAGCTTGTGGATAGACAGGTTCTGGTGATTATACAGTCTCAGATTGTGGCAACGTTTCTAATTGAAGATCAGTCAGATGGACACAGTAATTGGGTCATTTTAAAATGTATTAAACAATGGTTTCATCAACACCCAACACCCCATAATGTTGAATTGAAATAGTTTTTAGTATTTTGAACTGTGGAACTTTATATAGAATGCGTCAGCAACAAACATATCTTATTTACATAACAAAACTAATAATATCCCCACAGAAATATTTAGTTTGCATTACTTTGAAAGACACACCTGTCTGTTTAAGGTCCCATAGTTAAGTGCATTTCCAAGTTGAAATCAAGCAAGGAAGTCTGTGTGTGCGTGTTTATATTTATATAAATACATAAGCGGAGTTGTTAGGCACGACGCAAAGTGGGGCTTATTGCTTTTCTAAAACTGTTACTACAAATATTTGATATGGTTTCATCAATAAAATCAATTAGAAACTAAATAGTTTAATAATAAACCGTCATTCTTCCGCTACTACAAAGTATAGTTCCTACATAAATCGTTGCCACGCAACAGCCAGATGGACATTTTTGCCGTCTTTTCAATTTGAAATATTCGATGCGCAGTAATATGGAATGTTAAAGAATGTTAAGAGGACAACCTGTGAGGTTATGCTGGATTTTACAACGGCATGGAATGCAATACAGCCAATCACAATCAAGAATGGGAACAACCAGTTTTAGAACATTTCACTGGGTCTTGCAGCTGTTTGATTTTCTGAAATTATTATGAAATGTTATGTTCTACTAGCCATTTGCCTACTTTAGCAAGTCACTGAATTTCCAAGCCCTGACAGTGTAACTGAGATAGCCTAAATAATTCCTCTTTCAAGTAATAAGCCCCCGTTCAAGTGTTGAGCATTAAATAAGCTCCACGGTCTGTAGAGATCTTGAGGCAAAGCCACTTTTTTGTTCTAAAACCGGATTATAAAAAAATGTAAAATCGGAGTACAAGCCTACTGACAGTCTCAGTTTGTCTGTTATTGGAGTCAAAGTTCCAACATTAATTTACACAGCTACTGTAGGCTAATCAATTAGTAAAAATTTGGGGCTATACGTCCACTGCAAACACGTATCATATTCTCATGTAGGTTAGTGCATGACATGTGCACCAGCAGATACTATTTCAAAAGAAATTCCTTTATTAAAATAATGTATCATGAGTTTGTATGATTTGGTAATGTAGCCTATTATCACACTAGTATTTAATTATCACGTCAAAAAATTACACTGCTCTAAACTGTAAGTGTAAATGTGAAGTGAAATAACAAAACCAGTCAGTATTATGGCTTGAGCGAATATCATTCACGTCTTACTAAAACAGCGGCCAAGTGAAGGGAAATAAGGAAACTGTTTCCTCTACTAAAAAATACAATGCGGGTCACGTGAAAAAAGGATCCAAAGACTCGTAGAAAGACAGAGTCGGGAAATGAACGAATCGTTCGTTTCCTCTACCTACAGAGCCTATTCAGGTCACGTGAAAAATGATCCAAAAGGTGCGTTCGACATGATCCGACTTCATGCGGCGCCGCACCCGGCTGAAAAAGTGCATTCTGGTTAGACTTTTTGTCCGACTTGAGGCGGCGCCGAGGACACGTCACTGTGACGTCGCCATCAAAGTACCGTGAGATCGATTAGAGAACTGCCGGCTGTGTAGCCGAGCGCATTTTCTCAAGAGCAACTGCACGGGTTCAAGTGACGACACAGCTATTTCATGATTGGCCAGACTCACACACGACAACTTTGACACGTGTTTTGGAATATTTGGACACCTTCAGTTTCGCCAACGCTTAAATAAGTTTAATTGAATAAAAAATGTCTTGAAGAAAAGGTTTTAGTCAGCCTCTTCACTAACGGAAAGACCAAGTTAAATTATAAAGTAAAGTAAGCAAACAGCGCTTGATCGGCCAAGACTGACATCAACGCAGCAAACCACGAGAAGCTGGAACGTCCGACTCAAGCCCCCACCCCTCGCCCCTCGGCTTGAAGCAACGGCCCCGGTGGATTTAGGTGGTATTGCATGTACGGTTAGGTTTCCGACTCTTCCGGTCGTTTTTATTCTATTGACTCCATTCAACATTTACAAAACTATCTCCCCCAATAATTTTTGTTTGATTCTCGAACCTGGCTCATACAACTAGCTTTTTCATAGAATAATTTTTCCCGATTTTTGCTAAGTTTGAAACCAATCCGAAATGGGTAAACTAGCAACCCATTTATTTGCTTAGTCAATTAAAGTTTTCTGCAAATGTGCTGGCGGATACTTACAGGGCACGAGCACACAAGTTCACATTGGCCGATAGCCGATATACATGAGCTCTCGGAGCTAGGGAATAAAAGAGCCACTGTTTAAAGTTAGACAGGAAGACACGGAAGTGGAAAGATGGCCGCGTCCAGTCTCGCGATCTCGCTTGCCTCACTGCGCCACTGAGCACTTTTCATAGAAATGAATGGGGACGCCATCTTGGAAGACAAAAGTAGCTTACTCTAGTTATATTAACTAGTGCTGTCAGTTTAACGCGTTATTAACGGCGTTAACGCAAACCCAAATTAACGGCGTCAATTTTTTTATCGCGCGATTAACGCTCTTTTTGGCCTAGCAAACTTTGTAGTTTTTTTCACATGCTGTTGCAACAATTACCGACGTTAGAAAGACTACAACACCACACCGGATCTAGCTAGACCGGAAATAAAACAACAGGCACGCCACACACAAACTTGTTTGGCTTGCGAGCCGGCTAAAGAGTAGTAGCAGAGCCCGTTTACGGATATTAGACATTCTCTGGTAGTAGGCTAACGTTACGTTTTGAGTGGAATGGCGAGCGCGAGACGCCGAAATGGATGCCAATAAGATTCTGAATGGAAAGTTTACTTTTAAAAAGTTGCCAAATGGTTCCATTGACAAGACCAAAGTGATCTTTGTGTTTTGTCGTTGTAAACTGAGTTATCATCGCAGCACGTCCAGTCTGAAATACCACTTGATGGCCAAGCACACAGCTGATGCGATTCATGCAAATTCTCCGCCCCCTCGTCAAAGCCAGGCGATTGCAATGTTGTTTTCAATAAAAAAATATTTGCACGAAGCAATCCGAACCACTTTTCCATGTTGATAAGAGCTTTAAAATTGAAAAAAGAATGGGACAAAAAGAAATCAAGGGACATTTAGAATAGATAAAAATGTGCGATTAATTGATTAATCGCGAGTTAACAATGACATTAATGCGATTAATCGCGATTAAATATTTTAATCGTTTGACAGCACTAATATTAACTCTATGGTCCGACTTCACAGAGCCGTTTTCAATTCCTCCTCGATTGCAAGCTGCTACTCTCGCCGGTCGTTTCATGCAGCCGCAGACCATGTCGAACGCACCTAATGACTCGTAGAAGAGTCAGGAAATTAGCGAATCGTTCGTTTCCTCTACCTACAGAGCCTATGCAGGTCACGTGAAAAATTATCCAAAGACTCGTAGAAAGACCGGGTCGGGAAATGAACGAATCACTCGTTGAGAGGACTCGTTACTCGTTAAAATATACGTTCTCCTTTTATGAACCCTGTCAATGGATCGGTCTCTTGTTATGTCTTATTTATTTTAAATTTATTTGTGTTTGTTAAGAAAAACATAAGTGTTTGAATCCCCCCTCCTAATTGTACACTTGTGTGATTTCGTTTGAATCCACCTTGCGTTGTTCTGCGTTGTCATGGTTACCTAACACTTTTTCGTCAGTCACTTGAGTGCAAAGAAAGTAATGTTAGAGCTAGTTAGCTTAACTTGTTGGAGAGGAGGTAGAATAGGCTAATGGAGGATTTGAGGTTACCTAAAAAGCATAGAAAACTGCACCAGCAGCCAAGCATACGTGTTGTTTTTCAGACAGTAAGTACTTGATACCAAGCTAAATGTGTGCAAATAAAAAACGAGTAGCCTCATCATCTCAGCAGCGCTCTGCTTACCCCTGTAACCCCTTACGTTACAGGGGTTAGATGGAAGCCACTTTTGAATACGACAACCAAACAGCTCTTAAATGAGTAAATATTAAAAGGTTATCTAGTGTAATGAGACAAATTTCACTTATTGGCCAAGAACTGCATCTAAAATACCGTCCATACAGTGAGGCACTGTGATTTCAACATAATGCTGTATGGATGCTTTTCAGCAGCAGGAACAGAAAGACTGGTCAGGTTTTTGAACAGAGCCAAATGTAGAGACACTTGTGCTGCTCCAGAGCACAATACAAAACATTCGACCAGGGATAACGTTTTGTCCAGCATGACAGTGAGCCGACCCACATAGACAAGACGATTCTGGCAATTTAATTCAAAATATTTATTTGTCATAGAAAACAACAAAATTATGTTTAGACCATTCAAACACTGCATAGTTTGACATAAAAAAAGTGCAATACAAAGTACAATATTCCTCCAATACATTTCCCAGAAATAAACCCTGTGTAAAGTCTCTGAATGTCCTTGATTGGTCTAGTCAACACCATACTTTTAAACATATGTGGTATTGCACAATGCAGGGGTCTGGTTTACACACAAATCCAGCGCCAACCTCCCATTGCTGCTCTACTGTTTACTGAACCCAACATGGGCTGGGTCTGTTCTGGCCTTAACAAAGCTCCCTTTTACTATATCTTCTTGCTGCTCCTACAGAATAACCAGTCATTAATCATTCTTATGGCACACAGTGTAGTCATTACTCGTTTGCTCCCTGGAATTACTTATACACTCACATGTTTCCCCTCTAACGATACATCTTCCTAACAGTGTTCATACCTTCTGTTACATAGGCAGCCACATGGAAGAGTAGCCTAAAGGAGTGTGTTAAATGCCCATTTTATAAAGAGAAGATCTCTGAATACAAGCATCCTGCAAGGTGCCGCACTAGCATTTAGGAACAACCCAAAGCCACCACACTCGTACTTTTTTTTCTTAACATGCTCCAGTTTAAACGTCAGCACTTTTCTTCCAGTGGATTCAATGAGCCCAGATAGACAGAAAATGTTATCGTTTGCACCATGTGTAACCAGCCGGGCTAATTCAATTAAAATTCCATCCGAGGCAGGAACGCTGAAATTGCGTAATGGTCATGGGAGCACTGAATCTCGTAATGATCCTGTCAAGAGGCAAATCATTTCACTGTGCTAACATTATGATGAATTCCTCCGAAAAGCACAAGATGTTCATTGAACCCCCCACCCCTAACCTCCTCCTTACATATTAAATGCTGTTCCTTTGGTTAATAAAGCCAAGATCCATTTGTTCCTTTTTTTCGAATCTTGTTTAGTTACAAGCACCGTTTTATCACACTGAACCAAATGAAATTGGAATTCTATTTTCGCTGAGGAGCTTTCGGTATCTGTCAAAGTGGATTGTGTCAGGCAAAGGAACAGGCGGAACCCAAAAAAACTCACCAGTGTTGGTATCTGGGGCTCTTAAATCCTGTTCATGGTTCAGTTGTTCGGTGTGAGACTAAGGTGACAACCATGACCAGTCGGGGGGTGCCACAAGCAGGATTACTGTCAATGTTCTCATAGGTGTAGAAAGTAGGGGTGATCATGTATGTTTCTGTGTCTGTGTATTGTAGTGTGTGGCTAACAGAACAGGTTGTCTTAGGCTTCAATTCATCTTCTTCCTCCTACCTTCCCACACTTGAATCCCTACCAGGAATAATTGCTCCATTTTATGTTATGGAAACTGAGATATTGTAACCCTCATAACCAGTTTACTTTGTTTTCTATAAGTAGGAGTAATGCCTAAATAAGCATGGGAAGAATTTATTGAAAATCAAAAGAATGAGTGAATGTGTTTTATACACTAACAAAATATTAAAGAACTAGGATTTACAAACGATTGAAAACACAACAACCTATCCAATTTTGGAAAACCCTCACTGGATTGTATCAAATTTGCATGTTTTTTGTAATGTTTATCTAGACAAGGCATATTAATTGGTTTCTTAATTACTGTTTGTCTGCAGTGTAGTGAAACAAAGACTGTCTTTAATTATTTATTTTACCAGAAGTGTTATTTTGCATCAAACTATCCTGAATGTTGCCTTTAATGTGCTTGTGCATAAGTACTCAGGCAGTGAATATGTCTCTAAGCAGTCATAGTGTAGTTCTATATAGAACCATTAAGCCACAATTAAGATTTTATTTTGTTTGCTGGAGAAAATATTAAATTAAGAAACTTATAGTAAAACAAAAAGCAGTTTCAGGCTGGCTGTAATCCTGTCTGCATTTTGTTTCTATGTAAAGCCTTGATTTTATTTAAAAGTTCCCTCCAACATAAGTCGTTCTGAATCCTTTTGTATTCTGATGTTAGAACAAAGTTATAGAAAACTCATTCATTCAGTCACTATTTGTCTACATACAAATATTTTGTATTCAGGTTTACATTGAGAAGAGGCATTTATGAAGGTACAATATACTTTCGTAGTTTCAAAGTATGGTATGTCTGGGTTTTACTCGGCATGAGAAAGAATCAAAAAGTACATTACGTTTAAAGAATATATCATTTTAGCCTCATCTACCATTCGGTAAATGATGGTGAACTGTATTGATATCAACTGTCTTGATTGTGCAAGGCTTCAAGAAACAATTAGGTATTCAGTGAGCAATACAGTAGTTACAGTTTCATCTACTCTCCTGTCCCTCTTCCATTCATTGAGGGACAGTTAGAGTATACAATACTGTAAACCTTGGCCAATAACTCAATAGGAGCAGGAAACATTTATAGGGCAAACTTCAAAGATCATTTGATCAAAATAATTGTATTCACAAAGGTAATAAGGTAAGGGTCAGGTTGTACAAGTAAGGGTACAAAAAAGGGCTTCTTTAAAAGTTACTTAGTCAGTTTGCCACAATGTTGCATTATAATTAAATGGTCCCGGAGATCTACAAATGCACTTCACATGCCTGCATGTCTTTTAACTATGTACAGTATTTACTTTGATTCTAGAAGGGTCTAGGAATCGTTTTGGTTGTAAAAGTCCAGGAAGTACAAGACACACTTTTATCTTTTCATCACATCTGAAGTGAAGCCTTGTTAACACATTTCCTTCTGCTCTGTAGTTCTCTTATCGTAACAGACAACTTCTCCATTGGAGGCCCATAGAAAATCCATTCTCTGCTTCACTGACCTAAACCTTCCGCATTTCACATGAATACACTTGGATTAGCAATCTCTATTAAATTAGTTTGAATTGTGGTCAAAAAATAACTTTCCAAGTCTGCTCCACACAATTATCACTGCAATGTTATTCGTAAAAATCACTAATGGAGTATAGATTTTTTGAGTGTCTGTTCAATATATTGAGTTGTTCCTGAAAATACAGACCAACAAATACATTTGGAGGGGAGTCCATATCTGCTCATTCAGTGTGAATTCTGTCATCTTATTTCAGTCCCTCAACAGTTTATCAAGTCTGTTTGGGCAGACACTGAAAACACTAATAGAGATGTACAGCAATCACTTGACCTGTACCCACCTCTTATTTCACCTTGAGCCCTTCTGTAGACCACTCTACTCCCCAAACTCACATGTAAACACGCACACACAGTTCTACTCTTTGAAGACCGTCTGCAGTTCCTCAATGGTGGTCTGTTTTTTTCCAAGCTCTAGGACAAGTCTGTCTTCCCTTTTCAGGTGATGAGGTCAGCTCCCTGCAGAACAAGAGGTGTCAGTACGATTACCCCAAACAGTCATCACGTTGCCACTCCAGGTTGGTGAGGACAAGGGAATTGTGTGTGTGTCTGTGTGAGTGTATATGTTTTGGGAGGAATTGTCATGGGGTCAATCTTCTGACCTTTATGGCTGAATTAATCTTTAGATGGCTGGCCCAGATGTTATAGAATCACTGCTAAAGGCTAAATTTCACCTTGTCAAAATAACAATACAGCTTCCTTTGATCTCCAGTTGTGTGTCTTGGTGTGCAGTGTTTATGTGCAACTCTGAACTACAATGACAAGGAACTTAAAAACATTGCTTCTCAAAAGAGAAAATTGTATGTTTACCTGGCACAGTCCTGAATTAGACTTAGTATTTGTTAAACAAATAAGTCAACCTGATATTAACACTTAAATTATAATTATTAATTAATTTATTATAATAAATTAAAATTATTTCCAAAGGTTTGGCAAAGTTTTCTTAGTCTTGTTCTCTGAAAATATTATATGTAACTACATCCTATTTCTTGACTTTACTCAAAGGTCACATGACATGAAAACTTTACTTTAGGAGGTTATTTAACATTAATATGAATTCCCCTAGCCTGCCTTTGGTCCCCCAGTGGCTAGAAATGTCGGTAGGTGTAACCAAGCCCCGGGTATTCTTCTCTGCCTTTGAGAAAATGAAAGCTCAAACGCTTAGTTTGAAAATCTCCTCCTTGTGACGTCACAAGGAGGAAGGTTACCTTCCCTATTTCTGCTTTGCCCGCCCAGATAATCTGGCCCGCCCATGAGAAACTGAGCTATGACCGTGCAAGTGTTCTATCCTCGAGAGACATCATGGCGTGCAAACAAACAAAGTATTACATTTGCTCAGTTTTGATGTACAAAGGAAAAAAAAAGTATTTTACAGTTCCTTCATCCGAGCCTCTGAAGACCCAGTGTCTTAATTTTATTTTCTCTGGAAATGCGCCGACACAACTTCCCAAAGTTTTGTACGCCAAACATTTCAGCCATGAGTGTTTCCTCAACTTGAGCTAATACAAAGCTGGCCTTGCTGAAAAAAAATTCTGGATCTGTAGTAACTCCTTGGTCCGCCTACAAATCTAGGACATGTCAGAATCAGAAGGGATTTTATTCGCCATGAATGTTTGCACAAACAAGGAATTTACTTTGGCAGGGAGGTTCATACATTAAACATATAGGAATATTGAAACTTAAATATGTGTACTAACTATACAAAAGAAGCAAAGTCTAGCTAATACTAAGGGGGGTCTAGCTAATACTAAGGGGAATAAAATGTTTTATATAAATTATAAATAGCCATAATTTACAATCTAACCTAAAAATACAGATAGTGCAAATTGCAATGTGCAGGGTAAGTAAGTTAACTAACGCTATATCATTTTATTGCTTTACTGTATATAGTTCCCGAGCTTGCTATCCTTAGAATGTGGCTGTACCATTAGCTCTGCAGCTAACAGCTAAGTTACTGTCACTAATGTAAAGGTAGATAGCATCAAGTATGTGTGTGAATACACATGCTAACGCGAGTGTTGTACACTTCTTTGTTATTTGTTATTACTTCTTTAACCATTCTGCTGTTGTTATGGGCACGCGAAACCTACGGTGGCCCTGAAGTGCAAATGACACCCCCTAATATGAGTACATCCCCCAAATGAAAATACTCCCCCCCAATACGAGTCAACTCCCCCCAAATCGGATGACTTGTTCACCTCCCCCCAAAAATGAAAATACTCCCCCCCAATACGAGTCAACTCCCCCCAAATCGGATGACTTGTTCACCTCCCCCCAATACAAAAACGTGCTCTCCCCCCAATACGAGTCAACTCCCCCCAAATCGGATGACTTGTTCACCTCCCCCCAATACAAAAACGCGCTCCCCCAAATGGAAAACGACATTACATTAACTCAAAAACACATTACATTAACTCTGAACGGAAAGGGTAGGTACTACACTTTAGCGCTGATTGGATGCAGTAGGCTAACTAACAAAAAATAAGAAATTGATCGACAGAAGCACAAAATGCAATAGCCTGGCAGAGTTACGTGCACCAGAACATTTGTTTGGCTATCGAAGAATGTAGCAAATAGTAAGCTTCTTAGGCAAAAGTATTTCGAGTTAAATGTAAAAATCGATAGCCAAACAACTATCCTGGTCCACGTTACTCTGTCATTGTGGCATTTCATTCTTCTGTAGTGGACTATTAGTTTTTTCTTCTGAAAAGGCCTGATTCCTTCAACTGCGTTTTTAGCGTGCGCATAGGCTACTTATATTTTGAAACGTTAACAGCAGATCTAAGATTATTTCATAGGAATGACCCTGATTAAAATAAAGAGTAGTGTAATGACTCTGAATTGTAAACATTAATGTTTCCTCTTTCCTTCAAATCAAAACGATTAATTTCATGATAATGACAGAGTTACGTGGACTAGTTGTTTGGCTATCGATGTTTACGTTTAACACTGCAATTTATGCTTTTGCATACGTAGCCTATGCTACATGCTTCGATACCCAAATAAATGTCCTGGTGCACGTAACTCTGTCAGGCTATTGCATTTTGTACTTCTGTCAATCAATTTCTTATTTCTTGTCAGTTAGCCTACTGCATCCAATCAGCGCTAAAGTGTAGTACCTACCCTTTCCGTTCAGAGTTAATTTAATGTGTTTTTGAGTTAATGTAATGTCCTTTTCCATTTGGGGGAGCGCGTTTTTGTATTGGGGGGAGGTGAACAAGTCATCCGATTTGGGGGGAGTTGACTCGTATTGGGGGGGGAGCGCGTTTTTGTATTGGGAGGAGGTGAACAAGTCATCCGATTTGGGGGGAGTTGACTCGTATTGGGGGGGAGTATTTTCATTTGGGGGATGTACTCATATTAGGGGGTGTCATTTGCACTTCAGGGCCACCATAGAAACCCGCCTTTCCCCTCATTGAAATGACTGAGTGTGCACCTCTGCAAACAAGAGGCATCTTACAGCAACGGGGCTACAAGCCATTGCGATACATCCATTGTAAACATTAACGCATGGTGCCGCGTCTCTCCTCCTCATTAGCATTTAAAGCTACAGACAGAGAAACAGCGCGTCTTGAAGAAAGCTCATTGTGGGACTGCTCGTCGTGGCTCTAATTATGCACCAAGGCGGGAAAGAGACTTCAGTTACAGTATTAGGGGACCACTAAGGCCTATATAAAAGCATCCAAAAACATCTCATGTGACCTTTAAATACTGTTCCCAACCGATTATCACAACCACTAAAATAAACTTCCCTATGAAACATGGTTACCAGACAATCTTCTGAAGTACAAACTTTGTAAGATCTTGAAACAAATACTTCAAATCTATATAATTTCAAATGTATGCAAAAATAGATACACACAAATAATTCTGAATAAGCACTTTAAGAATACAGGCACAACATTCCCTAAAGAGACAGTCGCCCCAGCTGTTACTTTGATGCCAGTGCAATAGGGGAGCTTGTCATACACACACATTAATTCATTAATTAATCAGGTCTTAGTCACCTTTTTGCATATGGCAGTTTGTGCTAAAATTTAAAGTGGCACAGGAGATAAGCCGTGGACATGACTTGGGTAACCATCCCACTGGCCTTTAATTAGTTGGTTGCTTAACGAGGCGCAAGAGTTGGTAAGGTGGGGGTCATGGATGTGGAGTATCAAACACTTAGCCTATGTCTTTAAGTCCCAGAAGAAACCTACCGTACTATGCAACAACTAATGTTAGGTCAGAAGCTTATTGGTTGGTAATGTTAGTAATTCTCATTGTTAATAGGATGGCAGAAAAAAAGTAGTCAATAATATCTCCAAGATTTAATGTGCACTGTCAATTTACTGGTTATCATCAGGCTCCTCAGCTAGTGATTAGACCAAATAAAGGTTTACTGTATGAACAACCCTGCAGCAATCTATGCAACATTTGCTGAAAACTGGAAAAATGACTTCTACACTTTTGTTTTCCCCTTTGGAAATATATGAGATTTCCTAGTGGGAACTCATAATTGAAGATTGCAGTTGGATGTATGAACCTGCACTGTACAGCATATTATACAGTATTGCATTAGATAGACAGTAGTGTGTAACTGTGTATTGCACAATGTTGCCCTGAGGCAAAAAGTCTATAAATAATCAAACATACCGCTTTAGATAATCACAAACATGCATATATTTTTTTTATATGTTATTTCAATTTAAACACGTTGAAAAGCGATACTTACTAATTGGTGGCACTGGGTCCAAAAGGCCATACCCACTTCAGCCCCTTATTTAGTTGAACACAGACAGGTTCAAAACTCATGTTATGTTATAAGTTGTTTGTTGCCTGAGGGCAACACCATGCCAACTAAATTACTGATTCAGTTTTCCTTAACGTTAAAGTAAAACTTTCTGTCTCTTAAAGACTGTTGAAAGCCTCATAATTCATAATTTGCTCAAATCTACTGTGGAATTACTATATCCTACATTAAGAAAATACCCTATACAAAATACACTTCTGTAAAATCGATGCTAAATAAACCTCAGTGCTTTGTGAAGGGCCACCCTGTACAATAAAAACCAATATGTTTCTGAAGGCCACAGAGTTAGAAAAAAGCTAGTGTAATAAAAGTGCTCCAGCACAAAGTGTGTGTGTTCTGAAGACTCCCTTTCAGCCCCTCACAGCACACTTTGTACTTCTCCTACATAGCCGCCTGGCTCATCTCTCTTTGACTGGCCATGAATTTTTTATTTCGCCTGTTGCTTGCTGCCTTCCTCTCTTTGTGGAGCAGGCATTTCTCTGCCGAGCCTACAAAAAAAAAACACAAGCAGCCTTGACCTTCTCTCTGACTCAGTGAATAGCATTTCTGCAGAGTGGGAGGAGATATAGAGGGCAAGAAAGAGGGTGAGAACAAGGCTAGGTTGCTTTGAGTACTGCACTGCAGTGAACTAGATGGAGAAACACCTGCAGTCGTCATGGCAACATATTTCAGTCAGGAACACCACGTTGTTTGGAGCAGTTTGACTCTGGTTCAAGTCATAGTCTGAAGCAATAGGTATTGCATAGCACACACAATATAAACAAATACCTCTTTGTGAGGGTCTGGTGAGGGTATGGAACTTGATATGGCCAAGACATGAACAAGGGAGGACGGGGAGTGAGAGAGGAAGAATTAAAGTAAGGGGTCAGATAGCTGAGCGGTGAGGGAGTCGGGCTAGTAATCAGAAGGTTGCCGGATCGATTCCCCGCCCCGCCAAAATGACGTTGTGTCCTTGGGCAAGGCGCTTCACCCTACTTGCCTCGGGGGGAATGTCCCTGTACTTACTGTAAGTCGCTCTGGATAAGAGCCTCTGCTAAATGACTAAATGTAAAGTGGAACCAGGTGTGTGGACGATACTCACCTGGTGGAAACGGGTGTGCTTTGGCTCCCTCTATCTCTCTTTCTACCAAAAGCAGAAAAGGGAGGCAAAGAGACAGAGGAGAAAAAACAAAGTCTAGACATTCCCCCTCCTTCTCTATTTTTTCCCCCTCCCAAACACCATCAACATCCATCACCCCATCCACCTGAGCTCCAACCATGAGCCAGTATTATGACTCCATAGAACTAATAGCTTCAGAAACATGGACAGTATATTTGTGTTGGATGCAGCATAGTCAAGATCAGCACATGGTTTAGCATAGGTTTTCCATTATACAACCATGTAGGACAATGTATGACAGTCTCTAACATGATTGACTGAGGCGCAGTCTGCATTTTTTTCCCACCAACGCGCAGCATTGTTTTCACTTTGGGGGTCTGCCCTCTGATCAGTCAAGTGTCGTGGTGGCATTCACTCTAACCAGGTTGATCGCATGTGTCACAACCCATTTCTATGGCCTAGATTGTTATGGTGGGTTGTGTAATTTATGAAAAAGCTTTTCCATGACTCCACCCATAGCTCAAAAGGTCCTTGTTCAAATTATTTCCCAAATGTTGCCCACAGAAACAACAGGTCACTCCTGACTCCTTAAACAAAAAATTGGCCACATTCACCCATAGGTGGCAGTATAGGCATCGCCCCAATTTATCAATTTTCAAAGTGATGGCATTTCCACCACAAGTCCAAATTTTCAGAAATGTGTTATATATGACTTATTCCTAATGGCCAAAGAAAAAGCTTTAAGAACCCACATGGTCTGCCATGATGGATTTTCTTGTACAGTGAACAATGTGCAGGCAGAGTTTTTGCACCAGAAGGCATTAATTCATGTTACAAAATTCACTGATCTATACTGAAATAAAGTATCCATTATCTTTCGGTTAGCTAATCATAAAGAAAAACCTTTGAAAGAAGTTGATTCAATGTTATCGCAGCAGTCAGCACTGCTCACCTGGCCGTATCGGTTTTGTAAAAAGATACGAAAATCAAAATTTCCACCACAGCTTAAAATCTCTGAGTCTGTTCTCGTTACAGCAGTGCAGTAAAATACTCTTGTATTTCAGTATGACATAGACATAAATAATATTATTCCTGTTGTATGTCAATTTTTTTGCTCGCTAAACCCATTTATATCGTTTCGGCTCGCAAGTTCAGCGGCTACAGTGCTTGGTGGAGCTCAGCCAGCTCACACATGGCTGAAAGAGTTCCATTGCGAAACTGGTGTCTGATAAACGTTTTCGGAATCTGGAGGCGCGTAACCAAACGTCAAACGCGGCACCGCATGTCCTTGAGTTCTGAAATGGACACCTGAAAAAACACAACTTTGCAATGTCCGGATCTCGAGCTAATTCTTAAACAATCGTTGCCCTAAAATGCTACTATAAAACTTGCACAGACATACAGGCTGATAGACTGTCAGTTTAGATTGTTTGCACTGCACCTTAGCATCAAAGGTCATGACATTGCATAAATACCAGCGGCGGTTCTTGACAAATTTTCTTGGGGGGGCCAAGGGGGGCAGTGTTTAATCAGAGGGGCACATAAAAAAACGGAAACAATTGATATTTAAACATTAAATACTTTAATTTTGCTTTACACTAAAATCATACAAATGACTTTGGCTCTCCCTCTTCCAGCTCCTCAGCTCTCTAAATACCTTGATATGTTTCTCTCACTTTTTTATTTACTGGGGCAAAAAAGGCTGCAATGTCCCTTCCTCGTTTCATGATGAAAATTCTGTCAGCTCACGAGGACATTTTTACAGGGGCACCGTATTTTTCAGAAAAAGAACCGCGGTTTATAACCCGATTATATATTTTTCTTATGGTGGTACGGTTTATATTTTGAAGTGACTTATAGAACGTTTTGATAACAAAACAACAGTAGAAAAACTTTTTTCGTGAATGCCATTTAAAACCTGTTTCCAAACCCGCCCACGGGCCAGTGTTCACAATGTTGTAGCCTATTTCACTCCCTTCTACACCACAAACTTCAGGGAAGACTGCTTTTGGTAGATACTTGCCTACCGAAGATAGAATTTTGGATATTGGATTTCTAAAATCGAGCCTGTTTCTGTTTCTGTGAGGACTGCTGTATACCAACACGCACCAGGGTGAGCTACAACAACGACAAACCCTGGTTTACAGCCAAACTCAGAAGGCTGAGGCTGGACAAAGAGAAAGCGTTTAGGAGTGGGGACAAGGACAGATTCAAAGAGTCGAAGAACAGGTTTAGCAAGGCGGAGAAGGTGATTGGCTGCAATCTGCCTTCCCTCGAGGACCTGCACACCTCGAGGACCCTGAGGCGAGCGAAGAAGATTGTGGCGGACTCCTCCCACCCTGGACACTCCCTGTTTCAGTCACTCCCCTCTGGCAGAAGGCTGCGGTCCTTCAGGACCAAAACCTCACGCCACACAGTTTCTTCCCTTCCGCTGTTGTCCTCCTCAACAAGGCCCTGCATCTGACATTAAAGAACATTGTCAAGATTAATGACAGCTAGACGTGAGCTAAGTGGCACTAAGATGAGTGCTAGCTAGCTGTTAGCCACTTAGCTAACAATTTGCTATCTAGTCAGAGTAAACTACCACCAAAAACATACATTTGATTTCTTTCAAATAATAAATAACTTTCCCATGATTAAATATAAGTCCTTCGGCTAAGGATCGGAGCTTGAAATTGATTTTTTTTCAACATATCTTTCTCATTGAAATCTGCAGTGTGGGCGGCCATACTGGGCGAGATCGGTAGTGCATATGGCGGCGGTCTGTTTGGAAGTGACGTAGGTGGCATCTATGAATTTACAATTGGAGTGTCAAGATGGCCACTACACTCTGCCCTTTCGATTGACACCTTGTTTGACCCGAAGGAACTTCAAATGCCCCGTTGACTGCCCTCTAAAGCCACCCCCACACACACACACTCGTTCTAAACACATTTCTCAAACTGGCTTTGACTGGCTCTGAAATTAGCTTTTTAGCCTTGTAGCTAAGGAAATGTTGTAAATGCTAATACCCACATGCTAGGTATCTGTGGAGCCTTCAAAAAGTCCCGGGCGCAAAATAGATGGGTGATTTAGCTATTATATATGATAGTTTTAAGTACCATCTTTCATTAGAGATAACAATTATGAAAAATAATACCTTTTTATCCTAAGTATTGGACCTTGGTTACAAAGGGTCATTTTGGAGTCTCTAAAAGGCCCTTTTAGAAAACACCTGAAAGTACTCTTATAAAACGTGTCAAATATGAATATGTTGGGGTATTATGTTTGACCTTTGACTTGAATTGGGTAAGGCTTCAAGCTGTGGTTCAAATTCTGTCTTCCAGCTAATACCCAACACCTCTAGGGCTCTTCAGGCCTCTGTTTTCGAAACAAAATCTAGGCGGAGATAGAAACTTACTATTTCCATGTGTTCAAGCTTCAATTAGTCAACACCAGTAGGACTTACAGGGGCTTGGTATCAATGGGCCTCATTCTCTCAATGCAGTGAAGAAGAATTTAAGAAGGAATTTCTTCTGAATTGGATTTAGGAAAACATTTGGCATTCATGAAAGTTTTCTCATCTGGGATTTGTTCTAAACTTCAGAAGACTTTCCGAACACAAAATAGCAGTCGTAAATCGGCCAAAGTTGTCTCAAATGCGATTCCTTAAAAAAAACACAAGGGGAATCGCATTTAAGAAAACTCTCCATGTTAGAAGTGTTAATTAATTTGTGAGAAATCGTTGGTGATTGCGTTCACATCAACTCTACAGACATCCTCGGATTAAAATAATTATCATAATTTACCTTGCTTAGTGTGCACACTGTTAGATCCAGTGGAGAGCAATTCCACTCCTCAACTTACTGGTATGATCATGATGTTGCACCTGTGCACCGGTTGCTTTTCGCTTGGACATAACTTGCGTTCCTGTTGCTTTCCTAATTGTGTCGATTTGTGATGGGTCGTTTGTGAACGATTCATTCATTTTGAACAAATCCTTACAAGGACACGGGAGTAACGAGTCCTCTCAAAGAGTGATTCGTTCATTTTCTCGTGGCCGCGCATCGGGACTGTTGCATAGGCTCGTCCAAGTAAACAGAAATGATGATTTGTTTATTTCCCGACTCGGTCTTCGGGTACGAGTCTTTGGATCATTTTTCACGTGACCTTTATATAGGCTCTGTACTGGTAGCTGGAGGAAACTAACGATTCGTTCATTTCCTGAGTCGGTCTTTCTACGAGTCTTTGGATAATTTTTCCCGTTACCTGCATACGCTCTGTACTGGTAGCTAGAGGAAACAAACGATTCGTTCATTTCCCGACTCGGTCTTTCTACGAGTATTTGGATCATTTTTAACGTGACCTGCAGAGGCTCTGTACTGGTAGCTAGAGTTGACAAACAATTCGTTCATTTCCCGACTCTGTCTTTCTATGAGTCTTTGGATAATTTTTCACGTGACCTGCGTTGTGTTTTTTAGTAGAAGAAACAGTTTCCTCATTCCCTTTCGCGTGGCCGCTGTTTTAGTAAGACGAGAATGATATTCGCTCAAGTCATCATACTGACTGGTTTTGTTGTTTTCACTTTACATTTACACTTACAGTTTAGTGCAGTGTAATTGTTTGCCGTGATAATTAAATGCTAGTGTGATAATAAATGACTAAATTATACAAACTGTCATTATACATTATTTTCATGCCCCCCACCCTCCCCCGGTGAAATGAACGAATGACTCAAAAAAAGATTCCTTCATTTTACTTAACGATATTCAAAGAACCGAATCAGTAAAATGATCCGAACTTCCCATCACTAGTGTCGATTCTGACTGCATACGTCACTGCTCTTGGGTACCCTTATGAGGAGCTGTCGGGGCGTGTATGTATGCAAATTCAGGAGCACGAGGACGCGCTTTCAATTTAAGAAAACTTTTCTAGGGGAGCACAGCTCAGAAAACTTCTGATGCGTAGGAACACATTTTCAAGCTTTCGGGAATTTGGCGGATGTCTTTTTTGTATGTTGTTTTTCCGAAGCCCGTAAGAAACATTTCAGAAGAAACTTCAGAAAATTTTAGAGAATGAAGCCCATTGTTCCCGTATCAAGTGCGGCATATTTTCCAGTCCGGTTTATACTCAGCAGACCCCGAAGCCATTTGTTTTGAGAATAATGGCTGGCTGATGAAGTTATTGGCTGGCTAGCCAGCTCAGCCAAAACCTAAATTGCTGCTGCAGCCGCCAAAATGTTAATAGCTACAAATGGCTGAAGCTGCCACTTCATGTCTACAGATGTGCATGTTATACTGATTTACTAGATCTCAATATTTCCAAGTTCTAAACAGTGTTTCCTCTAGGATTAGGATTTTTTTTAGCAGTGGGGGCAGGTCTGTCCGCCCTATCAACAGACGTCCAATTTACTGTAGCAAGGGAAGAATACAAACAACGAAAATCACCAGTTAACTTAATTAAAATTAAAAATAACTATAGACTAATACAATAACAGGCTTAAATAAACTGACAACGTCGGTTATACGATTTACACTTCTTAAGGACGCACACACGCAATTTCAACATGAAGAAACACTGCTAAAAGAGTAGCCTACAAAAATATCGATAACTAGTCCTGACACAAAGACAAACGGCATTGTAGTCCTGACAAAACGGCATTCATACTTCCAAAAACTGAAGATCTAACAAAAGTCTGAGTATCCAACGTAGAAATTAGGAAAGTTTGTGAGAACAACACAATTACCGTTTCTAGTTGTTTCCGCCATTTCAGCTCAGCGTGAGAGAAACATGCATTCTTTCTTTCACTGTCTGTGTCTATGATCATCACTATAGGAAAACGCGCAATTTTAATTGGTCATCAATTCACTGAGTCCTGTGTATCATAGCAACGAGCACGATAATGTGGCGAATCCGGTGTGCAACATTGATTTAGGGAGTCAGATGGCTGAGCGGTGAGGGAGTCGGGCTAGTAATCAGAAGGTTGCCGGATCGATTCCCTGCCCCTCCAATATGACGTTGTGTCCTTGGGCAAGGCATTTCACCCTACTTGCCTCGGGGGGAATGTCCCTGTACTTACTGTAAGTCGCTCTGGATAAGAGCGTCTGCTAAATGACTAAATGTAAATGTAGTTTATCATTTATTTTTTGTGTGTGTATGTCTCTATGTGATAGATTATTGTTTGATGCAAATAATTTCAGCTGGCTCAGCCAAAAAATATCAGATGGCGGCTCAATTTGGCTGACAAAATTATTAGCTGGCTTTGGCTGAAACTTGGCGCTTGGCGGCGGCTTCGGGGTCTAATACTCAGATTTACGAACACAAAGCTCCCATTCTGGTGGGGTGCGCTTTTTTTCTCCAAAATATGCAGTACATATGCATACGGTCTAATTAGTGTTCACTAAATTTAGTAGAAGTTACACAGGGCTCTCAAGTGTCACGCATTGAGCGTGACAGTCACTCATTTCGGTCTTTAGTCATGAACTCCCGCCACACATTGTATTTCTCACACGGAGAAAACTACTAATAACATATTTAATATGCCGCAGTGCCCAACCAAAATTTCTCGCCTCTCTCACTATGGAACCGGCAGGAATCAAGCACGTCTCCCCTGGAGTTCTTAGTCAAGCCTGCCACTTATCACCCAATCAAAAAAAAGAAAAGGTCTACACAATAGCTAATCAGAAAATAGCACTATTGTATCTGGGTAAGATTTAATGCAACAACCAATGGAAAAAAAAGCATATCCTGGAATTGTTCACTTGATTCTGCTACAACATCTTTCAACGGAAGTTTTGTTCACCTACAGAGCAAACCACTGGAGCTCGAGCATCACTTTGAGCACAGAGTAAGTCATGATCTCCTGTTTTAATGTTACAACTAATTCACAACTTGTTTGACACAATGACAACTTAGAAAATGTAAAATGTTTCCCAGATAATTAGCATATGTTTCCCAGATATTTAGCATCAGTTGTTCATGAGTGTCTGTAACTTAACCAACAGTTTTACAGCCTGTTCACTGACAACATCTGCTCAGAACAAGTAGTCTTGGCAGTGGCTCAAGCACCCCTAAATTTAATCTCTAATTTCCCAGGTAAAAACACTAGCTTTTCTCTTTTATGGTATGCTCATTAATATTTATATGAGCTGTGCGCTGATTGGTTGGTTTTCAACGAGTGAAGCTGGGGAGCAAAAACCAGTAGGAGCTAAATCTTTTTTTGCGTCATGGACGTCCATAGACTGACGGCGATGGCTGCTGATCTTTGCATGGATGGACGGACGGCGATGCTGTTCAGAGTGCCGTCCATAGAGGGAGCATATATTTTGGACGGCGTCATAGCCATCCATATGGACGACGATGCTGTTCAGAGTGCCGTCCATAGAGGGAGCATATATTTTGGACGGCGATGGATTAGCAGGGACGTCCGTCGTTAGGGGGAGCATAGATCATGGACGGCGTCATAGCCGTCCATATGGACGTCCAAAGAATGACGGCGATGGCTGCTGATCTTACGGACGGCGATGCTGTTCAAAGTGCCGTCCATAGAGGGAGCTTATATTTTGGACGGCGATGGATTGCATGTTTAGCATCTTTTGTCAAGTTAATTTGTATGAATTGCATGTTAGTGTAGGCCATATATTTACGCCTTTATTTTTTTTTTTACATAATCAGCAGTATAATCACATGACAATATAGACTTGAAAAACAACATGTTATGGTTTGGGTTTGCCTAGATATAGGCTACATATATTTTAATTATTTCGAGAATTGTTAATATAAAGACTCATTTAAAATTTGGAGTGTTAGGCCTATAGGCTATTACGTTTTGCATTTGTCTCCGCTCAAAGTGGTTCGTGCGCAACATTGGAGCTACTGACTGGTGGCTCCAAATCCACCCATATAACACTTTAAACTGACGGCTTAAAAGACCTAAAGGGCAATGTATTTCATAGGGTCATAACACAATGTTAAAATCTTAATTGAGTCTTTATTAACAATTCTCGAAATAATTAAAATATATGTAGCCTATATCTAGGCAAACCCTAACCATAACATATTGTTTTTCAAGTCTATGTTGTCATGAGATTCTATTGTTGATTGGCCAACTTTTGTATGTTAAAAATAAAATAAAGGCGTAAATATATAGCCTTCACTTAAATGCAATTCATACAAAATAACTAGAGCTGTCAAACGATTAAAATATTTAATCGCGATTAATCGCATTAATGTCATAGTTAACTAGCGATTAATCTCAATTAATCGCACATTTGTATCTATTTTAAATGTCCCTTGATTTCTTTTTCATCCATTCTTTTTTCAAATTGTAATGCTCTTATCGACATGGAAAAGTGGTTCGGATTGCTTCGTGCAAATGTTTTTTTTTAAATTGAAAACAACAATGCAATCGCCTGGCTTTGACGAGCAGGCGGAGAATTCGCATCAGCTGTGTGCTTGGCTGTGTGCCAGCAAAATTATATTTTCGACTCCACGACGTGCTGCGATGATGCTCATTCCCTCCGGCTCAGTTCACAACGACAGAACACACTGATCACTTTGGTCTTGTCAATGGAACCATTTGGCAACCTTTTAAAAGTAAACTTTCCATTCAGAATCTTATTGGCATCCATTTCGGTGTCTGGCGCTGGCAATCAACTCAAAACATAACATTAGCCTACTACCAGAGAATGTCTAATATCCGTAAACGGGCTCTGCTACGACTGTTAAGCCGGCTCGCAAGCCCAAACAAGTGGGTGTGGCGTGCCTGTTGTTTTGTTTCCGGTCTAGTTAGATCCGGTGTGGTATTGTAGTTTTTCTAACGTCAGTGGTTGTTGCAACAGAATGTGAAAAAAAACTAAAAAGTTTGCTAGGTCAAAAAGTGCGTTAATCGCGCGATAAAAAAATTGACGCCGTTAATTTGGGTTTGCGTTAACGCCGTTAATAACGCGTTAAACTGACAGCACTAAAAATAACGTGACAAAACTTATTGAGTCATCCATGGTTGCTGTAGCTACATTAATGGTAGCCTTTGACGGCTTTGGTTTGGCTCAACACATCGTATTGTGTTTTGCATTGGTCTCCGCTCCAAGCGAGTGTTTGTTGTTATGCGTTTGTCTCCGTGCGCAAAGTTCGTGCGCAACATTGGAGCTACTGACTGGTGGCTCCAAATCCACCCATAAAACACTTTAAACTGACGGTTTAAAAGACCTAAATGGCAATGTATTTTAATAGGGTCATAACACAATGTTAAAATTTTGAATGAGTCTTTATTAACAATTCTCGAAATAATTAAAATATATGTAGCCTATATCTAGGCAAACCCAAACCATAACATATTATTTTTCAAGTCTATATTGTCATGAGATTATACTGCTGATTATGTAAAAAAAAAATAAAGGCGTAAATATATGGCCTACACTAACATGCAATTCATACAAATTAACTTGACAAAAGATTGAGTCATCCAAAGTTAGTGTAGCTAGCTACATGCTATGGTAGCCTTCGGCAGTTCTGTTAGCTCAACAGCCTGCTAAACATGCAATCCATCGCCGTCCAAAATATAAGCTCCCTCTATGGACGGCACTTTGAACAGCATCGCCGTCCGTAAGATCAGCAGCCATCGCCGTCATTCTATGGACGTCCATATGGACGGCTATGACGCCGTCCATGATCTATGCTCCCCCTAACGACGGACGTCTCTGCTAATCCATCGCCGTCCAAAATATATGCTCCCTCCATGGACGGCACTCTGAACAGCATCGCCGTCCATATGGACGGCTATGACGCCGTCCAAAATATATGCTCCCTCTATGGACGGCACTCTGAACAGCATCGCCGTCCGTCCATCCATGCAAAGAGGGAGTCGGATGGCTGAGCGGTGAGGGAGTCCGGTTAGTAATCAGAAGGTTGCCATTCTCTCTTCACGTCAATTGCCATCTTGCTCTCCATTCCAACTCCCCTCTTGCTTCTGCATTTTGCATGTGCTTTCTCTCTTTTTTCCAGTTCCCCCTTTCTCTTCCCTTATCAAATGTTTCCTTCCCATTTCCCTCTTCCTCTTTTTCTCCATGTCAATATCTTGCACAACCACTGTGCTCCTTTCCTAGTTCTTTCTATTCTCTATTTCTGACAACTAATCATGTTCTCCATCTTTTCTTTCTCATTCTCCCTCTTCATGCCCTTTCACATTTTCTTTGGTCTTCCTTTCTCTGTCATTTCTCCCCCATCTCTCTTCTTCCTCTCAGCACTCCCTGTGCGTCATTTCCATCCCCTTTTCTTTCTCTCATCTCTCTGTTCCCTCTCTCCCTCCCTCCAGTACATCTAAACAGTGTAACATGCAGCATCTTCTCCCTCTCCTAACATATTCATACCAGCTGTAAAGTGACTGACCTGAATCTGTCTCCTTGTATTACAGCTCCTCCCTTCTTTAGCCGTGGCACACCATAGCGAATGACTGCCACATTACTTCAGATTCCCTGTGTGTACATGAGTTTGTACTAGTTTGAGTATATAAGTTTGAGGTTTTCCCAGTCCCAGGTTGTAGTTGTACCTGTGTGTAAGGATACATTAGGGTACAATGAAACAAGTGGCCACAAGTTCCACAAGTTGAACAATGGCATTATCTAACTATATTGGAGTGAGTAGAATCAATGTTCTGTGTCTCTGTTTCCAAATCAGTTTTTTAAATTGATAAAAACTTACAGTACAGTACTTACAGCTGAAAGAATTGTGTGCGAGTTATATTTCTGATGGTCAAGATGTCTAGCCTGTCATATTATAATTGCTTAGGCCTGCCATTATATCTCAAGTTTGTTCCATTTTATTTAGTGTTTTATGTAGTTGTCAACTTTTCCTAAGAGGAGAAAAGCTAAACTTTTTCAAAACAGCTCTGACACAAGTCCTGAATGAACGTGTGATAAACTTTTCAGTGACGGAGTGCGTGGGGATAAAACGCATATAAATCTGTCAAAAATCTAAGCTATCAAGCCGGGTATTGTAGCTAGTGTCATGTTAACAACGATCCAAACGTACCTAAAACACTGACATCTCAGCCAGAAAGAAGGAGTTACATTCTCTACACACAAAACACAACACCTCCATATCCTTAGAAACCCTTAGTATTATATTTCCTTTTCAGACTACCTCTAACCCTAGGTTTAAATGCCACCTTAATTTGCAATTGTTAGCCCTGTGGGATGCAGTTGTGCAAACCTTCTAGTAAATTAACTGTGTTCTTGCTTGTCAATTGCTTTGCTCACTTCAAGTTTTAATGTGGTGCTGCTGTCGGAATACTAAGCAGGAATGAAGGACAGTGAAGCAGGAGGCAAAGTGAAACCAGCATAGCTGATTATCCACCTTTTAAAGGCTAACATTATCCATTTGAAAGCAATGAGCCTACCTTGTAACACCAAACTAAAATAGAATTGTGTGAACTCTGGACCATGTGCTGAATCAATGTCCAAAACAGAGATGGTCTAACTGGTATTCAGGAAATTTAAGAGGATAACATTTTCGTATTTGAGTGAACAACATGGACCATTCAAGTGAGTGCTGAGCGGTGAGGGATTCGGGCTAGTAATCAGAAGGTTGCCGGATCGATTCCCCGCCGTGCCAAATGACGTTGTGTCCTTGGGCAAGGCACTTCACCCTACTTGCCTCGGGGGGAATGTCCCTGTACTTACTGTAAGTCGCTCTGGATAAGAGCGTCTGCTAAATGACTAAATGTAATTCAAAATGTTTGCAAAAATGGCACACCAAAAAAGGCAAACAAAGTATTAATAATGCATAATTATTTATAACATCTCACAATCAACATGGATAACAGGACAGTTATATTTATTTAAGTGAAATCATTAAAATGCATAATCCATAACAGCTGTCGCTGTCGTGGGGTGGCAACTTGACTCACATAGGGATTAGTGAGTTCAAGTAAATTGGGGGTCAGCGATGCAAAGACTGCAAACTCATTTTCAAGAGCAAAAATGGCCAGAGCCCTCAATATAATTCCAATGCCTGTCATAGGCCTAGATCCAGTTTTTACTTGTAATCATGATAAATGACCTTTCCACTCAGAGGCACAAATCTACTTTCCTTCTATTATATCAGCTTTGCACATCACCTTCACATGGGAGTCAGAAGGGCCCCATTTTCTTTCCGTCTCCCTCTAAACATCATTCGACATTTGACTAGAGAAGGTGAGTAAAGGTTGGATAAGGGTTGGTTGGTGTCCTAGTAGTAGGCTGGATGATGTATGACCCTTATCAAGGAAGCTGATGGTCTGGCCTCCACCTTGTGTTGCAAATTTTCTCTGGACTCTGGTCTTCTCTGGTCAGTTGTCTTTAGCAGCGTACAATGCTCAGATAGCTCATGGTATAGAGCAATTCAGACATCATTTAATTCCTAACCTGAGCAATTAATTATTAATAATAAGCATTAAACTGATACTTATTATTAATAATTAATTGCTCAGGTTAGGAATTAAATGATCACGTTATACACCACATAAATATAATACCATTTTGGTGTGTTAGCATCGGAGGGTGTGAGTTGGTGAGGTGTCTGAAGGCCAGCTTGAATCCGTTTGGCAGTTGGTCAGGGTCTTTTCTCCACCAATCAAATAATCCTTTGATGCCATCTTTGATCTAGTGTTTGCTTGTGGCTATGTCCAGGATTGTTTTCTCCAGTGCCATAGGTCTTAAACATAATAACATTACCTACAATGAAATCAGGAACATTACAATTTTGTGTCCGAATTAAGTTTCCTTATTTTACTGCTTATTGTGGTCCCACAGTGATACGAAACAACAATCAGTCATTTTTTCATATTCTCAGTCTGTGACTTTTTTACCGCACCTACCCACCTATGAGTTCCAGAGTAAATCACTTGCCTGAAAAAATCACTTGCCTGTTTTTAAAAAAAACATCAACTATACCAACTGCCTGACTATTGCCTCCTATCTAGTTGTATTCATTTTTTCAAATGTCCTTCCAAATTTGATGCCTGCTTTACTTACAAGAGTTATGTTTCAAGTTTCTGCTTGGCAGAACAAATTCTTATTGCTATAGCTATATAATTATTAAGGTAACTTTTTACAAATACTATTGTGTTTGCTTGTAGCTCAGGTAGTCCTGATAAGATTCCCTGTATTTGGAATGATAAGAATAAGGCATTTGATGGCAGATTAAATTAGTTCCAAAACGGTTAAACAAACTCTTTTTGGTCTGGGGTCCATAAAGCAGGGTTAACCTGCTGCAGAAATAATCATATAGAGTAGATGCAAATCCGCAATTCAAAGTAAGTCATTGGCTATATGAGAGTTTAGTTCCTGAGGTCTCATTTTAACATTAAAACCTTAATTTTCTCACCCATTTTTAAGTAACTGATTCTACAGTATACATCTGAGTGATCTGATGTTTTAAGTACCATTATGACACAATTTCTTCAAAGAATGAGTGGGTGGGTCCCCAAGTGAATTCTCAGTTCCATTCAGTTGCAGCACTCTGGGATTGCCCGAGGATCCCCACTGTGCCACAGATCAGACACTGGCCCAGAATTTGGGTTGGATACCGCAGTAACGTTGTTTATTATTGATCAGTCCGTCTCGTTGACGTACATATTATAAGTTTCCTAGCTTTTATCTCGGTGGATGATGCGGGCTCCAAATGCTAAAATATTTATAGGAATATCTTTAACAATTCCTTTTGAGTCAGTGCTGCTAAGTGTAGTTCTGGCAGTAGCCAGGGCCCTGGTTGGCTGGGAAAATTTTGGTCAACATGAATGTCTGTCCAGCAAGGTCTCTCCATAGGGAATGACGTATACTTAGTCAAGACATATGCCCCTTCCTACCAATAAAGAGCCTCTGCAGACACAGACTGACAGAAAGACACAGAAAGCGTGAAATATGTAGTAGCAGATAAGAGTAATGAAGATATATAGGGAAAGTACAAATATGGTCAAATATGCACTTTGGAAATATTAACAAACATGATAGAAACAAAACTACATCTGAGTTTTGATCAGCAAAATTGATTAAACAATGAATTGCCTTCTCAGGCAGTGTGTATGTATGTTTCATGACTATTAAGTGCCCCACCCCCGCTCCACATTTCTTTCTAAAGTGGATTTTAGCTTTCTTCCTTGATGAACAGAAAGAGAAAATATCATTGGGCCTCATTCTCCAATGCAGTTAAGAAGAATTTAAGAAGGAATTTCTTCTGGATTGGATTTAGGAAAAAAATTGGCATTCATGTAAATTTTCTCATCTGGGATTTGTTCTGAACTTCAGAAGACTTTCCGAACTCGAAATAACAGTCGTAAATCGGCCAGAGTTGTTTCAAATGCGATTCCTTAAAAAACCACAAGGATCAAAGGAATCGCATTTAAGAAAACTCACCGTGTTTGAAGTGTTAATGAAGTAATGAAAAATCGTCGGTGATTGGGATCACATCAACTCCACAGACCATGGCAAACCGTTTTATCACTTAACCACTGAATTCTTGATATCCAAAATTCGAATTCTTGATATCAAGAATTCATTGGTTAAATGATAAAACGGCTTGCCATAACAGACATCCTCGGATTTAAATAATTTTAATAATCAACCTTGTTTAGTGTGCACACTGTTGGATCCAGTGGAGAACAATTCCACTGCTCATCTTACTGGTATGTTGCACCGATGCACCTGTGCACCGGTTGCTTTTCGCTTGGACATAACTTGCGTTCCTGTTGCTTTCCTAATTGTGTCGATTCTGACTGCACACGTCGCTGTTGCGACGTGTCCGACGTGTCCGGTCTCCTTGCACCCTATTGCCCCGCAAGGTCTCTAAGATCTCAAAATGCCGGCTATCTGGTAATACCCAAAGTTAAGAAAAAAACTGCTGGAGGTAGGGCGTTCTCATATAGAGCACCTCTTCTTTGGAACAAATTACCCATCTCAATTAAGGAAGCTGATACTGTCTCGACATTTAAAACTAGATTAAAAACGTTCTTGTTTAGTCAATTCTATGATTGTTAAAGGGAAGTATGTGTGTACTTTCTATGTAAACCTGGGATGTGTGCTTGCCTATGTGTGTATCACATGTAACTTTTAAATTTTAATTATAGCTTATGTTCACATTGCCCAGCTAGATGTTACAAATAAAGTAAACCTGTTACTGTATGTTGTTAGTATTATTATTATTATAGTTCCGTTGCTGTATATTGTTACTGTTATAGTTTTTATTACTAGTTGGAGACAACGGGGGACTGGCTGTTTTCATCCTTATTCGTATAAGTATAACCTACTTTAGAGTTCTTTCCCCTGGAACAGATTTCATGTTCCAACTGAGGGGGGCTGTCGTTGTTTTGGTGTGTGGGGCTGCATCAAATACCCTTTTTGCTCTGTTAAATTGCTGCACTAGTCCACACTTGACCGGTGGGGATCTCATTCTATTTTGACTGTAACTGTTAGCTGCTCCTGGCATTCTCTAACCCCTGCTCTCCTCTCTGTCCCCCCCCCACACATTCCCTGTGGTGTGGGGGGTTTGAGCTGTCAGGACCTGCTTGGTCGTCGGTCTGCCAACGCTGAACCAGGTCGTCACCCGGAATCCAGTCTCCATGACGGCCAACAGCGAGTTTCCCGGTCCCATCCAACGTCTATAAAGCCGAACAATGGATTTTGGTGTTTCAAAACCCATTGACACTGTATGACTATGTTTAGCTTGTGTTCTGCTCCTCTCTCTTACCAACCGTCTCTGGAGGAGGGGATCCCTCTCTGAATTGCTCCTCCCAAGGTTTCTTCCATTTTTTCTCCCGGTGGGAGTTTTTCTGGGAGTTTTTCCTTGTCTTCCTTGAGGGTTTAGGTTGGTTGAGGGGCAGTTCTATGGGCGCATGTGAAGCCCTCTGTGACATGCTTGCGTGTAAAAAGGGCTATACAAATAAATTTGATTTGATTTGATTTGATTTGTTGCGTGCCCTCGGGGCGTGTATGTATGCAAATTCAGGAGCATGAGGACGCGCTTTCAACTTAAAGGGGCGATTGATTGCAAAACCGATTTTACCTTGTCATAGTTGAATAACGACAGTTTGGTGGGTAAAATGAACATACAGTGAATATCAAAGTCCATTGACACCTCTTTTCTATGCAAATCTCAAAATGAAAAAAATTGGCTGTAAAACGCTAGCTTTTCAACAAAGCCACTGGAGTGACGTAGGACGGGGGACCGCCCTTTTTAGCTCTGGTCTGTATCTTTGTCACGCCCCAAAATTTACATCCAGACCAGCCCACTCACTGGTGTTCCTGCCCAGTCCGAGGTAGCGTAGATCTCCGATGCTAGTTTAGCTGTGCGCTGCTCTGTAGGCTACTTCTAAGCAATAACAAGGATATTGAAAATGGACCACGGTTGTAATTGCTGTGTTCCAGGCTGTAAACACTTATAGTCTTCCCAAGGACCCAAAACATTCGACAGGCATGGCTGCTGTTTGTCTATGAGAATATTCCGGCGAAGTTCGACACGCAATTATACATTTGCTCTGAACATTTCACCCAAGACATTTTTGTCAACCTTGGACAATTTCAAGCAGGATTTGCTAAGAAGCTGAACCTGAACCTGAAAAGATGTGTTGTTCCGACCGTACGCTCATCGCAACTGCAAGCTGTAAGTAGGCTACAGTATGATTTTGTCGCTAACAATTATTAGCAATGCTAACGTCTCCTGTATCTAGCACAGGTACAATGCTAAACACATCAACATACTTTACTTAGCAAATGACTCTAGCTAGACTAGCTGTAGTCGGCATTAGAAGGGAAGCTTCCCAAAAAATTGCCAGAAAACATGTAGTAGTCTGGCCTATTGCTGACGCCTGTCTAGATGATGTATTTGAAAGAACTGGAGAAAGGCAGGTGCTAGATACGTTAGCATTGCTAATAACTGTTACCGACAAAATCATACTACAGCTTGAGGTTGTGATGAACGTAAGGTCGGAATGCACCTCTTTTCAGCAACAGCTTCATGGCAAATCCTGCTTTACATTGTCCCAGGTTATTAAACCGTCCTCGGTGAAATGGTTCGCGCAAACTTGTCGAGGGTCGAACTGCACAGGGATCTTCTATGCTAGGGTATAGACAAACATCAGCCATGCCCGTCTAGTCAATGTTAGATTGACTCTAGCTCATCTGCTTTTTATTAACGCTGATTTGCGAGGAATGCAAGAACAGCTAGATAGCGAAAACACCTACTGTACTACTAGGCATGTAAACTATTTAGGCTTGCTAACGTAAGAGCAGAGGTAGAATGTATGATGATTTAGACTAGTTTATTGGCAATGGGGCTAACGTTGTTTCATGTTCCTGACTGTGTTTCAGTCAAATAAATAACCCGTGTTATGTAAATCTACAATTCACGATGCATGTTTGTTCAGATCTTTGTCAGGTTATTTTTTAGCAAGATATCTAGAACTACAACAGCTAGCTAACTGAAGCCGAGTAGTAGTTTGGTTGCTAAGCTGTAGCCTAAAGTTCTACCCACCTAAATCAATCCAGTTTGCTTCGACAACAGAAGTAGAAACAACTAACATTATCATTTCAAATGATATGTAGTCAATCTGTTGAAAACAGTGTCGTATAGGCACAATAGATTTATTTGCGCGTTTTTTTCTCAAGTCTACACCTTGGTGTTTCAGTGAGTGCTGCTGTTAGCCGTGTTGCATTTTTGCGAGAGGCAGCTAAATCTTTTTTTGCGTCATGAACGTCCATAGACTGACGGCGATGGCTGCTGATCTTTGCATTTACATTTAGTCATTTAGCAGACGCTCTTATCCAGAGCGACTTACAGTAAGTACAGGGACATTCCCCCCGAGGCAAGTAGGGTGAAGTGCCTTGCCCAAGGACACAACGTCATTTGGCACGGCGGGGAATCGATCCGGCAACCTTCTGATTACTAGCCCGAATCCCTCACCGCTCAGCACTCACTTGAATGGTCCATGTTGTTCACTCAAATACGAAAATGTTATCCTCTTAAATTTCCTGAATACCAGTTAGACCATCTCTGTTTTGGACATTGATTCAGCACATGGTCCAGAGTTCACACAATTCTATTTTAGTTTGGTGTTACAAGGTAGGCTCATTGCTTTCAAATGGATAATGTTAGCCTTTAAAAGGTGGATAATCAGCTATGCTGGTTTCACTTTGCCTCCTGCTTCACTGTCCTTCATTCCTGCTTAGTATTCCGACAGCAGCACCACATTAAAACTTGAAGTGAGCAAAGCAATTGACAAGCAAGAACACAGTTAATTTACTAGAAGGTTTGCACAACTGCATCCCACAGGGCTAACAATTGCAAATTAAGGTGGCATTTTTACCTAGGGTTAGAGGTAGTCTGAAAAGGAAATATAATACTAAGGGTTTCTAAGGATATGGAGGTGTTGTGTTTTGTGTGTAGAGAATGTAACTCCTTCTTTCTGGCTGAGATGTCAGTGTTTTAGGTACGTTTGGATCGTTGTTAACATGACACTAGCTACAATACCCGGCTTGATAGCTTAGATTTTTGACAGATTTATATGCGTTTTATCCCCACGCACTCCGTCACTGAAAAGTTTATCACACGTTCATTCAGGACTTGTGTCAGAGCTGTTTTGAAAAAGTTTAGCTTTTCTCCTCTTAGGAAAAGTTGACAACTACATAAAACACTAAATAAAATGGAACAAACTTGAGATATAATGGCAGGCCTAAGCAATTATAATATGACAGGCTAGACATCTTGACCATCAGAAATATAACTCGCACACAATTCTTTCAGCTGTAAGTACTGTACTGTAAGTTTTTATCAATTTAAAAAACTGATTTGGAAACAGAGACACAGAACATTGATTCTACTCACTCCAATATAGTTAGATAATGCCATTGTTCAACTTGTGGAACTTGTGGCCACTTGTTTCATTGTACCCTAATGTATCCTTACACACAGGTACAACTACAACCTGGGACTGGGAAAACCTCAAACTTATATACTCAAACTAGTACAAACTCATGTACACACAGGGAATCTGAAGTAATGTGGCAGTCATTCGCTATGGTGTGCCACGGCTAAAGAAGGGAGGAGCTGTAATACAAGGAGACAGATTCAGGTCAGTCACTTTACAGCTGGTATGAATATGTTAGGAGAGGGAGAAGATGCTGCATGTTACACTGTTTAGATGTACTGGAGGGAGGGAGAGAGGGAACAGAGAGATGAGAGAAAGAAAAGGGGATGGAAATGACGCACAGGGAGTGCTGAGAGGAAGAAGAGAGATGGGGGAGAAATGACAGAGAAAGGAAGACCAAAGAAAATGTGAAAGGGCATGAAGAGGGAGAATGAGAAAGAAAAGATGGAGAACATGATTAGTTGTCAGAAATAGAGAATAGAAAGAACTAGGAAAGGAGCACAGTGGTTGTGCAAGATATTGACATGGAGAAAAAGAGGAAGAGGGAAATGGGAAGGAAACATTTGATAAGGGAAGAGAAAGGGGGAACTGGAAAAAAGAGAGAAAGCACATGCAAAATGCAGAAGCAAGAGGGGAGTTGGAATGGAAAGCAAGATGGCAATTGACGTGAAGAGAGAATGACGAGAAAGAAAGATTATCCAGTAAGACAGAGTAAGAAATAAATAATGGACAACGGTGAGGTGGCAGATGTAGATGACTGAGAATGGCAACACTATCCTCTAGGTTCTAATAATTTAATATTCACTTCTTTCTACAGTATACTTAAGGTAAGATTAGTGATTTGTAGCTTTTTGAATGAAAAAAGGCTATTTTCACGTCTGTTTTGCTGTATGTATGACTACCTTTGGAAATACTTACTCCTGTTTTTAAAGATGTGTCCCAACTTGATTCTTTGCTCTGAATAAAGTTTTACAGGACAGACATGATCCTTACCAGGTAGGGCACAAGGTAGAGTATACATGGCTTACTTAAATGAAAACATCTACGTCAGTACCTGTACCATGGCACACCATTTCAATAACCTTCCGAGACAGCTATTTGTTTGTGCCCGAACAAGTGGTTCTAACCAATCAGCGTCCTATGAGAAACTACCGTCAGGTAGAGGGACGGTTTGAGTTAGCCCATGATAGATGGTGATAGACAGATGGTTCATCCAATCACCAGGCAGGTTTTTTTAAGTGCCCTTTGCAAATAGTTTCCAAGGACACCTTCCCAGTTGGATACACCTTCCCAGTTGGATATGTTTAACAAACATATTTCAAGGAAATCACAAATGATATCTTATGTTGTGTACTTAATAATAGCACTCAATAAATGTTTTTGGGTTTCTAATCAAATATTTTGACTGATCAATTTATGTTTCCATTCTACTAAGCCTAATGATACAATATACAGAAACGGCCGTCAAAGTGAAATGTAATATGGTCGCTAGGTGTAGAGTGTTAACATAAAAAAGTATTCCGTCTACAGAGCTCTCTGAAGGGTCTCAGACCTTTCCTATTTATCTTTATACAATAACAAAACCTTAGAGGAGAACCGTGGTTTTGTTCTCTCCCTCTTTTCTTCTCCCAGTGTCGAGTGCCCCCTAGTTTTACACAGTTAAAACTACAAGTGTCCTAACTTCACAGATTAACCCCATAGTCCCACTATCTCCTACAATAAACAACATTAAACTAAAACATTCAAAAAACACATCTTGCTTCTTAACACTTACTTACCAACACGTATCAGTGTATAGATTTGGGGGGGGGGGGGGGGGACAAGAGGGTTGTGGCAACATAATAAAAAGCTTATTTTTCTACTTTTCAAAAAACCTAATAAAATATATCAGGGAATTCAACAAACTTCAATGATAATCTTTTTGGTCTTGTATGGTGATAAGTGTGTTACGACATCCCACTTCCACATTCATATATGTTGATGATCCAAGTCTTTCATTATATTGTTGGTTTAAAGTGTCTGTCTGTTCCTTCTTCTAAGGAATGATGGTGAGAGAGAAAAGAAATAGAGTTGGTGAGGTGATGAATGGAGTGGTGTGGACGAGTGTCTGGATGAGAAAGAAGAAGAATGAGGTCATTATCTGTGCCCTCACCAGTGGCCTCATGTCCACACACACCACAACCCCTTGATAGAAACAAACACTGTCTAACATTCTATCAAGACCCCTTTCTTGTCTCTTATATCTTCTCCATTTGTCTTTTATATATCCATTCAGAGATAAGTAGAATTTAAATAACAATTATACTGGGTAGATGTGTAGGGGATGCGTAAGTTATTTTAGATGGTCCACTGTTGTTCCTAGGTGTTTTGTATATCTTGTGTCTGACTCATTTTGTGGATGCATAATCATAACCAATATTACAATTCTTAACCAATAGGCTAACCATTTATAACCCAGTTTCAACTTGGATTACTTTATTTTAGCCTATTTGATATTCCAAATGAATGTTTAGAAAACTGTAGAGTCTTAAGAAATTGTACATTAATAAGTAATCTTCATCTACAGTGTACATCATGGTACAGTGTAAGAACTGTACCATGGAGAGACAACTATACATGCAGACGGCCTACAGTTGGTATCCTGCAGATACGGTAAATATTGAAAGAAATACTAGCCATCCCGCAATTTTTATTTTATTGATAATGTTGCTCAGCAGAATCAGAAGAGCATCATCAGCATACAATACAATGAAATCCAATCATTCTTATTGTAATATTTGAAAATCTGGATCAAGTTGCTAAAGTTTGGGCGACTTGTTTTGCAAAGATTGTTGCTCCTACCCAGAAAATGATTGATGGGTTGTCAGGATTCTTTACTCTCTTTAGGAATAAACTAGTGCAGTGCCCATTGGAGGCACCTATTGGCGGCGAATGCTTGTGCAATGTTCGTTGGTGGCTCACGAGTTCCATGGCTCCATTGCTTAGGGCAGCTCAATGTGGCAGCGATTGGGTGTATATATTTATAGTTATTCTGTGTTGCAAACCACTCATCCAAGCAACTTCACATAAAATACTGCACAACATTGGGTCCTGAGCAATACACCAGCTGATTTTCTACTTCACACAGAGATTCTTGCCTTTATTGTTAGATGTAATTGACACAATTCTAAGAGATGAAGGCAATGTCTTTATAATAACTGTACATTCTTGTAAATAGAATGGTTAGCAAAACCTAAGTTCCTTTATGGAACTGTAAAAGTAGACTCCTAATACAATTTGTCAAATGATTGTGAAAAAAAAAAGCCACACATTTCTGTATACACACATTGCTTTGCTTTAGAGCATCCCATAGTTTGTAGACATATCCGCTCTGCCACTCATGAACAAATGTTGGTCTCAACTGGTCAACCTTATTATTTCATTTAAGAAGCTACACTTTTGTGTTAAGATCAATTTTTTTCATAAAGCCTTTGTTCAAACCCCTTCTCCCTCTAGTGTTTGCTCTCTTCTTCCCATTGCTATTTTTATTCCATCTGCTGACTCTCTGTTGCCCAATCAGTCGACTCTTACCCCTAGCTTCTTTCTCTAAATGTCTCCGTTTCTTTCTCTCTTTTGCTTTCAGCCCCCTTTCTCCCCCCTCCGCTTGCTCTCACTCTCTTTCTCTGTGAGCACGGTCATCCCACCATTGATCCCCCTCTACCCCCTTTCCCTCCTCCTCATCTTCTTTTGTTGTTTTCCCCTCTTTCTTTTTCAGTAGGATCTTTCAGGGGGATCGCCACGTCCCGAACCAACGAAGCAGAGCAATTGCCTGTTATCAGTGGTCGATTTTTCATGTGCTTGTAAATTGCTTTGTATTGACACTCTGTCAGAAAAAGGTTGTCACGGCAACCCACACCACCGTGCCACAGTCATGATGCGAATCTTGGGTCTACCATGGTGTGGGGGAAGTAAGGGACGTGGCGTGCAGTCGTAAGGGGTGAAATGTGTGTGTGGGGGGTGGGGGGGTTGTAGGTCTGGGATCATGGATTTACTCAGGAATGTAAAAAGGACTCTCAAATGAAATCTTATAAGATCAAAGAGGGTAACAGGGGACCATAATTTGTTAACTCCAAATTATTTTTTGATAGTTATTGATAGAATGCATTCTATTGTGTATGTCTGTGCAAGCGTTTGTGCATGTGTGTGCCTACAGTATGTATGTTTTGTGTGTGTGTCATTGGATTTTCTTGGCCATCAGTAAATGTTCTATTATAGGGTGTTTTTACTCAGTAAATAGGTTGTTACTACAACCAGAACACCTATGTAGCCATCCGCTGCAGGAAAGACTGACACCGAGGCTTATACGTGTCAAAAGGAGGGTGGTCAGGTGGTCAGCTTTCAAATCAAAACTTTCTTCTAATTTCTTTCTCCATCTCTCTCTTTGTATTTACCTTTTCCATGTCATTTTTCTCATTTCTTTTCATTTGTCATCGTTCTCTCTTCATCTGTGTTCCTCTTTGTCTGTGTTGCTGTCCATTTTCAGTCATCACATCCACTACTCCTTTTTCTGTCTCGCTTTCTAATTTCCTCCACTTCCACAAATCAATCTACCTGCGGCAGCTACCTTTGCACACTACATTTCGTATTACTCTTTTTATTACTCTATCATTTACTCTCTCTTAGTTGTCTCTAGGATCTCTACCATGTGGAAATTATGCCTCATGCATCATGGTGTGTGCCATCATCTATGAGTATTTCAATCTTCCAGAGTCCTTTTTGCACTCAATGCTATTCTTAGTGGTGCACAAAATCAACACCAGACAGAAAAGATGAAGAATGTGACTGTATGTTTATGTACCCACCTACAGAACATGTTGCCAACAGATGTATAGATGCTACAAGATGTTTAAATAAGAGGGAGTGTGAAAAGAGTGTCAACAACAATGTTTACAGGTAATGTATGGGATAAGGAAATAGTTTATAAAGGTATGCACTCTCACTATGAAAGAGGTTGGGTCTGCATTTCAACATTCAGATAAAAAGAAGGAAATGCATTGTTCATATTACACCTATGGTATAGACATAAGTCATCTACGCGAAGCTAGAGCCAGACATCTCTTTTATACATTGTTTAAAATTATAATTATGGAAGGCTAAGGGGTGTGCTATAAAGGATGGAGGACGGGACAAAAAACAGGGACCTAAGGATAGTGGTGGGAATTTTGCAGCATATACATATACAGTATATATTCCATGAGAGGCAAGAGACAGCAAGTGGTAAGAACATGGAATAGCATGATCATGAGGATGTGAGTAAGAAAGAGAAAAAATGGCAGAGAAATTAGACTGATTGCGGAGGATAGGATGATGGACGTTCTATGGCACCACCTTTTTGATGTCCAGCCAAGCTTTCTGGCAGCGGCCTTTCTACAAAGACTCATGCACAGACACTTGTCTGTGGCTCAGCTGGCGCAACATGCATCATCCATTAGAACATGTCTTCTAAGATGCCAGAATCACCAAATAAATACTCGCCAAATCAATACGCCATCTAGCCCAGTCAAAAAAAGAAAATAAAAGTATGCATTCCAACTGAATCAGATCTAAATCATATTTCAGATGCCACATAATGGTAAGGGTTTTTGAAAGAAAAATCGAGTTTGGAATGTAACAAACGACCACTTTACATGTTAATGGTCACATTGACTACCATGTAACTGTATAGCAATACATTTAGTAAGAACTTTGTAGTTACTTGGGAACTGCCAAGTGGTTACACTTCATTACAGTTCAACAGTACAAGTTAATTGTCAAGTCAAACTTGATATTGGGGAGGTTGGGCTTTCCAATGGGGTTTGTTAACATGAATCATGTTTTGGTAACACAATCTTCAACTGCCCCTTTACAACATCCGCTTATCCCTGCCCTCCCCACTTTAGTCCTAACACCTAAATCACAGTTTGTATTTACAAATACCTTCAATGTTGATACTTTAAGTATTGCTATATTGTTGTTGACGCAGTGGAGGCTCATCCAATTCACCAGCTTTCTTGGGCGGATTCCTAAACCTCAGCAGGCCCATTTACCAACAACTGAGAAGGCAGCATAAGCGTTCTCCATTCTCATTTGTAGATTATAACAAAGAGATAATAAACAGTGAGAGATGGAGCATTGCTGGAGAACTGGAAATAATTTTTGCTTTAATATGTTGCTTCATTATCAACCAGTCATTGTATTCAACTGGTAGGCTTCAAAGGGACATTGGGGAAACAAAGTCCTCAAACAGCCTTGCTCCACCAAGCATCTTTGTTTCACAACTGGAACGTCATTTTGGTGGGGCTCAAAGAGTTTACCAGGAGAAACTCTTGACAGGCCTCAAACGTCAGTTATTGTCATGTCCCCGGCCTAGGCCAGACCGGGTTTTAGTCCGTTTCTTCCAGGTCCAGTCATCCATTCCACTTCTTCACTCCCTCCCGGTACTCACCTCACCTGCGGCTCATTCCCTCATCAACACCACAGCTCTTAAACCCCGGATTGTCACCCACTACTCGCCAGTTTGTTGAATCACCGACCCCCATGTCTGTATTCCTGGCTTTCCATGTTTTGGACCAGTCTATGCCTGTTTTTGTGCTGACCTTTGTTCTTGTTCCACCACCAGATCACTGCTTCCAGTCCTCCAGTCCTACCACAGGAGGGCCACAACATCATGGCCACCAACAAAACTCAGCAAAATTTGTTCTTGCTCTGGCTTTAGCTTATGGATATTTGGCAGCGTTGCCACAACGGACCGAATGGCTTCGCTCGCATCTTTCTCCTTCGCCATTACGGAACTACAACACTAACAAGCGCACAACATCAATGTCATCCTTCTCAGCCGCTCCCTCTGTTTGCTGATTGGACAGGTAGAAAGTTAACCTGAGACATCTGACTTACGTACCTCATTCCCAGACGGAGTACAGAAGCAAAATCAAAATTGAGCGGAAGTACGTAGGAGGGCAGAGCCAGGCTAGGTGTAAGAGGTATAGAATGCACTTTTGAGGTTCATGTTGTTAAATTGTAACTTATTCTACTACATGCTCTTGTGGTTCTTCCGTTTGGGACTTATTTCGTTTTCACAATGTATGCTTCATGTTTTGGCTACCCGCAATGTTTGGGGATATCTCGTTGTTGACTTATGCACTTTTGTAAAACTCTATTTTGAAAGTTGCTTAGGATAAAAGCATCTGCTAAATGCATAAATGTAAATGTAGTAGGATAACATTGAAATGTACATTTATCATATGTATTAATATTGCATAGTTTTGCAGAAGCAGTCTGTTTCATTACTGTTTATAGTACAATAACAACATGCAGTATTTCAAATCGCCTACAGTTAGTACAACTACATACAATTCTGCTGGTGCAGTCTGTAGTACAAGACATCTCAAAAACACAAAAAGGTAAATTTCACTGATACTCAATTACAAATGGTTAATTGAAATGTCATGTTACATTTTACAGTAAAAAACTAACACTGAAAATCGATAGAAACATTGTTAGATGCCAAAAATTGTGTAGGAATAGGTTGTAGTTAGCCTGACATTGTCATACTCATTAATCTAGTCAGAATATGAGTTTGATAACTCTCCTTTGGGCTGTGACTATGGGGCTTGTTTCAATCGAACTCGTAAAACAAATGCCTCTTCGCTCAATTGGATAGACTTACAACCAATCAGAGCAACGTAATATGTTGTTTGTTGAAAACTAATTCAACCCAAGCGCTCTTTCGTGACTTTGTTGATTACGTTACTGTTGATCATCTGTCCATCATCGTATAAAGTTCGCCCTGACAATTTGATTGGTCCGAACAGCTCCTGTTCGGATATAGTTTTTCCGCAAACGAGCTACTCCAGACCCAACTTCCCGACCAAATTTTTTCGTGGGCGGGGATAAAGTGGGCTGGCAGCCAGGCTAGGTTGTAGTGTTACTCTTGGTCAATTCTCAGCAATTTAGCAACAATTGGATGCAGCTAATGTCATTTTTAACCTTCTTTTGTCTTGGTGAGGTTGTTGTGCAGACAGGGAAAATAGCATTTGCTGGACAAAATGAAACAGAACTAGATTGTAGTTTTAAATAGATTATCAAAATGTTTCCTTTTGTGTTTCTCACGTTATTTGTCACCAGTCAGAGATACTAGGTGTGCGTGACATGGTTACCTCTGCATGAAACGTGCTGGAGGAGAAATGTGGGATCAGAGGGTTTGGAGTCATCAATGGGAGCCCTAGTTTTCTTACACTGCGGGATACAGAATCTGACACTGACTGGACCAACAGTTGAGTTCAAACTGATCATTGCAATCCACACTAACCTTGGCACATTCATTCAGTTAAACTTTTCCTAATTAATTATTACCAATTTAAACAGCAACATGAGTACTTTGGCAGCTTGCTGAGCAAAGGATTTTTTGGATACCTTGATTATTGAGTTCTAAATAAGGCACAATAACATTTCTCCCACACAGCAAGTCAGCTTTCTGACACAAATGTCCTAAACAGTTCTGTTTACTTCATTAACACTAAGCAGTCATGACAAAGGTTGTGTTGATCACATTTATTTAGAGTCTTCCTGCGAGAGAAATGTTTTGGTTATTTAGTCTTTCAAGTGACCTTAGGCCCTGTCATTTTAATTGTTTTAGTATTCACCAGATAAAAAATTAATAGCTTTTAACTTATCTTATCGGAGGACCTGAATAAATTCAAATTCAAATGGAACGGACCTCAGTCTCACTACCAGAAAGGGTAAGCACTGAACACAAATCAGTCAGGACCTGAAGAAGGATTTGAAATAGCCCAGCCCGTATGGTCAGCCCCATAAATTTCCCACTAAGTCACTAAAGAGAAATTGACTTATCCAGCCCTAGTTTTATCAGCTCATTTTTGTTCCATTGTGGTTTGACAGAGATGTACAGCAGGAAACAACCCAGCCCTACCCATTCTATTAGACTGCTGTAATGGTGACTGGCTAAGGCATCAGGGAAATGTGACATTTGTAGGACTCAATCTCCCACAAGCCCTAGCTTGTAATATCCTAAATAGTGATTGGTCGGGGCATCAGTCAATTTGACATTAAGATGATTCAATCTCTCAAACCCCTTTGTCAATTCATATGGCAGACTGTATTATTGTGATTGGTCAGTCCAGCAGGAAGTTGATATCCACAGAAGTGATTAAGTGTCCACAATTTGCAGGCCAAAGGGGTCCAGTGGTAAAATGGGGGTATGGTTTGCGCTTGTGCTTGTGGTGCCACATGGCCTACTGATGGCAAGGTTGGCTTTGGAAGGAGTGGAGTACTTAATGAAAATAAACATTTTGCCTCTGCGTGAATGCAAGTGGTACCCACCAAATCTACAGCCAACTATACAATCTAAAAGTTTTCAACATCTCTTTTTATTGCCAAAACTGCAAATGAAGTACATTGCAATAAATGGTTCTCCTTTTGAAGTCAACAGGTATGATACACCATTAATTGTTAAAAGCACATATGAATAACCAATATTTGCCACAATTAAATCTTATACAACTGATTTAAAAAATGTACACAGTTTCCTCCAATAAAACCATGCAGTTCGGCTAAACCGTGTAGACATTAGAAATTAATATAAATTCGAAACAAAACATTCTTACCCCTTGTCGTCAAGTAATACTGTACAACCTGTGGAACAAACATAAGAATTCAGTTGTAGTTTGTGTGCAAATGACTGTGTAGCAACTACAGCATGTCTCCTATCCATTATGTCACAATAATGATCCATCTCAATTGGATTTGTCACACTTTAGTCAGACTTTAGGGGTAACTCACCCAGTGTTCCTAATGATTAAAGTATTATTATCAAATTTTCATTGCTTATGAATGCGGAAAGAAAGGGGGGAGGTTGTGAAGCGACATGCTTTTGAACAGGTTGGCGATGATCACACAGTGTTGGGGTGCAATGTTTGACTTATTCATGGACCCTTCTGGCCACCCAGGAACCTGGGGAATACTGCAAACAGATGTAAGAGGGAGGGGGAGAGAGGGGGGTAATTGAGATGGAGGAAGATATTGAGAGTTGGCTAGAATATATGAGAGGAGAGACAAACTATAAGTACGGAAAAGGTAGGATGGCAAAGGGCGAAAGAATGAGATGTGTAAAAGATGTCTGTTCACAAGTTTGAGGATGGAAAGCAGCCAGGGGAAACAGAGACAGTGAGGGAATAAGAGATAGAGAGGGGTGGCTAGTATGAGACCATGTTTTTTCCATATTCTCTTAACCCTGGTTGGTGTCAAGCTTGTGAAAGATTTAGCATTAGCAGAGACTGACTGCTCTCTCTATTTTGCTCTCTCAAATGGACCAGGCAGACAAGGCAATTAGCAGCAAACGATCATCCTTTTTCTAAGATAAAAGGATTGTGTCAATTATCTGTGGATGCAAATGTGTAATTTGGTAGATCAATGACGACAGTATGTCATTTCTGCGTTTTCAGTTTTTGGTGTACTCTCAAAAGATTAGCTGAAATAATGTATTCCTACAATCCATCTTCTATAATATAGAACAGCATTGACAAGCTTGCTCTGTTCAGTGGAACCCCTTTAAGATGTCAACATTCTTTAACCTGTAAATCAGGATTGTTTTTTTTTTATACAAATATCAGGTACTTTCTCTCTTTAACTTATCATATTTTCTTGTCATTTAATGTCAAAATGAGTTTTCATGTCCCTAGTACCTCAGGATGTTTGTTCTCCAAACACCAGTTGGAAATTATTGTCTTTAATCTACTTTAATCATGGTCGAAGGTCAAATAAGGGCCTCTTAAATCCCTTTTAACCCACCGGCGACACCCTTCACAGCAGATTACAGTGCATCTGCTGTTGCCATCAATGAAATTGGTGGCCTTGGTTAGATCGAAAGGCAGATATAGACAAAGAACTTTGGTTGTTTGTTGTGCTTCATTAAAATAGTGCCTCAGAACCTGCCTCAGGGCGGTACCATTCTTTACCATTTACCAGTCAAATGTGTAACAGACTTGTAATTTAAAGCAGGATCACCTTAATGGTGGGATGAGCGGAAGCATGCATGCATTTCTTTTACTTTCTTCATGTTGTATTTGTAGCTTGTCGTTGCAATCCTTGTGAGGCATGCAATATGTTCATTGGTGAAGCGTATATAACACTATATATATATATAAGCTGGAAAAAAACATTGCTTAGCTAGCGTTGTTGTTCTGATGTGCGTATGAAGTGCCAGGTTGAGCTGGTCTCTAAGCCCTCCCTAGCTCTACAGCGCCTCACAACTTCCGATGTAAATCCGTGGTGAAAAATGGAACTGCACCGTGCTCTCAGCCATTGGGACAGATTTCTGGTTGCCCCGCCTATTTTCACTTTAGGTCAAATGACCATATTATTTACTGCCATGTGAGCCACAAATTAAAGCTTGGCAACGAGTAACACTGCTACACACAAACACAAAATTGGATATTAACTTCAAATCAAGACGAGCATCATGCTCCTTCCCTGTGTTTCGACCCTCTCTGAACTTGCACGTTTATGGTTGATGTCTAGGGGACATGAGGGCCTAACAACTGTAGGGCTGGGTGTCACAGCCACAACCAACACAAACAAAAGTGTGTCAATAACCAAGTGTTTTATTCTTAACAAAAAGTTGTCACAGGAGAACAAGGGAACAGCTTCAAAGAAAAGAAAACAAAAGTGCTACATACCCCCCTGCATAACCCCAAATAATGCCTCTCCATCCAAAATACATGGGGTGAAACCATTCCTTGCCTAGTGTAGTAACAAGGAATAAGCTACGTGATGTAGGTGTATGCCCATGGGCAGCTTACCTGTCCCCTCTCTCCTGTGAACGATTGGGGCAAACAAAATAAACAATAAAACACGGATGAAGTAAAACAAACAAAGTCAAAAGACAAGATTGTAAATCTTAACTATTTATGAGAAACACTATCGTGTCGACACAAACACTGACACGCCAATACTAGTATGCCAATACAGAACAGTCACCTCCCGAACTGAAGACAGGCCCGGCTTATGAAGGGCAGCGGGCAGACGGATTGGAAAATGATTGGGTGGGAGCCGGAGCGGGCATGACGATCCAGGCCAATCGCGGACAGACATGAGAGGGAAGATAACGAGAGGGAGGAGCAAACACAACAGGGGGAGACAACACAAACTGCAACACCAGCAGTCGCCACTGCAAGGCCGTAACACCCTGTTTGACTACTCTAACCAAATTAGGGTTGGTACTAGTTTAAACAAAGAATGGGGTTTCAAATCTGGTTGTGGTTAGGTTAACCTGTCTAGTTTGGTCCTTTGTGTGTGTATATTTGCTTGCTCTCTTTGTCAGTCCTTGTTGCATCTTTGTCTACTTATGAGTATTCCTTCTGTATTCTAGAGTTTTGTAAATAAATATTGTTTAGTTTTGATCCTGGTACCTTGTATTTGGGCACTTCCATGTGACAATGAATATATATTTGGATAGATTGAAAACTGGATACAAATGTATTATGTATAAGATACAATCATATACAATCAATCATTGGGAGGACTCGTTTAAAGCAACAATCCCACAGCATAATCAGCATACAACAATCATTAACTCTAGACCAACTGTCCCAAAACACCCAACCTGTCCTTGTAGGGTCATTAACCCCATTTAGCCTGACGTGCTATGGATTTGTTAATTTCTTATATTATACCACTAAATGTATCTCAAAGCCAGCTGGTAAAAAAATCTAGGAGTCAAATTGGACCCAGACCTTTCGTTTGAGTACCATATTAAGCAAATCACCAGAACCGCATTTTACCATTTACGTAATATTGCCAAAATACGAAAATTCCTCTCAAAGGATGATGCTGAAAAACTAATACATGCTTTTGTTACATCCCGATTGGACTACTGCAATGTGTTGTTCTCTGGCCTCCCAATTGCCTACCTAAAAAAATTACAGCGGGTGCAAAATGCTGCTGCTAGACTTTTGACTAAAACAAAAAAGTTTGATCATATAACATCTACTCTTATCTCTTTACACTGGCTCCCTATCCAAGCCAGAGCTGATTTCAAAGTTTTACTACTAACTTACAAATCTCTGCATGGATTGGCACCACTGTACCTTTCCGGTCTCCTTGCACCCTATTGCCCCGCTAGGACTCTAAGATCTCAAGATGCCGGCTATCTGGTTATACCCAAAGTTAAGAAAAAAACTGCTGGAGGTAGGGCGTTCTCATATAGAGCACCTCTTCTCTGGAACAAATTACCCATCTCAATTAAGGAGGCTGGTACTGTTTCGACATTTAAAACTAGATTAAAACGTTCTTGTTTAGTCAATTCTATGACTGTTAAAAGGAAGTATGTGTGTACTTTCTATGTAAACCTGGGGTGTGTGCTTGCCTCTGTGTGTATCACATGTCACTTTTAAATTGTAATTATAGCTTATGTTCACGTTGCCCATCTAGATGTTACAAATAAAGTAAACCGGTTACTGTATCTTGTTACCATTATAGTTTTTATTACTAGTTGGACTATTTTAGAGTTCTTTCCCCTGGAACAGATTTCATGTTCCAACCGAGGGGGGCTGTTGCTGTTTTGGTGTGTGGGGCTGCATCAAATACCCTTTTTAGCTCTGTTAAATTGCTGCACTAGTCCACACTTGACCGGTGGGGATCTCATTCTATTATGACTGTAACTGTTAGCTGCTCCTGGCATTCTCTAATCCCTGCTCTCCTCTCTCTGCCCCCCCCCCCCCCCCACACACACATTCCCTGTGGTGTGGGGGGTTTGAGCTGTCAGGACCTGCTTGGTCATCGGTCTGCCAACGTTGGACCAGGTCGTCACCCGGAATCCAGTCTCCATGACGGCAAACAGCGAGTTTCCCGGTCCCATCCAACGTCTATAAAGGCGAACAATGGGTTTTGGTGTTTCAAAACCCATTGACACTGTATGACTATGTTTAGCTTGTGTTCTGCTCCTCTCTCCTACCAACCGTCTCTGGAGGAGGGGATCCCTCTCTGAATTGCTCCTCCCAAGGTTTCTTCCATTTTTTCTCCCGTTGGGAGTTTTTCTGGGAGTTTTTCCTTGTCTTACTTGAGGGTTTAGGTTGGTTGAGGGGCAGTTCTATGGGCGCATGTAAAGCTCTCTGTGACATGCTTGCGTGTAAAAAGGGCTATACAAATACATTTGATTTGATTTGATTAAATATGTGTTTGAAAGACATTTAACAGTTTTACGGTCTATTCTCAGAAAAATGTACACCACAAGGACATTATAACAAGATACATTTACCGTGATTTACATTTAGTCATTTAGCAGACGCTCTTATCCAGAGCGATTCACAGTAAGTACAGGGACATTCCCCCGAGGCAAGTAGGGTGAAGTGCCTTGCCCAAGGACACAACGTAATTTGGCACGGCCGGGAATCGATCTGGCAACCTTCAAGTTACTAGCCCGATTCCCTCACCGTTCAGCCACCTGACTCCCGATATCAACTCCTCATCCCGATAAGCAACTCCTCATCTTCATCAACAGAATTTAGTGTGCAAACTTTGACCTGCCTTTCACTGATCTTGTGTGTGTCGTGGGCTGGACCATTTATTAAGTCTTCTAGAAAGGCCCTTAATTCTACCATATCTACCCTGCAAGTGCAATATGTGAACTGCAAATGTCCTACTTTCTTCAAATTGTTGCCATTTGTTTTCAGACTTAACCAACTCAGAGTATTGTGAGTGACAATTTCCACATAAGACGACATACACACAAACAACATATTTCCTTTCTCCCTCTGCAGCGGTTAACACCTGCTTATATACACATTAGTTTTGCATGAATACCTGTGCAATGACTGTAATCTATCATTTCCTCGATCATCCCCTAGTATTACAGTACCATTACAACATCACTGCGCAGATGTTGAGGCATGCAGCCTGAATCCAGGGAGGGAAGGACAATCATCACTTTCTCCGTCAAATCATAACCACCCACTCCCCAGCCCAATCCACACAGATGCTTTCAATATTTATTTTTTTCCCATTACCAATTGCTAATTTCCCTTGTAATGACGCTACGTTCGTGTCAATTATATATTGGCCCAAGATTCCGTGCTTGGTGTTTTGCTAGTTGTTAATCAGGTCTTAATCAGTTTGGTCACTTGAAAATTCACACACATTTTGTCCTGAATAATTATGACTTTTCTTTTTATTGCTTTTGAAGATTATTTTTCAATGATCCTTATTTCTTGTGTCCCTATTCACCAAATAACCCAGAGAAAGTATCTATATTTATAAATCTGGTAGAATATATCAGATAAGTGGTTGATAATGATTATTGGTTTCACTTGACACTTCTGACATGTTGTCATTGGTTAACATTTTGAAGTTAGTAGGTAATGATTTGTCTGTCTCTTTTAATAACATTGCAAATAAGTTAAATAACACGATTATTGTAAATCAGAGAGAGAAAGATGTGAGCAAGGAGAAGGAGTAGGAGAAGCCCTCAGGAGATCAAGAATCTAGAGAACAATGCTTCACAATTCACTATTATCTGGAGAACAACCAATCATTACTGACCCTTACTGAACATCTTTCTTATCAACATATGACTACAAATTAGGGGTGGAACGGTACACTGAAGTCACTGTTCGGTTCATACCGCGGTTCAGACATCACGGTTCGGTACGAGTTCGGTACAACGGAGGGAAAAGCAAAATAAACCAGGTTCCTCTACGAGTGAATACGGCGCATTGATGATGACATGTAAATTCTGATTGCGTCAGTAACTTTTTGGGCCCTATTTGTGTATCTAATGGCTGGCTAAGCACTGTAGGGAGAAGTTGAACTTTTTTTGTTGTCTCGTTCCAGTGATTGACAAACCTGGGTGATGGCGTTGGGTATTTTTTGTCATTTAGCACACGCCAGATGTGTTATATGCGTTAGCATGTTAGATGTATTTACACTCACATACCCCACAACCGGTGATGTCAGTAAGAGGCCATTTGAATACCATTTGAATGGTAAAATTTGTCCAAACTTTTGACTGGTACTGTACATTTAGTCATTTAGCAGACGCTCTTATCCAGAGCGACTTACAGTAAGTACAGGGACATTTTCCCAGAGGCAAGTAGGGTGAAGAGCCTAGCCCCGGGAATTGAACTGGCAACCTTCAGATTACTAACCCGATGCTCAACCCGCTCAGCCACCTGACTCCCTACTGTACATGTTGAAGAATACAGGATGGAAGTGCGGAGGTGAGTTTTTTGCTTGTCGTCCGCAGTGAACGGGCAGTAAAAGCACTGCTTATTCTACATTTATTTTTGTCTTTGATTATGCGTAACTGCTACATTTGTCATTGTAACGTTTAAACAATTGGAATAACACACATATTGCATATACAAATCACAAGAATGAACAGTAAAAATGCAAATACAAGTTTATTAAATACATTTATTGAATAGAATTTTTGACGTTTTAATTTTGGCAGCCTGCCCAGACTGCACGTCACTGCCCACAACTGCTGAACAACTCCGACACACAGTGCTTGTCTTATCCACCACTTTCTTGCCTGTACTACTGTAACTGAATGGGAAACCAAAGTTTTCCCAAACTTGATATCTTAAAAAGGCCGTGGGTCATCTATCTCTCGTGGGTCGCCACCACTCGCCATACTTGTCCTTAGTGCTGCTAGCTAGCCTATCTCTGACTCACGGCGGCCCCAATCAGAGCTTCAGAGCTACAGATTATATGTCCCTAAAGAACACGAGTATCTAACAGTAGTTCCGCATTACATTAATTAATTTGCACGCAAGTTTATTTAATTTGTACCGTGTATTCTCCGTGTAATTTCATGCACCGAACCGTGACGCCCGTACCGTACGGTTCGGTACAAATACATGTACCGTTCCACCCCTACTACAAATGTAACAGTAAGTCACACAATGAGGTGTGAGACCCATCAAGCAAAGTCTTTAGCACACAGTGCATCCAGAAAGTATTCACAGCGCTTCACTTTTTCCAAATTTTGTTGTTACAGCTTTATTCCCAAATTGATTCAATTTATTTTTCCCAAATTTTTTTACAAACAATACCCCATATTAGCAAAGTGAAAAAGTTTGGTTGGTATCTTTAATAGATCAGCAAAAATTAAGAACAAATGGAGTTCACTCCGCATCCCCTCATGTCCGGCCCTGCAGGCACGGACCGCCAGGGCCACCCCATCCTGCTGCAGAAGGGCCGGATGATTTGCAACACCTTAACAGCTAGGACTTGCTCCTTCCAGAGCGTCCATGTCTGCTCCTTCTGCGGCGGGGGCCCACTTCCGCTCCTGCTACTCCCTCGACCCGACCGGCCTCCTGACTGTCTGCCCACCCATCCACCCCCATCATCGTCTCTGCCCTGGCCGAGGCTCTCTGCAACTACTCCGACCCCGCCTCCATGAGGTTTCTCCTGGACAACTTGGTCCTCGGCTTCTCCCCCGACCTCATGTCCTTGCCCCTTTGCCTGCCCAAATCTCCGCTCCACGCTCGAGGCCCCCGACGTGGTCTGCCCTGTTGGCCAAGGAGGTGACTCAGGGCTTCATGGTCGGCGTCGCCACCCTTAAATACTCGGGCAAGCAGAGGCTTGTCATTGACCTGTCAGCCCCCCGTGGCGGCTCCGTCCCCAGCATTAACAGCCTAATCCCCAGCCCGGCCTACTCTTTGGCTTACTACACCATCTCCTTCATTTGCCTGAACGGCCTCGGTACCTGGCTGGCGAAGGCTGACATCACGACCGCCTTCAAAGTCCTTCATCCACCCCGACTTCTGGGCTTTCTTTGGAGTCCACTGGAAGGACTCGTACTACTTCGCCGTCCGACTGGCATTCGGCTGCAAAAGCAGCCCGAGCATTTTGGACTGCCTCTCCGAAGCACTCCTCCTGAACGAGTCCAAGGTCCCCTTCCTAGTCCATCTCCTCACCATCGGTCCCCCTTCATCTCCACCAGCGCAAGGCCTCCAAGCTCTCACCACGGTGTTCTCACAACTGGGTGTCCCCCTCTCCCTGGAGAAGACCGAAGGGCCGGCTACAACACCAGAGTTCCTCGGTATCACACTGAACACCGTGTCTTTCCTAACTTCACTCCCCACCGACAAACTACCTGCTCACTCCCACCTGCACCGAAACGCCAACTCCTTTCCCTCCTCAGCCACCTAAACTACGCCCTTCGCATCATCCCCCAAGGCCGCTCCTTCATCTCCCACCTCCTCGTGCGCACTGGCTACTCCTCCCCTTCCACCAATTCCACCCTAGAGGCCATGTTCCTGCTGGAATTCTTCATCTTCCTGAGGTGCTCTGAGTTCACGTCCACGTCCTCCACCTCCAGGCTTGGCTCTGCTATCAGCCTACACCAACGGCTCCAGGCTCGGCTCTGATATCAGCCGGCTCTGCTACCAGAGCCGAGCCGCGTTCACACTGCAGCGTTTTTTAACACTCTGCACCACTGGCCTTCCCACAGTGCACCACGCTCGGGGGCGTGTTAGAAAAGTTAATACAGAGTTGTAGTTCTCTAAGGTCACTGTTGTAGTTTGTGTAAAACGGTGTCATGGTCAAGTGTGCCGATTCATGAAGGGGTTCATGTACTAACAACAGCGATCATTATTGATATAAATATAGGTGCTCCTGTCTCGATCAAAATACAGCTTTTACACGGCATGATGCAAGGAATCAGATACGCTGAGTGACTACATGTTGCATGATCTTGTCAACTAGGCTATACAGTACTGTACAGCACTTCAAACATTTTTCCAATAATATTTGCTAGGTTATGGCCACTACACATTTACTGTATGGCTAGCGAGTGACTGCCAACCAGCATTTTAACGTTGAATGTCAATTGTGTGCCGGGTAAACTAGACTAGTACAGTATGCTGCTAGCACAGAAGAAAGTTAGAGTTACGTAGCTAGCTAAAGTGACAAGACTGAATTTAACACACCAGGGACATCGACAACCTCGGCAACCCTGCGCCAGGTATATATTTTTTGTTAACGTCTCTTTAATCGTACGGAGGCATATAAAACAAGACTGGGTGTGTAGACACATATACGATAAGTTTCTCCTACATCTTGAAACCTAGAAAATGTTTACCATGACCAACGGTTGGTACGTTTTAAGAAACAAGAAACCAATCCCATTGGCCAACGCTAGCGTTTTCACGCTCTTCATTTACATAACATCGAGAAATGTCAACTCGCAACGCTCTGCTTGCCTTCCCACAATGCCCTAGGCGAGCGTCAACGTTCCGCTTGCCATCCCATAATGCCCTACGCCAGCGTCAACGCCTGGTTTCATTGAAAATGAATTGGAAGCCGACGCCCCGATCCGCCCGCTCCGCTGCAGTGTAAGCACCGTCAGGCTTGGCTCTGCTACCAGCCTTTACCACACTGCATCAGGCTCTGCTACCAGCCTCCTCCACCATCGGGCTTGGCTCTGCTACCAGCCCTGCTTCAATAAAAGCTTCCTATTCAATCTATGGTGCAATTACTGAACTTGTGGAATGGATTTGGATTAACTCAAATTCAGGAGGAAGATAGCGCACCAAGACTCCTTCTTCACTCCAATCAACTAATACGTATCAGTCCAGCGAAAGCACGGAGGAATGTGACCGAACTCCCCTTTTTCAATTACGAGGTACCACAGAGGTCAGGGCGACGAGTCTGTAGTCATTATGTCCTGTTGGCCATGGCTTTTTGGGCACGGGGATGATGGTGGAGGACTTGAGACAGGCTGGCACATAGCATGTCTTCAGGGAGGTGTTGAAGATATTGGTGAACACCGGAGACAGCTGGTCAGCTGGCTTGAGGGTGGCTGGAGAGGCGTCCGGCGTCTGGCCCAGCAGCTTTGCGGGGGTTCTGCCTCTTGAAAAGTCTGTTAACTTCTCCCTCCTGAATGGAGAATGTTGTCTCTGTGTTGATAGGGAGGGAAGGGATAGTTCAGGACAGTCCAATTGTCTGTCAAATCTACAGTAGAACTCGTTCAGGTCGTTGGCCAGGCGAGAGTCGTTAGTGAGGAGTGGGGGGCTCCGGACTTGTAGTAGGTAATCTGCCTGAGCCCTCTCCAGACAGTAGCAGAGTCGTTAGCAGAGAAGTGGTGTTTTAGTCTCTCTTAGTAAGGTTGTTTAGCCTCTCTCACCACCTTGCTAAACCTGTTCTTTGACACCTTGTGTCTGTCTCTGTCCCCACTTCTAAACGCGGCCTCTTTGTCCAGTCTCAGCCTTCTGAGTTTAGCTGTAAACAGGGTTTGTCGTTGTTGAGGCTCACCCTGGTGTGTGTTGGTATACAGCAGTCCTCACAGATGCTGATGTATGATGTCACAGTCTCCATGAGCTCATCCAGACTATTGGTCGCAGTCGTGAACATATCCCAGCCAGTAAAGTCCAAGCATGCCCGCAGATCCTCCATAGCCTCACTGGTCCACTGTGTCGATGTCCTCACAGCAGGCTTACAGCGCTTTAGCTTCTGCCTGTATGCAGGAATCAGGTGGACCGTGGCGTGGTCTGAGTGACCCAGTGCTGCTCGGGGGACCGCATGGTAGACTTTACTGATTGTAGAGTGGCTGTATTCCCTTCTCTGGTTGGGCATTTAATGAATTGTCTGTATTTGGGGAGTTTTTGGGTGAGATCGCGTTGTTAAAGTCGCCTATTACAATAATGAAGAAATCCGGATTACCATGCTCCACACAATATCTGTCTGGCGAGCACACCTTGTGCCTCGTTGACGCTAGCCTGTGGAGGCATGTAGATGCCGACCAGAATGAATGACGTAAACTCTTGTGGCGAGTTTAAAGGTTATCTCCATCGAAGATTCTTCTACATTTATGCATTTAGCAGACGCTTTTATCCAAAGCGACTTCCAAGAGAGAGCTTTACAAAAGAGCATAGGTCACTGATCATAACAATGAGGTAGTCCCAAACATTGCAAGCAGCCAAAACATGAAGCATACATTGTGAAAAAATAAACAAGTGCCAAAAGGGAAGACCCATAAGAGCATGCAGTTATACAAGTCACAAATTAAAACAACATGAACCACAAAAAAGTGCAGGACTGTACCTGTAGAAGAACAATCAATAGTAAAATATTTCACAGCAAGTACAAGAATTAACTTCGTTATAACTAACCTACAAGAGCAACAAGTCACTCAATAAGAGTCATTGTGATCATGGAGGAAACTAACAACAGGTCCAGCCAAGCATTCCTAAGTGCCGTTGTACTCCCGGAACAAGTGCGTCTTGAGCCTTTTCTTGAAGGTGGGGAGACAGTCAGTGTCCCTGATGGAGGTGGGGAGCTGGTTCCACCATTGGGGGGCCAGGCAGGAGAAGAGCTTGTGTTGGGACCTGGCAGTCTTGAACGGTGGGACCACCAGGCGGTTGTCTGAGGAAGACCATAGGTGACGGGTGGGGGTGTAAGGTTGCAGGAGAGACTTGATGTAGTCGGATGCAGTCCCGTTCACTGCTCGGAAGGTCAGTACCAGGGTCTTGAATCTGATACGGGCGTTGATGGGTAGCCAGTGGAGAGAGATGAGGAGCGGGGTAACATGGGAGCATCTGGGTAGATTGTAGACCAGGCGGGCCGCTGCGTTATCTACAGGGTGGGCAGAGTTGTTTTTATCAGTGTAAGGATGAAATCTCTTAACAGGTAGACCGGACAGAGGCACGACGATTAGAAAAGGGTTGTCTTAATTTATTAACAGCGACGTCGGATCATACCACCAATCCAAAACAGAGTGGCTAGCATGAATGAAAAACATGTCTCTCAGATGGACATTATATACATGAGCTGGACGGTACAAATATAGTAACCACCAAAACATGTCCTTAAACAGTACACACTCCACAACTTAATGCACAGGGAAACGACACACAGGTGGTTCAGTCATCACTCATCGTTTGTATTATTTTCTACATGTTGCTCTTTACAAAGGTGAAAGTAGCACATTCTCCTATCTATATGTGTATTGTCAGGGGCTCACTGCGTGACCTCTTGACCACAGGAAGAGACTCAAGCTTGTCTGTACACAGAGAATCTGCTTATCAATCATTCTTCCCGACAGAAGTTCAGCTGGATTGGCTCCAGTGGTAGCACAGGGAGTCTATCGATCGACACATAAGAGCTGTTAGAGGTTCTGTTTGCTTTGTCCTGAAAGTCTCTTCCGCCACAATGTTCACATCAACCATGGAGTCAATTTTGGATTTTACAGGGGTGGCCCCTACCAAGAGCTGGACTGTCCCCTGTTCTTCTAGCTTATTTGCGTTATGATGAACAGTGCCTAAAAAATATGCAGGTTGGTCTAAACATTCAGTGACTAATTTTACTTACTTGCTGTTATGGGATCTCTCGCCCAATATCATTTCTTTTGACATATGTGGCATTTACCTGACTTTGCAGGACAGCACTCATCGCCGGTATGCTGTGTATGTCCACATTTGCCACATTTCCCATGACTGTCTGCTCGGCTTTTGTCTATAGGCTTATGTTCTCCACTCCTAGATTTCCTATTGGAACTTTCGTCTGAACAAGTTTACTCATGCCAAGGTACCTAGCGAGAAGTGAACTTTCTGTCGCTATGGTCTACTAGCACCTTGTATCTATGGGTAGTCTGTTCACTAGAAGCAACCGTTCAGATACTTTCCATGACAAGTTCCGTTACAAATATGTGCTATTCCATGACATTGATTGCTCTCAATGACTGTTGATAAGGGCTGGGCGGTATGACGGTATATATCGTGCAACGGTAGAAATGTGTCTACCGAGAGAGATTTGGCTATACCGTTTCAACCGCGGTATACTTTTCAGTGTTTCCCACACAGACTAATTTGTAGCGATGCACCACAGAATCAAAACCGGCCGCCACATATTGCGTTTCGTAAAAAAGAATTGGCACACTATTTAGGTTCAACATGCAGCAAATTCTTTCAGCTGCATTTCCTTTCCCTGCTCTCCCTCCATCTCTCTGTCACTTATGCGTCTTTCTCACATACATAGTCACAACGTCAGCACACGTTAGCAACGATGCATACATTCGCCGTTCTAGTAAGACAGACAGCTATATCAGCGAGGATTCAGCATTAGTTTAGGATCTAGGAAAGTTCAGGCTACTTTTCGCTAGGTACCTACGAACATGTCTTAATCGAAGGTTCCCCTTCGTTCTTTTGGTGAGAAGTCTCAGGAGCTAGCTTCTTACCCGGCGTCATGGAGCCGACCAGGGGGGTAGTCAAGGTATCGGGTTTAGTGAAAACTTTGAGTTGTTTAACCCTGAAAAGAGGCATACTCCGAGTTCCACGTTCCAGAAAGAGAGGTAACGAAACCTTTTGGTAAGTTTCCATGGTAACTTACTCCGTGAAACTAACCTGCTCGCTAGCAGGTTTTCCATGCCCAACTCTGGGCGACTTTCTACCGATCCCCTCCCACTTTATGAGCCCGATAGCTTTGGCAGACACGGCATATCATTTCCTGGTTCAGCCGAGTGATCTCGAACAAAATTGTATTTGCTTAGTTATACGCTGGGAGACAATTTTAAGATTGCGATTTGATGTGCTTTAATTCCCTGACAAATATCTAAGTTAACGTTACCGTTTCCCGTCACAATCTGTAATTTATTATTGCAACATTCTCAGCCCTTGGGCCTTTGTCGCTAGTGTTACATGCCGTGGACATGCATTCAGAATTGACAAAATGCTTTTGGGCACTGAAATAAATTCAAATAATTGAAATTGTATTTGGTCTTCTTTATTGCCTATAAATAGAAATCACAATAAGTAGCCTAGCCTATTTCTATCGGCTATTCCTACAATTTACATGATTCATATGATTCCTACAATTTACATGATGTAGCCTACCATCCTGAAACTGGTGTTTCAGCAAATCTATTTCAACATTGTAGGGGGTCAATATTGGCCAAACAACCTAAACTAATTCCCCTATGGTTTGAAGGAAGATGGGAAACTGAACAGTGTATTAACATTAACCAAATAAAGCCAATACCAATGGAATTAGTTATTTGACGATTTTGATTTTTGGGTTAAATCAGAGCAAGAATGGTCAAATTAAGGTTAAATAATTGTTATCATATTGCAAATGAATGATATCAATGAAGGTTAACTCTTATGCCTACTCTACCATGATTATTGTAAACCAGAGATAGAAAGCAAGAGTGAGGAAGAAGGAGTAGACAAGCTAGAGCTGAGGAGAATGTCTCAGGAGATCAATAATCCACAGAACAATGCTTCACAATTCCTTAAGAACAACTACAATCACCCCAGAATATTGACCCTTATTTATCAACATGACTGGTAATGCTACAGTAAGTTACACAATGAGATGTGAGAGCCATCAAGTTGAGACTCCCTCCAGTAACTCCATATTTTACCATATGAGAGGTGGGGGCAGGTTGATAGCCTTACAAGATCAGCCTTTATTCTTCTGCCCTAAGTACACCATCTCTTGGTCAAAATAGAAATTCAGAAAATTCAACTATTAATATTCATATAGGTTATTGTTCCTACAACTAACATCACCTGTGACAATGCATCCTCTCGTAACTGGTGTTCCAGTAAATCTTTTTTGAGATTAGCCTTTATTCTTCTACCCTAAGTAGGCCTACACCATCTCTTGGTCAGTTTTTGGCACTTTCTTCACGAGGTGCAGTTTGCACAACTAATTTACTTGTAACTGGGTATACATGAGATTACATTAGCTACATTTCACTGTTCCACATGCAAAATTCACCTGCCATTAAATGAGCATCTCACTGTATACAGCATGCCCTGTTGTCAGAATGTGCAAATCGTTTTTATATTCATTATTCTCATAATGTCAGTGTAACTGACAATTACAAAAAAGCCTGTAAGTAAAAGTAGATGAAGAGAGAACTAACAGTAGCTACCATACATAATTCTCTGCATCAATTTCTGCGGCAGCAGTCACTAATGTCTCTTCGTCATTTTACGTAATCATCATCATTATCATAAAAAAAAGCATTCTGTTGAGGGAAACTGCTACTACAAGTTGAAATAGGCACCAATTGATATTTAAACTTTGTATCATGTCTAATATGATTAAAACCATGGTGACGTCGAGGCTACAATCACAAGCGTAGCCTAGAAAACACTCCGATTGGCTATCGCTAACGAAAATCGCTCCTCATTTGCATAAAGTTCAGAAAATCTCAACTCAGTCGCGTCGCTTCGCTACCCACAATGCACCACGCAAGCAATTCGCCTGGCTCCATAGAAAATTAATGGAAAACATGTTGTCGCTCGCATCGCGTCGCTGCAGTGGACACGCACTATTATAAGTCGCTTTGGATAAAAGCGTCTGCTAAATGCATAAATGTAACTGACTGGTAACTAGTATGGATAGATCCAATGCAACTAACATGATAGCAGCTTGAGCACACACACACACATTATTAACACAGCCAACCAGGGTTCCACCAAGAGAGGCTGGTAAAAGGAGGAACACCTCCACACTGACTTTTGTTTTTGTTCCACAGCCTTGTCTCCCTCCTTTACTGCCACAACAGCTAATTTGTGACGAGAAATGTAGTTGATAGCCAATTACAGATGGACAGTTGAATGTAGCAATGAGAGTGAAGGGATAAACAGAGGGGAAGACAATTATAAATTGACACAACACCGAACTACAAGGACACAAACAGACATAAAAACATACAGTATAGTTGTTCCCATAATAGTGTGTATCTACATATTGAAGTCCAAGGTTTTGACATCCTAACAATGTTTTACTGGTATTATATCCATATTTTTGTAATGTTCCTACAAGTGTCTACAGCTAGCCAGTCAATAATGGATCCCCTTATGCATTGATTGTTGGTCTTTAGGGTATTGAGCTGAGAATGTGGCCTCCCACAATGTTTTTTTCCACTTTACCCTTGAATTTTGGGCTTCGTGAAGGAAAAGAAAGTTCTCCCAACGACGCATAGATACGACGTGCATAGATGTGCTAGTAAGACTGTTGCACAGCAAGTATCGTATTGTGCCGTGGTATTAGCAGCATCATATATTTAAGCAAATCAAGACTTGCATGTACAGTAAGTAATGTCACATTAAATAATGTATTTAAACTCAAGTTTGTCTGGTGCGTCGCTGTCTTCAATGCCACAGCCTAAATTTTATGTCAATCTGTTTGTGAAAACAGCTAACATGCCATGCGCTAGCACTAGTTAGCTTGCCATAGGCATTTCTCATATGGATAGATTGTTGTGTCTCGTTTTCGCTAATTTATTTCGTTAAATCTCATAATCTGTTTCCATATAGTTGCAACGTAGGGCTAGATCTACAAATGTGTGGACTCAGATATACATAACCCATCTGCAACCGACGCAAGCACACCTCACAATATCCCCAGAAATTGTACCCAATCTAGTTACCAATGCTGCCCAACCCATTTCACCTTGTAACTACATAGTAATTATATAGTAGTACTTACTATGTTGTTAATTAATGTATAACATAGATTTTACATACTTGTGGCTTTCAGGGAAAGGTTTTCTGGATTTTCTCTTAAACGTTCAGAAGAACTCTTTTCACCCGATGGCATATTCTGATATTGGATCCAGCACATCATGTTAAGAACTCATCAGTTGTAATGCAGATGATACCAAGCAAACAAGTGGTAAGTAATGATTATGAAGTCTGCTACTCAATGATGAAAGGAAACATTAGAGAGAAAGGGGGGCACAATATTTGTTATGATCACTTTAAAAGGAGAATGTGAATACCACCTAATGTGCAGATCAAATGCTTACAGCGGCACACACCCGCGCTCCCTCAAAATCAAACGCCACTCGGATGTTTAATTGGTCTCTGTGCTCTCATACTCTTTTTCTAGCTGTCTTTCACTTTCTTTCCAGCATGCACACACACAGGCCTACACATTTATGCATGCAGAGATGTGCCTTTGTGCATATCGTTCCTACACAGATGACATTCTTCACAAGTTCACATGCACTTTTGCACCATTAGAATCAAAATCCCTGCGTACACACAAACTAGTAGACATACTCACACACATTCTACTGCAGTCTTTGTTACTTTTTGACAAACTATCAAGGTTGT